>NC_143057.1:128061439-128364469 GCF_052426305.1 Pelodiscus sinensis
ATCTTCACTTCTAGAGTATTCTGAATCCGGGGGGAGCAAAGGAAGAGAAGGGTTTGAGTGAAAGGGCCCTATCTGCTTGGTTATTTCAGGATAAAGGGAGAGGAATAAGTGGGAGGATAAAATGGAAAGACAAGTCATGCCTGGAGTTCTGACTGTTTCAGGCTTCGTTTTAGACTGAGTGTTTTTCTGACTGCCTCTAGCAGAACAAGCCTTTCAGGATGCTTTGGTTTGTCATCTGCCAACTTTGGGCGCCTTGTTTGCACAGTTCACAAGTTTGCTACAACTATTCCCATAACCCCCTTAAGAGGCAGACAACAGCAATATCCTGTTATTAAAAAAATCTGGCCACACAAACTAGCACAGTTTTTGTCTCATTACCAGGACCCCAAGCTGTATAGTTAGATAACACCTTCTCAAGGCCACACTGCAAGTTGCAGTAAAAGCCAACTCATAAATCTTCTAAAAAATGAACCTAAGGCTGACAACTAATAGCATTAGCAGGGCAGCAACTGGCTCCCTAGGAGTGTGGCTGGGAGACAGGAGCGGGAGCTGGCTTAAAAGCTGATTCCCAGTGTGCACCAGCCCTCAGAGAGCTGGCTGCTGCCTCTGTATCTGAGGCAGCATCACAAGGTGGCAGCCGGCTCCCCGGGAGTGGGGCCGGGAGGCAGTAGGTGGTGCAACCAGGAGCTGGCTTAAAAGCCAGCTTCTGGCATGCACCGGCTCCTGGGGAGCTGCTGTCTCACAGTACAGCCAGGTCCCCAGGACAGAGCTTATACTGCAGAGCCCACAGTACAGCCGGCTCCCCAGGAGTGGGGCCAGCAGCCAGCTCCTAGCATGCCCTGGCTGGTGGCCCCACTCCTGGGGAGCCAACTGCACTGTGGACTCTGGAGTATAAGCTGTATGCTGCAGAGCCTGCACTGCGTAACCGCTAAGATTCGTAACGGCTACACAGTTACCTAATTAACGGCTTTTCAAAATCCCTAAGCCAGATCCACCCAAAAAGTCAGAGATCCTATAGCAAAGGTTTTCTGGATTTTTTTTGCCTGCTGTTTGGATATTCTTTCTTAACAGAAAAAACGCATGCCACTGATAGCTGGTTCATTACCTGCGCTCAGTGCACAGAAGCTTAATGCTTAATACACAATCAAAGACCATAGACTGAGCAGTCGCACCAGAGGAAATCTGGAGAAATGCCATGATTTGAATGGGGATATTTTAGATTTACACTCATGAAAGTACAAGATGGCCCGACTGAGCCGCCGCAGGTCTAGCTGCTGCAGCAGCAGCTGCTGCCCATTTCAGAACCGTTATCACAGTCAAAGCAAAATTAAGGACTATAAAAGAACGGAACAGCTAAGATTAAGTTTCTTCTTTTAGAGCTAAATACTGACACACGTACATCTCCCTACAAAGGAACATACTAGATGTAAACCTAATTTAATCCATTTAAAAAATATATTGGTCTCTTAGATCTCCCAGCCAAAAAGTCCGTTTAAACACCCTAGGCACTGAAGTCAGCAATCTTAATTCTGAAACCTGAAATATGAATGTTTGTGAGAGGAAGCAAGGAAAGTCCTTGACGTTGTGATTCGAGACAAAAATAGCAACAATTTATGGAAACAGGATTATAAAATTCAGTAGCTTCTTGGAACCAGTTGAGCAGGGATGTCTGACAAACTGTTAGGAGAGGTGATACATGAAATTCTCAGTTTACCTTTAAACTCAGATGAAAGTAGGGCAACTCCACGGGAAATGCCATGAATTCTCCTACCAGTCAGGACGCAGAAAGGGGTAGGATTGGAGAAAAGAGAGGCTCTTCCCGCAAAGGAGTAAGTCAGTGTAAGCAACAGCATCCCTCTCCAGCTCAACACAACAGACCCTCTAGTACAGTATAAACTAGAAATACAACGAATAGTCTGGTAGCACTCTAAAGACTAACAAAACATGTAGATGGTATCATGAGCTTTCATGGGCACAGCCCACTTGTTCCACGAAAGCTCATGATACCATCTACATGTTTTGTTAGTCTGGTAGCACTCTAAAGACTATTTGTTGTTTTTTAAGTTTATCCTGTACAGACTAACTCAGCTAACCCCTGAAGCTTCCTCTAGTAGTGTTTCTCAATCAGTGGTACGAGTACCCTTACGGGTACTCGAGAGAAGTCTGGAGGGTACATCAACAACTGAAATTTGGAGAAAACTGAATTTTTGTTTTAAAGTTTTACAGTGCTTTATTATTTTTGTACTTTTTACACCCCAAAATGCCATTGCTCATCTGGCTACAATTAAGTTGTTTAAACAAATGTGTTGCAATGGTAGAAAAAAACCCCCCTGTAAACTGTAGATACTGGGGGTACTTATTTTTTTAAAGGGGTACTTTATAAAAGAAGGTTGAGAAACACTGCTCTAGTACACCCTGAGTGACTGAAGCTATTCTCTATTCTAGAACAGGCTGTTGTCTACACAATCTTTCAGAAACATCTGTGGCTGGCTCCAACTATTTAAAAAAGGCTGGAAACTGTGCACTGCTTCACACACCCACACCGCCTAAGATGTGCAGTTCAATAGCAAGGATCTACAGTACAGAATTTCAGAGATCTTTTCCCAGGGTTTAGATACAGTTCAGAATGTGTCCTAAGGAACACTGCGTAACTGACTAGCTAGCCGTCAGTCTCCGAGGGGTTGCCGTGTTAGCCTGTATCTGCAAAAAAGAGGAGGCCGGTGGCACTTGAAAGACTAACAGATTTTTTTAGGGCATAAGCATTCATGGGTAAAACTCACTTCATCAGATGCATTAGAGTGCATTACTCCCAGCCACCCACGAATCACACCATGGGCCACACCAGCGGACCCCCGTGTCAGACTTCCCCGCCTCAAAATGCATCTAACCCTGCCCGGCACCCTCCTGGACCATCCAAGCTCAAATAAGTCTGTTGTTTTGTTATCAGAAAACAATATGCACCAACTCCAGTTCCCCAAACACCTCAGTCTAAACACACTAGGATAACAAGTTTATTAAGCACAGAATGATAAATCTTGGGGCTGAGTCTACACTGGCATGATTTTGCGCAAATACTTTAAACGGAAAAACTTTTCCGTTTAAAGTATTTGCGCAAGAGAGCGTCTATACTGGCATGTGCCTTTGCGCAAAAGATTTGCTTTTGCGCAAAAGCATCTGTGCCAGTGTAGACGCTCTCTTGCGTAAGAAAGCTCCGATGGCCATTTTAGCCATTGGGCTTTCTTGCGCAAGAAATTAACTTGGCTGTCTACACTGGCCCTCTTGCGTAAGAGGGCTTATCCCTGAGCGGGAGTGTCAGAGTATTTGCGCAAGAACCACTGATTTTGTACGTTACAAAGTCAGCATTCTTGCACAAATATTCGCTGCCAGTGTGGACAGGCGGCAAGATTTTGCGCAAAACAAGTGCTTTTGCACAAAATCTTGCCAATGTAGACACAGCCTAAGTGTTTGTAAGCGGGGAGGCATAAAAGTCAGAATGACAAAGAAATAAACAGATAAAATGCCAACATATATCTAACTTAAGAAGGTAAGTGAATTCAAATCAAAGAGTTTCTCATCACATGATCTCAGTCTTATTGGCTAGAATCCTTGCAGCCAGGTTCTTTCCCCCCAGTTAGTGTTAATTTTCCTTTCCTTTGGTTGTTGAGGCCATGAGTAAAGATAAAGGGAGGGATATTTCAGGGAGACTCTTCTTTCTTATAGCTCTTTTTCTTTTGAAAAAAAAAAAAATCACCTCCAGCTAAGATTCAGAAGACAGCCCATCTGTGGCAGTGGAAACCTCTAGCTGTTGGGTGCCAAGATGTAAATTTCTCACTCACACCCTTTTTCTTGCCACGGAATGGCAATTTAACTAGATCATAGCCCCCTGGATTTTGATGACACTTGGCTGAGGCGTCAGTTTGCCTTTTGTCTCTGATGAACTGGTTGTGGCCATTTTCCCACATTTAGAATGTGTCTTCATAACGGCATACAGTAGAAACTTATAACTACATGCAGTGTTGCTATGCACATTTTGCCAGGACAATAATGATCTGCATGTTATGAGTTTTCTTACAATACCTTGCTAACATACTTTGCACAAAATCAAGTACAGGTTTTAAGAGTGAGCAAAGGGATCATGATCACAGCGGTCTGTTCTGCAAAAACATTTATTTCAAGTAGAATGGTCGCCATATTAAAAAGTTAGCTTTTACCAATAGCAATTGCACACATCCATTGCTTATTACGCTTTTCCTCAAACTACGAATAGGACATATCTGCAATAGTGCTTGGCAAGGGATAACTTTAATGGTTCTACTGTAAATTAACGAACGCTGGCGTTAGTCTCATGCATTTTTGGATAACTGCGAACATTGTTCCTTTTAGTAGGTTAGTTATTGACTTCCTCTCCTCCATGACTGGTTTTATGAGGTGTTAGCAGCACACCCTTCATCTGTCCCCAAGGTATTTTCCATTCCTTGCTCTGGCCATGGTGCTGAAGCAAGAAATCATGTTTCGGTCCATCTTAAGTAGAGTATTTCAAGTTCACACTGAATTTATCCAAGGCTGGAAGTGCATCTTATTAGAAGATAAAACTATTAAAGTGCTAATATTCAATGGCTGCAGATAACAAAGGTTATGCTGGCAGCCGGCAGCCAGAGAGGAGTCCCTGTAATGCTCAAACCATTCCCTGGAAGTAATTTATGACAAGGTCACTACCTTGTCTTGCAAAGAGTTTTCAAGAATAATTTTAAAAGATGTGCCCCACCCACTGTGGTTGGCATCAACTGTGCAACCATGAGATCGGCAGGCACAGACAACGAAGGTCGTTTTTGGAGGAAGTGAACTGTCAGTGTGATCTTTCTGTTTTGAGCCTATAGCATCTTTATTAGGGTTTCCACAACCGGGACAGAGGAAAAGAATGGCAGGTCAGTGAAAATGAAAAGCTAGTAATAAACCAGTTTTAGAGTCAGCTGATTACTCTTTGTTTACAGCAGGGGAGTAAGCGACTTTTGCATTATTCCCACCGAGGATGAAATTCTAACCCAGATTAATAAGCAGAAATAGATTTGCTTTTAATACAATCAAAGGGTTGGAAGAGACCTCAGGAGGTCACTGAGTCCAGCCCCCTGCCCAAAGCAGGACCAATCCCAACTAAATCATCCCAGCCAGGGCTTGGTCAAGCCCGGACTTAAAAATCTAAGGTTGGAGATTCCATCCCCTCCCTAGATAACCCATTCCAGGGCCTCACTACCCTCCTAGTGAAATAGTTTTTCCTAATATCCAACCTAGACCTCCCTGACTGTAATGTGAGCCCATTGCTCCTTGTTCTGCCATCCGTCACTACTGAGAACAGCCTCTCTCCGGGTGTATCTAGACTAAAGGGTTTTTTCGAAAAAAAATGGCCTTTCAAAAAAAACTTCCCCTGCATCTAGACTGCTGCCGTGTTCTTTCGAAAGTAAATCAAAAGAATGCAGTTTTCTGACCGCGGAAAACTTCGTCTTATGAGGAAGAACACCTTTTTTCTAAAGTGCTCTTTTGAAAAAAGGCGCTATGTAATGCAAACGGTCCTTTTTCGAAAGAGAGTATCCAGACTGCCTGGGTGCTCTCTTTCAAAAAAGCGGCTTGCTTTTTCGAAAATACTGGTTGTAGTCTAGACGCTCTTTTGAAAGAGGCTTGCAGTCTAGACGTAGCCTCCATCCTCTTTGGAACCTCCCTTCAGGGAGTTGATGGCTGCTCTCAAATCGCCCCTCACTCTGCTCATCTGCAGACTAAACAAATCCAAATCCCTCAGCCTCTCCTCATAGGTCATGTGCTCCAGCCCCTGAATCATTTTGGTTGCCCTCTGCTGGACCTCTCTAATACATCCACATCCTTTCTATAGTGGGGGGCCCAGAACTGGACAACACTCCAGATGTGGCCTCACCAGAGCCGAATAAAGGGGAATAATCACTTCTCTAGATCTGCTGGCAATGCTCCTCCTAAGGCACCCCAATATGCCATTAGCCTTCTTGGCTACCAGGGCGCCCTGTTGACTCATCTAGCGTCTCATCCACTGTCAGCCCTGTGTCCTTTTCTAACACAGCCTGGTTAACACACAGTCCTCATCCTTTACATCACTTCCTTGCATGGCTGTCCACTTCAGTGCACATTACACCAGTGCAATGGCTTTCCAACAGCCATTACTACCATATGGGATAGTTGCTAACGTGACCCCGAGGGCCCTATCTGGAGGGAGGGGAGTCAGAAAGGAAAGCAAGAGTTCTCATCCTTAATGTGCATTTGTGGACATTTCTGCACAGGCAGTGCAGCAAGACGGTCACTCACAGAACTTTGCCCAGACCCTTTTACCAGTGGAGATGAAACTAATAAAAATGGAGTCCAGTCGCTATATTAGTTACAGTCATGCAGCTCCCACTGAACTCAACAGGGGTTCCTGCAACTGCCTGGATAACCAGGCTCATGATTTTAACCTACCACAACCTGAATTCAGGCGTATAGGTGTCCTCCCCTCCCCCCAACAGCTGATCACTAGAACAGGGAGAGGCACTGTATTTCCAAGTCACTGGTTCAAAAATATAACTGGATGTAGATTCTATGAGAATAAACCTGCTGGTCACCTTTGATTCCCGCTTGAGAGCTGCAGTGATGTGTGGCTGAATTGTACCATATGCTGGGAGGAAAGGCCTTCCTCACTCAAATGAAAGTAGTCACCGTAATCTTGCCTTTATGCAGTTCCTTTCATGGCGACGTGCTTTACAGTGAGGAGAGATCACGCCTATGGGAGGTGGCTGCCTCTCAGTGACAGGGAAATCTTATGTCTGTATAACTAGCACACAACGCACTGCAGCCATTTAAGACACGAAGCACAGGAAGTTAGAAGAGAAATTCAACTGGGCAAAATGAAGTTCACTAGGACAGTGTTAGCTCCGTGATTGCTGAAAATAAAATCCCACTCTGCTCATTATGGAGACTAAGAAAGGAACCGGATCATACGGAGATTAAATGCAAGACTAGAAATCGGTCAATACAACCTGTCCGTTTTCTGGATTGCATCAGAAATTTCATCCTTTGTCCACCCCAGCAGGAAAAAGGTGAGCCTCATGTGAGTGATCTGCCTCTGACGGCTCTCACAGCTTGTCCGCCCACTCGGGTCCTTGATTTACTTCCCCTTTTGGGTTCAGAACAATACATTATTGCTGCCTTGGGCTTGCCTAATGTGCTGTTTGGCCGTGTCAACAAAAGCCAACTGAATGCTTGCTGTGAGTTTCAACCATGGCAGAAGAGCTGTGCAGATTCCACACCCGAAAAGGTCTGCAACAGTACTGAGACCTGCACCCTCGTTCATACTAAGGCTAGCATTTTTCCTTCAGCAATTTCTCCCAGAAACATCTTTTGGTGTAGAGTTAGCTAGCTGGGAGGGAGGGAGCTAATTATGTGTTAAAACTCTTTGACAAAAAGCTCATTAGCATTGGTTAGGATGTCTACATAAGACCTGCAACACGCAAACGCTCTACTGGAAACTGATCAGACCCTAAAATATGCATGGCCCATTTCCCACTTGACTTATTTTCCTTTTGTGAATTCGCTTTTTGGATAACAATGATCTTACAATGTCAAGCTTCAGTAGGAAGAGTCTAACCCTACAGAAGGTGAAATGTGTCGTCATTGTACCTATTTAATAGTGAGGTTTTTAAAAAGCTGTTTTGTGTCAGAGTGATCTGTACCATACCAAAGGTTCTGCTGTCTAAAACAGTGCCTGAAGGAGCCTGACTCCCTTACAAAGACAGCAGCTCACCAACAAAATGCAGCGGCAAAGACTCAAAATTAATTGTATTCATTTGGCAGACCTGTCAAACCCCAGGTGTTTGTTGTTTAAAAAAAAAAAAAAAAAAAAAAAAACCCTTGAGCCTGGATGGCCCAGGCACTTGGTAAGAGATTATATTCTTTCACCTTCGGGTCACCGGTTTGAATTGCAGACCATATTATTAGTCACTCACATAAGCTTATGGAAAATGACCTGGTGAGTCTTGGTCCACTTGCTTGTGGACAGCCTGCCACATCACAAAACATACTTAAGGACCCTTTACCACAGTCTCTAAGATCCCAGGAGGTATTGATATTCAATACCCTCACGCCTTTTCTGAACACGAGACTAAAACTAGAAGTTTACTGACGCATCACTGGTGAGGACGTTTTTCACAGCGAGAGAAGGGATGGACGCCAATTGTTTCCTCCAATGTCCCAGCTTTCATGTAAAAGATAAAGAAGCCCTTTCCTCTTACCATCACAGTAAAAGCCCTCCGAATGTGAACTAGTGCAATGCTGCCTGCCCACAGCTACAGTAAAATGAATTGCACCGGTTCCCTTTCAATGTTCCTATTCAGAACACTGCAGCTAGCTGCAGAACCAAAAAGAATCTGATCAGTTTCACTCTGCTGCTTTTGGGGCAGTCTGATCAGCAACTGTCGGGCACTAGAGAAGAGGACCCAAACCAGACTGGGAGCTTGGTATTCTACCTAGGACCTTTCCTTTGTAGCACCCATAGGGGAATGGCTTGGAAGAAATAAATCCTTCTCTCCAGCAATGATGTAGGTTAAGAGCTCCAAATCTGTCACCTAAGTTTTAGCCGCTGGCTGGCTGAAGGGCATAAGCATGATAAAGGGACAACCCCTTGTAGGAATCCCAGCACTTTCTCCTTCCCAGCAGCAGACAGGGGATTGGGTTTCTCACATACATGTTGCCTATGTACAATCTGTGTACTGACCTTTGGAGAGCAGGTGCCTGGTAGATTGGACATGGTTTGAAAAATGTAACACAAGAACGGCCAGACTGGGTCAGACCAAAAGGTCATCTAGCTCAGTGTCCTGTCTGCCCACAGTGGCCAATGCCAGGTACCCCAGGGTAGGGAACAGAACAGGAAATCATCCAATGATCCCTCCCCTGTCATCCATTCCAGCCCCAGACACACAGAGGCTAAGGACACCATTCCTGCCCATCCTGGCTAACAGCTATCCTCTATGAACTTATCTAGCTCTATTTTGAACCCTGTTAAAGTTCTGGTCTTCACAACATCCTCTGGCAAGGAGTTCCACAGGTTGAATACGTGCTGCATGAAGAAAAACTTCCTTTCGTTTGTTTTAAACCTGCTACCTATTAATTTCATGTGATGACCCCAAGTTCCTTACTAAATAGACTTTACCCAGCACCTTGGGCTCTAGTGCTCTGCCTCTTGGGAGATGAAGGTTTCCTCTTCACAGGGCTAGACCAGGAGGAGCTCTAACCATAGGTGGAGAACAGAGTTTGCGAGAAAAGTTAGCCAACTGCATTAGTCCTGAGTGATCCTCACTTCCAGACAGTATTCTGAACAGGATGTGAAAGGTTAACCAGTTAATCAGTTAAGGTTAACCGGTGGGGGCTGGAGCAGCTCCCCGTACACCGTGGATGGGGGCTGCTCCAGCCCCTTCGCAGGCAGGGGCTGCTCTGGCCTCCTGAAGCAGCCCTGTCTCCAGCCCACCCATCTCCCCTTTAATGGGATAACTGGTTAAACATCATGTTTAACTGGCTCACTGATGAAAAGGGATTTTACATCCCTAGAGCTGAATGGAGTGGATATAAGGCCAGCCCTAGGGAGAGCAAGGATATTCACAGCATTTGCCCCAAATCAGTTTAGTGTGAGTTTCATGTCAGCGTAACATTAGAATAACTCCAAACTCTAAAGCACTGGCAGAAAGCCACATTAATTGCCACACCGCCTCCCTAGGTGGAGAGAAACAAGCAATTAGCAGTTAGCTTGGCTTTCCCTAGAGCAGCAGCGTAATGGTAGTTGTGAAACAGGCCTCCAAGGCTCTGGCTGGACTAGTGAGAGAGACCAGGCTGCCTGGATGGCCGGATGCGGGCCACTGATTGGCTTTCCTTGCAGAAGCGGCGGAAGGAATCTGGCTCCCACAGCACTGAAGCCAATTGTTATGTAACTGAGTAAGCCTTGTGTGCCGGGCTCAGTAACCATGTCGATTCTGCCTCATTACCATCTCCTTCAACGCCCTCCCCCTTCTCCACTTCAAGGGCTAGCAGCTGCCTTTGCTGCAGATTTCCAGTGGAGAAAACACCTGGGATTTCTGTTACCCACGAGATGAGAAGGTGCTTGCAGCGAGACTACCTGGGCTGGGAACGCATATTAAAAATGGTTACACAAGCCTGGCAGGATGAACGAGCTGTGGTCACGCTGTTGGGCTGTCTTTCTGCTCCTCGTTGCAGGGCTGATAGAACTGAACAGAGGTCGCAGTGAACGCACTTCCACAAGCAAACAAAGCAATGGCTATCCTCACACCGGGCATTTTACAAGTCACCAGGCAGTGGCCTGGAGTATCAGCTCTGCAAGCAGGAAATCAGGTTGATTTCAGTTTAGGCATGGAAACAGAAGCAGCACCACACTGAATATCGCTAATGAAGATGGAGCAGGATGGCACTGAAGAGCAGTCCTACCTTGTCTAGTGTCTACGACGAGGCGAGGGCTATCGAATGCCATTTTAAAGGGCCAGAGACGCCCACGCAGTTTTCTGCTGTGAATAAGGCCTTAGGGAAAGGGGGATCTTCTCCCATGTCAGTGTCTCTGGTCAACGGAGATGGGAGCGGGAGCGGGAGAACTGCCAAGATTCCAGCTGCCAAAAATCTGCTCGCCATTGCAACAGATCTCATTTTGCAGAAACTCTTCTGCATCTTTGCCATGAAGGAAGCCATGATCAGTCAGGACAGGGGACTGCATAGCTGAATGGAAAAAGACAGGGTCACAGCTGTTGAAGACTAGAGGTGGAGACGAAAGGCAAAAAGGCCCAAAAAGGGACAAAAAACCCTTGATCTGCTATATATTTGAGAGTCTTTGTCTGGGTAGCTGTCTGTTCAAGAACTCCCCCTACAAGCGAAGAGCTAGGACCAAATTCGGTGTATAGCTTCCTCTTATCCTTAAAGCAAGTCAGGATCTGCTTGGGCCAGGACAATGGGACGTACCTGGAATGGGATTGCTTCTCCTAAAACCATAGAGAAATGAGACAGTCACCAGGTAGGTAAAAGAGACCTGAGCCTCCCAGGTGCACTTTAGGGAGGATGGAGAGAGCATTGCCGGCTGTTTCTCTTTGTCAAGGAGTGAGGGGAAGTGCACAGGTTGCTGCATTCCTCACTATGGCTGGGGAGCCCGGTGGAGCTGCTGTGGCCATGGAGAGGCGCTTCTCACCTAGCCCCAAGCTGCTGCGGTGGGAGCGAGCTGGGATTGTCCTCCCTCCCCAGAGCAGCTGCATCCTGCCTCCCTGCTCTCCAGCCCCACCCCACAGCAGTGATGTACATGAAGCATGGACATTTGCATTTTATTTTCCAAAAGCCAAAACCAGAGTTGAGGATCTGGGCATAATTTTAAGAGGGACTGCTGTCTGAGCAAGAGGCTCTTTTCGCACATTTGCCCAACAGTAATTCACTGTGTCTGATACCATAGGATCACAGAGCACTAGAACTGGAAGAGGCCTCGAGAGGTCGTCGAGTCCAGTCCCGTGTCCTCACAGCAGGACCGAGTTCCATCTAGATCAGGGCTACTCAACTTTGGAAGCCCTGGGGACCACAATGATATTCACAGCACAAGCCGAGGGTCGCAACTTAAATGTGGTTGCATAGGCATGCAAATATATGCAAATAGCTTCTTTCACACGGTCACGCATGAACACAAAGATTAAGGCAAGACCACACAACACACAGGTCCCATTACAAGGAGTAATGGGCTTAAAGTGCAGCAGGGGAGGTTTAGATTGGACATTAGGAAAAAATTCCTAACTGTCAGGGTGGTCAAATATTGGAATAAATTGCCAAGGGAGGTGGTGGAATCTCCCTCTCTGGAGATATTTAAGAACAGGTTAGATAGACATCTGTCAGGGATGGTGTAGACGGAGCTTGATCCTGCCTTGAGGGCGGGGGGCTGGACTCGATGACCTCTCGAGGTCCCTTCCAGTCCTATTATTCTATGATTCTATGATTCTATAAGGCAGTTCCGCGGATATTAATAAAATGTGATATCTACCCGATATCCACCCATAAGACAGTACTTTTAATAAGCAACAACAGTTCAGGAATTTAACTACTAAAACGCAGATCAACAGAAGATCATCATATTGACTACTTTTTTGGTTTGCCTCCCACCCGCAGGCCACGTGTTGAGCCCCATGTAAACCCAAACCACACCACAAACAGGCCAAGGGCCGCATGCAGCCGTGAGCTGTGTGTTGGGTACCCCTGATCTAGATCGTTCCTGACAGACGCCTATCCAACCTGCTCTTAAATATCTCATAAGAACATAAGAACAGCCGTACTGGGTCAGACCAAAGGTCCATCTAGCCCAGTAGCCTGTCTGCCGACAGTAGCCAGCACCAGGTGCCCCAGAGGGGATGGACCGAAGACAATGATCAAGCGGATTTGTCTCCTGCCATCTTTCTCCAGCCTCTGACAAACAGAGGCCAGGGACACCATTTCTATCCCCTGGCTAATAGCCTTTTATGGACCTAACCTCCATGAAATTATCTAGCTTCTCTTTAAACTCTGTTATAGTCCTAGCCTTCACAGCCTCCTCTGGCAAGGAGTTCCACAGGTTGACTACACGCTGTGTGAAGAAGAACTTTCTTTTAAACCTGCTACCTATTAATTTTATTTGGTGTCCTCTAGTTCTTCTATTATGGGAACTAATAAATAACTTTTCTTTATCCGCCCTCTCCACACCACTCATGATTTTATAGACCTCTATCATATCCCCCCTCAGTCTCCTCTTTTCTAAACTGAGAAGTCCCAGTCGCTTTAACCTCTCTTCATATGGGACCCGTTCCAAACCCCTAATCATTTTAGTTGCCCTTTTCTGAACCCTCTCCAAGGCCAAAATATTTCCAGTGAGGGAGATTCCAGAACCCCCCTAGGCAATTTATTCCAGTGCTTAATCACCCTAAAAGGTAGGAAGCTTTTCCGAATGTCCAACCTAAACCTCCTTTGCTGCAATTTAAGCCCATTGCTCGTGTCCTACTATCATCAGAGATTAAGGAGAACAATTTTTCTCCCTACTCCTTATAAAATTCTTTTAGGTACTTGAAAGCTACTATGATGTCCCCTCTCAGTCTTCTCTTCTCCAAACTAAACAAACCCAATTCTTTCCGACTTCCCTTATAGCTCACGTTTTCTAGATCTTTAATGTCTGGGCAGACTGTTAAGAGCTATTCACTAAAATAAACCTTTCTGATTTTCCTCAAAAAAAAAGCTGAGTGATGGATATTGTACCTTCAATCCTACAGCTGTCTTGCAAGTTACACGTGGCTAACATTCAGCGAGAAAGGTGAATCATTTCTTTTAGGAGAGGTGACACATATTGAACTTTTGAGTGCATCCCTCAATCTGAAAAGATTAGATGTTTCCTTGGCTCAGCCTTCTTTTATTTCCATTATGTAGCTGTCATGCTCCCTCCAAGATTTTGGCAGCCTAGATTTCTGAATGTTTTTATTGCCAGTATGGGCAGCATTAATGCAAGTGTTTTTCAGCCAACTGGCTTGATTAGCCACAGAAGTACATCCTCCAATTCATCTAAGGTATTTATAATCAAGCCATGGTATTCACTCCAGTACCTGGGTGCCACACAGAGTTCAAGTGTGCTTCTAGATCGAAAACTTGCTCCAAAAATGTCACTGAAATCCACAAAATGAATCCGATCAAAACGTGATCTGATTTTCCCAAGAATGTTTATGACGACTAGTCCTGCAGAATGAACCTGGAATCTCTCTCCTTTTCATATACATTAACAGTAATAAAAAAAATGTTGCAGACTTCCAGTTACATATGAGGGTATTACCTCAGGGGGCAGCTCAGTGGTTTAAGTATTGGCCTACTAAACCCAGGGTTGTGAGCTCAATCCTTGAGTGGGCCATTTAGAGGTCTGGGGCAAATCTGTCAGGAATGATACTTGGTCCTGCCATGAGGGCAGGGGACTGGACTTGATGACCTCTCAAGAGCCCTTCCAGCTCTAGGAGACAGGTCTCCATGGCCTAATCAAGCCCTGTGGGAGATTAACACAGGGTGGGCTGCAAGGATCCACAAAACACAGCTTAGCTTCTGAAGCCTTTTTACTGCCACTTGGAAAAGAGAAGGACTCTTTACGTTGACCCTGAGGAGCTGTGCCAGGACAGGGGAGTGGGCATTAGGAAGGCTGAAAAGGAAATAGAGAAGCCCAAGGACCCAGCTGCAGGCTGTTGAGGCATATCCGCCTTGTGCGGAAACTACTTGATGCATTTGGCACCACGTCAGAGAGCAAGGGAAAGAGCTACCCCCCTGGGCAGCAGGTGGAGCCCAGTGCAGACAATTTTGGAAGGTTTTGAGCAGCCAGAGAGGCTGCCTTTGCAAACTGCACCAAGCAATCCTGGCCATCGGCTCAGGCTTTCTTGTGCTTTGGTTCTGAGTCTAGGAGCTCAAATACAGAAAGGACATTTTATTGCACATTACATAAGGGTTTCCTTAGTCCGGAAGGGCTTTATGACATGGACCTGTTATGCTTTGGGCAAAGATTTTATGAACGGGCATTTCATTATATAATAAATGTTTAATTTTATAACACTATTGAATCTTTTGGTGAATAACAGCTTTTACCGAACATCGAATAGTGCAAAAAAATAAAACTTTTATTGCACACAGTGCAAGCTTTAAAGCAATGAGACATAAACCAGGACATAAAACAGTGCGACGTTTATGGGATATAATAGTGCTGATCTGGCACACACGACACAGTGCTTAATGCGCATGTTTGAGCCGTTGTGCTCAGTGCTTAAATATGGAATTTGCCCAGGAGCGATGGTGTAGAATGGCAAGAGACTCATCCGTCACTTGTAGCTGGGGTCCCAGTGTTCAGAGACCTCCCAGTCAGAGCTGTCAGGCATCTGGAGGTTGGTAACAATTCTGTCCGGAGGGGCAATAGCACATCCGGGGCAGAGCTGAGATACAGAACCAACGACGGTACTAATTCCTGCCTCGGGGCAACAAATACTAACGTGTTCCTTTTCCTCCTCGATTTGAGACATCCATTCCCACAGCCTCCTCCCAGTCTGGGGTGAGCATGGAGATAGAAGTCTCCCTTTGCACTGGGTCCCTGTGTGACTCGGGGTCGATGGTGGGCAGCCGGGGTTTGGTTAGTGACTACACATGCACTTTCATAGGCTGTTCTTACTTTAGAAAGCCACAGGTTACCCAGGGGCATATCAACAGGCAGGGAAGGGCCTTGTTCTCAGAGCCAATGGGCAAACCAGCAAGATAAGCAGTGCCAAGGTTCACTAGGATGCTTGACCCCCCCCCTCCCGCCCCCCGACTCCAAAAATCAGTGGTTCACAACCTATTTAGCACGGTGGGCTGCATTCAAAACTACCTTTATGACCCGCAAGATGTCACATGGGTCACAGCTCTGCGCTGATGGGCCACAAGCGGCCGGTTGAGAACCACTGCCCCAAGCAGCTACAGGACTGGAGGGACAATGGTACCTATACACAGTCCCTAGATGGCTGCATTGCTTTACAGTGCAGGACAGGACAAAGTGCACTGCAAAATTAACAGACTACTGCACACAGAGGGTGAACAGTGCCACGTGTGAGTAGAACTAGCCATGTGCCCTATAACCTATGCCTTTGTAAGTGTCACACGCTGGGGGATATACCTTACCATGGGTGACAGTAGCAAAAAGCACAGGGCATTGCTCAAACTGTGACACAAAGTATTCTGTATATTGTGTCTATCCCAACAAAACACGCCAGCTTTCCAAGAGGTTTGGTTTCCAGCCCCTGCACCCCCACCAGCCTCGAACAGGGCGGGAAAAGGAGAGAAGCGGAGGACAAGGAGAGAGAGAGGACTGACTCTTTCAGAGACACAAGCATGGGGTAGTTCACATTCTTCACGGCTTGCAGTCAAGCTGGGAGGGAGAGCGACTTAAGCGGAACAGGAAAAGGAGCTGGGTGCCAGGATGGACGATGGCTGTGGAACATGAAAGTTTCACTAAAACTGCTGTCCAAGAGCTTAGGCGGAATAGTGCAGGCACCATTTTGAACAGGATAGGTGTGGGAGGACTAAAACAGCTGAGCCTGCTCTGAAAGTTTCCTGGTTCTCATCGGCCCAAAATGGCAGTGACCATTGGGTAGCCATACCAAAAGGTTTTAAGGAAATCTTCTACGAGTTGGCTGTAGCAGAGCAGATATCTTTTGGTAAGTCTCATTTGCCTGGTTTTGGGAACCACCTTGCTCTCAGACTTTTACACGGGAAGGAGGTCTTAGCTTTCTGGGGACATCTGATCAGGAACCCTGGTTTGGCTCTGTGGTCTCTTCAGTGCAGTCCACAAAACAGGGTTTGGCCATGCTCAGTCTCAATACTCCACTTCTGCTTGTGATCATAGAATCATAGACCACTAGAACTGGAGGGACCTCGAGAGGTCATCGAGTCCCATCCCCTGCCTTCACAGCAGGACCAAGCACCATCTAGACCATCCCTGGTACTTAAGAGCAGGTTGGGGAGACATCTATCTCTAGTAATGGAGATTCCACAACTTCCCCAGGCAATTTATTCCAGTGTTTAGCTACCCTGACAGTTGGGAAGTTTTTCCTAATATCCAACCTAAACCTCCTTTGCTGCAATTTAAGTCCATTGCCTCTTGTTCTATCCTCAGAGGCCAAGGAGAACAATTTTTCTCCTTCTTCCTTGTGACACCCTTTGTGACACTCTTGTGATAGATGGGGCAGGTGCTAGGAACTAGCTAGAAGGTCCTGTTGATGTCCTCCAGGCTTTGCTTTAATATTCTGGCAAAGGGCCTTTCCTTCGGTATGCCCCAGGAACTCGTCCTTGTAGATACCCTGTCATTTGCCTCAATACAGGCTCACAGCCTGGCATTCTGTGGGCTGCTGCTAAGGCAGGACCCAACCGTCTCCTCTCTCTAGATGGAGGAAACCCATTTCTCTGCATAGAGGTACGAGGCGTGGCTGCTGTAGAGTTGAGAAGGGTATGCAGCCCCAGGGATGTCTAACTGCCAATGGGCTCCCTCTGATGGCGTCAGTTTTTAAACAGGCAGGGAACATCAGTTCAATATGACCCCAGAGCAGTAGAGGGCATTCGAGTCCATCCTTCCGTAAAGAACCACAGTGCAGGACAATAATGGAAGGACTGCACCCGTATCCAACAGCAGATGGATTGCACCTTCCGCACATTGCACATGACACGAAGCTGGGGGGAGAGGTAGACATGCTGGAAGGTAGGGATAGAGTCCAGAGGCACTTAGACAAATTGGAAGACAGGGACAAAATAAATCTGATGAGGTTCAACAAGGACAAATGCAGAGTCCTGCACTTAAAATGGAAGAATCCCAAGCGCCGTTACAGGCTGGGAACCGACTGGCTAAGCAGCAGTTTGGCAGCAAAGGGCCTGGGGATTCCAGTGGCTGAGAAGCTGGAGAGTGTCAACAGGGCGCCCTTGTAGCCAAGAAGGCTAACGGCATATTGAGGTGCATTAGTACGAGCGCTGCCAGCAATCTAGAGAAGCGATTATTCCCCTTTATTCAGTACTGGTGAGATCACATCTGGAGTATAGTGTCCAGTTTTGGGCCCCCAGCAGAGGGCACCCAAAGTGATGAGGGAGCTGGAGCACTTGACTTGCAAGGGGAGGCTGAGGGATTTGGGTTTTAGTTTGCAGAAGAGCGAGGGGGGATTTGAAAGCAGCCTGCAACTCCCTGTAGGGGGGTTCCAAAGAGGCTGGAGAGAGGCTGTTCTCAGTGGTGGCAGAACAAGGAGCAATGGTCTCAAGTTGCAGTGGGGGAGGTCTAGCTTGGATATTAGGAAAATCTCTCACTGGGAGAGTGGTGAAGCACTACAATGGGTTCCCTAGGGAGCAGTGGTTTAGAGTTTTAAGTCCCGGCTGGACAATGCCTTCTCTGGGATGGTTTAGTTGGGTCTGGCCCTGCTTTGAGTAAGGGATTGGACTGTCATCCTGAGGTCTTTCAACCCTTATCTTCTATAATTCTGTGACTGGTAAAGGCAGAAGATTTATTTCACTATTCAGATTCATCCAAACTTTTTTCCTGGGCCTAACTAATCCTGAAACGGATTAAATCCTCTTTTCAGAATGGCCAGGTAATTAAAAAAAAGTGTTGTGTGGACACAAGGCACTGTGCTCCAAAACACAAGGTAATGTAAAACCCTTCCTCTTTAAACAAGCCCAGTGTCTCTGCAGATCACAGTATTCTAGAGAGTTTGAGAATGGAAAGATAATCTCAGGTAACCTGTTTCTAAACCACCGAGGTACTTAACGATCAGAACCAGGGACACTGATCAGAAAGTGAACTTGAAGCTAGCATATGAGCTGGCTGTAGCCTGTGTGGTTACTCATAACCGCCCAGAAACAGCTGGAGTTTGGGCTCAACTGACACCCTGATCCTGTCCCCAATACTGACTTTACCGCACGGCGGCATGTTTCTCAAACGCGGAGTTGTGCCAGGAGTGCCAGTTTTAGAAACATGTCTTAAAATAAACATTGTTCATATTTGATATGGAGATTAGAGATGATCCAGAGAGGAATTTTTTAACCTAACTGCTTCCTTCTAATCAACCTTCAGAAATGTTGGGCTAATACGGGCCTGGGCAAAATCCAGATGCCAAGCCACCAGATCTGGCCCGTGGAGGCAGTGGGAAGCCCCAAGCAGGATCCCTTGCTTGCCCTGAGGCCCCAAGTGCCGTGCAGACGTGCAGCTGCTGGGCTCCATTTTGTTTCAAAACTGGAGGGGAGTGGGGGGGGGGGAGATAATATGGAGATATACGTCTCACAGAACTGGAAGGGACCTTGCGAGGTCATCAAGTCCAGGCCCCTGCCTTCACTGGCAGGACCAAGTACCATCCCTGACAGATTTGCCCCAGATCCCTAAATGTCCCCCTCAAGGATTGAACTCACAACGCTGGGTTTAGCAGGCCACTGCTCAAACCACTGAGCTATCCCTCCCCCAAACTTTAGGAAGTGCCCCCAAACCCCAGCATAATCCCATTGGCTGGTTTCTGGCCAGAAATCAGCAATGGGAGCTGCTTGTTTGAATAACAGGCAGTCAAGAAGAAACACGCCCCCTCTCCTTGGCTCAGTTATTCACTGGAGCACATGGCCGGGCAGGCAGGCTGGCTGGGAGGGAAACTTTTTAAGCTCTGCAAGCCTTAGCTCTGCAGGTAGGCAGGCCAGTTTGGCTGCAGGCTGGTAAGTCTCCCGGCCAAAGCCTGTCCCTGGCACCCCAGCCCCTCCCAGCCCTAACCCTGTACCCACCCACTCAACATATCCAAACCCTCTGTTCCCCTCTTGCACCCATACCTGCTACCAGATCTGGCACCCCAATCTCCTGCCACAGATCACAATCCCCTCCTGCCCTAGATCACATCCCAAAATCCTGCACTCCAGGCCCCTGACCTAGGTCACAACTGCCTCCCAGATTCCAGTCTCCCTCCTGCACCCCAGTCCCTTACCCCAAGCTCCCCTTTGTACAAAGCCTCCATCCCAGGCCCAGCATCTCTTCCATTAATATCGTTGAAGAGTGCGTGTCTCAACCACTTTCCAAAATCTTGGAGTGCCAACCTCCCCCAACAAAAATTACTGCCCATCCCTGGGCTATGGGTCTTTTAGGGGCTGCAGAAAGTGATATAGATCCCCATCTTTATGGAGTACTTGTTATGAGGCCAACAGATAGTGAAAGCAGTGAACAGGCAGGCAATATGAAGGTCTTTTCAGGGCAGGGACCATAGCTCCCTATGCGTTCTTTCAGCTTAGTGCATTTTAGGCTAGTGGGAGGATGGGGTGGGGGGGTTAATAGGCTGGGGACCGAATGGCTAAGCAGCAGTTTGGCAGAAAAAGACCTGGGGATTATAGTGGATGAGAAGCCGGATGAGAGTAGACAGGGAGCCCTTGTAGCCAAGAAGGGTGCACCCCTCAACATCAGTACAGCCATCGCTACTAACCCCAGGTAGTGTAGACTCATTTGGGACATTGCTGGAGCACAGTTCCAAAGGGTGGGTGGATTCTCCATCACTGACAATCTGTAAGTCAGGATCGGATGACTTTCAAAAAGACATTTTATGATGCTGGTAAATCAAGTACCTTGCTCTTGCCAAGGCCGGGTGCATTAGCTAAGAACTGCCAAACTTCTAGCTGGAAATCAAACCAGCTCACCGGTTTTGTTCAAAATAGGTATTGGTCTTATAAGAATGTGCTTAGCGCTGAGACTCTGAAATGCCTGTAAATGGCTGCAGGCACTGATCACACTTGTAATGGCAGTATTCAGTGCCGTAAGGGAATGTGCACGTTTTGCTCTAGAATGTTCAAAATGTTTGTTCTCAACTTGCAAACTCAGGTATGGGAATCACTTCCCTGCCCATCCAGGAGGGCTACTAAAAAATCAAGTGGGTCATTAGAAGATGAAAGCTTTGTGAATTTCGCCATCCGCCCCTGGAGAAGGCCTCCTCCCCTCACTCTGAATGAGGGAGGAGGACCGGGAGAGACAAGGGGAAGAGCTGACATGAAAAATTTTCAACTCTTTACTGTTTGAACACTCACAGGGCCAGAGACATTGAACTACGGCAGAAACCCCAGGCACTACCCCTCGATCCACTCTGAAAGAAACTGTCAATTGACAGATTGCCACATTTCTGCCATTCTTAGGAACGGTCCTTTGTGCATCTATGTTTCCTTCCTTTAAACTGCAAATACAGGAGGTCCCCAACTTTTGACACGATCGGTTCCTAGGGAAGTGTTACAAGTCGGGGGTGTCGTAACTCGAACCCGCATTTACGATAGGCGCTGTGTGCTGTTGTAAATGAAGGCCGAGGATGTATGTCGGGGGTTTTCGGCCCTTTCCACATTTACAAAAATGGTTGTAAGTGCAGGGGGGGGTCGCAACTCGGGCCGTCATAAGGCAGGGGTTTCCCGTAACTCATTTCTTTTTCCTAGTTAATAAGTTTTAAAATAGCTGATTACAGGACTAGCTACAAGTGTTGCCGCTGTGGTAAGATCTAGGGTCGTGTAAATCACTGATCTCTTGAGACTAGAAGCAACCAGACTATTCTGTGATGTTTGGTGCAAGTGACCTTTTGCCACAAAGTCCAAGTTGCCTGGGTGGCGAGATGAACTGGAGATGAAGGGAATGATCTAGGACACCACAGGAAGACTGGTATACCCACCCAGAAGCGCACACTTGTTACTGGGTTGGTAAAATCGAACCGTAGACTGTGCCGCCACGTTTGAGGTCTCTGCCCTGTTTCTCAGTCTGCCACAGGCACTGTCATGGGTTTGGGCCACGGCTGACAGCGACACATGCTCTAGTTCCCAGCAGGAATTAGGGATGTGAAAGATTAACTGGTTAGCATCACCCTTTATGGGTGGTGCTTACGGGTTCCTGTTAACCGGTGGGGACTGGACTGACACCCTCATGACAACCGCATGCAGGGGGCTGTTTCAGCCCGGTGGGGCCCACCGTGGACAGGGGCACTCCAGCGCGGCTGGAGCAAACTTCCTGTGGTGGGGGGAGGGCTGCTGTAGCCCGGACAGGTGGCCCCTCACCACCTCCCCTTTAACCAGTTAACACTACGTTTGACCGGTTAACCAATTAAAGGGGATTTTACTTCCCTAATGGGAACCACTCCAGGGAAGTTCTCAGACGGGTGTTACACAGGAGGGCAGAACAAATGACTTCAGGGATTCCTTCTGGCCTTGGAATCTATGGGTTTGCTGTTCGGTGTAAGACCCTAATCGCAGAGAGGTCGTGGTTACTTGCAGCGCCATGCCAGTTCTATTGGAGGGCTGCAGGCTCAGATTACAGCTATTATGTTTCCTTTATAAAAGGAAGGGAAATCTATTTGCAATGCAAGCCATTCGTTGCCTGCTGCACAGCTTTGGTCTCCGGACCCACGGTGTAGCTAAAACAAGGAGCAGACAGAATCCAGAGATGAAAACGCCCGACTGCACCTCAGCTGTTACTAAAGCAGTAGCGGCTTTTACATCAAGGGACACTTGGCTTGAAGTGTCAAAGGCAATTTGGGACTGGGGCCCAAAAACGATAAAAGATACGAATCCCTGCGCAGCTCCCTACAAATAACCTCTTTCCCTAGTTCCCTTGATAGTTTTTTTTTTTTAAATAAACCTGCCTGTAAATCCATCAAGCCTGCTTCTTGAAGTACATTTTCCAGTCAGAGGCCACTTGAGCAAGGTCGGAGAGCAGAGGAGGTGGGGGAGTGTCGCAGGTGTGAGATTACAGGGAGCTTCCCCAAAGATGCTAGCCTGACTCACATTTTGGAGCAGATCGTACACTGCCTTGTGTAGCTAGTGAAGATTCAACACATTCTATGCAAGAGTCATGTGGCCTCTAGACGTTGCCTGGAAACGGAGTTCAGGTGAGCCTGGGAGCAGCCCTGACAGACTAGAAGACCGCTGAGTGCTGAAGACAAGACGTTTTCTTGATGTCTCTAGGAAGAACAAAGATTCCAAACGCCAATTACCTACTGAAAGTGCCCTCTGGGAACCACCAAATTCTATTAGCACAGGTACGTGTCTAGGAGCTGAGGTATTTTTGGAACGTTGCATCCAAACCTACTGGCATTGATGTGAATTCATTCATAAGAGACCTACCTGCATTAAGTCATCCAATTCATCTCCCCCTGACCAGCCCCACTCCCCAAGGGACTATTCCCCATGGCGAAGAAAGCGTAATGCACTGATGGGATGAAGATGAAGATGATTATTCCCTTAATGGGCTAGCCAAGAGTGGACAAAGTAGATGATTCAATGGAAAAGAGTTTAAACCCATTAGTTCAATTATAATAGCTTGCCCTTAGGGAAAGTTGCTTACTAACCCCGTCAGACAGTTGTAAGTAGGAGTGAGTGGCTGAATCATTCCCTGAAGCAGCATATCCTTTGTAGAAATAACTTTTAAATTCTGTCTAACAGATGGGTGGGTGTTCCTGTCCTCTCACAAATCTAATCCGGTTTTGAAACCTACTAAGGCTTTACTGCTTGCCTGTTTACACCTGGTCTCGAAATTCCATGCTGCAGAAAGGGACTGAATAGATCAGGGGTGGACAGGAAAGCCTCCACGGGCTGCTCCCCTGCCCCCAGGCCAATTGAGACTTGGGGACGGGGGAGCGCGCCAAGTCTCCTCCCCTGCCAGGGGTGTGTGGTACCAGAGGGAACCACCAGTTGTTTTAAAAGAGCTGGCGGTTCTCTCTAGCCGGGAGGGCCATGAGGCTCAAAACTTTGCATGTTCCCCCTCCCCCCGCCCCCATGCCCTGATTGGCCTGAGGGCAGGGGAGCACGCAAAGTCTCCTCCCCCCCACCAGGGGCACACAGCACCAGAGGGAACTGACAGCTGCTCAAAACAGCTGGCAATGCTCTCTAAGGGCATGGGGCAAAGACTTCATGTGCTCCCCCACATCCAAGCAAATCAGGGTCTGTGGGCAGGGGAGCATGAGAAGTATCCTGGCCCCGCCCCTTCTGCACGAGGCCCCGCCCCTTCCGGGGTGGTCCAGAGCCACTTCAGAAATTTGTGAAGTGGCTCCCCCTTTAAAAAGGATTGTCACCCCTGCAATAGATGGTGATTATTTAAATCCAAGTGCATTTGGATACCACATTAAAACAAACAAACAAAAAACTTTCCCAAGAAATCAAATAGGTAGGTTGTGATGTTTCCAAGAGGACTGCTAGCTAATTCGTAAGCAATGGGAAATTTAAAGACAAAAATCTCATCATAGTACCAGCCCCCAGAGTGATCCTCAAGCACAAACACTTGTTGGTATCGTAAGTTATTTACAAACATTAGTTTATGTAGCCAGAGCAGGATTAACTTTTTCTTGGCTTAGGTGACTTGGGAGTCTTCACCACTCAAGGGAGACCTACTTTTACTAGGAGTCAAAAGAAGAAAAGTCTGCTCATTTAGTTTCATTTCTGCCTGAGCCGGTTTGTTGGTTTTTCCCCAAGGAAGGAGACTGAGACTACCCTAGAGAGGTCAGCCATCTAGTATAGGATACACAAAATTCACCCTGAAAAACATGACATGTTGCCAAGGCATTCAGTGCTCGGATGTGTGGTGCTCTGAGCAGCCTAGGAAGTGAAGTAAAATAAGCCTGACTAATCAAGAAACATTTTCCACGCCCGAAACACAAAATCATCGTATCAAAATAAAAAACAATCAATTGAAACTAAAAACGCCGGAACTCTTAATCTGGTTAGCGTTGCTGCCTATTTACAGGGCTGTCAAAGCTCTTTTCATCCATGGGAAGAAACCTTGTTTCTAGCAGAAAAGCACTGGAAAACATTAACTATAAATCTAAGGAGCATTCTGTGAACTTGCAATGCTGGTTGCCTATGGCAACATGAGCGCACCACAGGCTGGCTCTGCTTAATTGCAAGTGCAATTTTAATCAATATTAATAACAGCGCGGCTCCAATCACAGAAAGGCTTGGTCGACACAGGCCTGACATTTAAGTGCAAGAATCTGCTCACAAGGTGTTCTTAAAAACCAGACCAGGTTACTACAGACGGTTTAAAGAGACGGTCAGTGGTGCTGCTCAGAGGCGAAGCTGCTTACGGTTCTCAAAGCAATTCCCCCTTACACACTACAATGAGCCTTCCAAAAAACCCGACTAGTCCTTCAAAAAACAGCCTGTCTAACTCCTCTCGGCAAAGCAGTTGCAGCAGCTACCTGTACCGCTCTTCCATATGCACAACAGTCAACTACTACGGGATCCCCAACATCCTCCCCGAGAAGGGAGGGATGGGAGCATTTTCCTGGTTGCTTCATTAAAACGGAATAATTTACTTGATGGAGCGGTACATATCATCCCTGGATCTTACTCAAGTTCCCAGGCACAGAGAAGCAGAACACACATGTGCATCCCTTCTTTCTTCAAACAGTACAATCCACGGAGCCTTTAGGATGGTCGGCATCTCCAGGCTACTAGGAGACAGAACCAGACCTCCATGACTAACAGGAAGGGAACAACACTATTTAAGAGCTCCTCCCCAGCTATTTGAGACATGAACCACAGACATATACCCCACTCTTTGGTGGGTAAATGACTAGGGGCAGATTTTCACTGCAGCCAAAGACAACGTTTTTGCAGAGGGGAGAGAGGCTTGCAGCAACCAGCTCACACCTGTTTTTCCTAGGACATGGAACAACACAGCTTCCAGATAAGGGGTAGTCCACCCCCTGAACCCGAAGGTGGAGCAGCTCCCCCAAGCCTGTTGGGGTACGTCTACATTGCAAAGAAAAAACTTCAGCCTCAATATCTTTACTGCTATTTTTAGCCTCTCAACCTGAGTCAATTCACCCTTCTATCCTCCTCCGAGCCTTGGTGCTGCAGGTTTCTCCTTGCACTGTCGCTGCACCCTCACAAGTCAGCAGTTAATACATGCCCATTCTGCTAAAAGGGTCCCCGGCCCACTCTCTCAATGGCATGCCTAGAAGCCAGCAGTGTGCAATGGCATGTACTCCACGGCACCGATCCCTTTAATGCAGAGGAGTTTCTGGGATGTAAATATCCAATTCTCAACACTGCCAGTTGCATCCCTTCAGCACCCTTCTGGCCTCCGGATAGCCTCCATTTGCGTAGGAAAACAGGCCATGCCAGTTGTTAAGCAACTGGCACCGAGAAAGCGAGGGGAACGCTTTAGAACCAAACGTCCAAACCAAACTGTATTTGCCCATTTACATCTCTGATCGGCTGGCTTTCGCAGAGGAGGGTCAGAGGGTAGGCAAGTGCATTGGCAACTCTCCTCTGGTAACAATCCGTTAATGAGAATTGCTGATGCCGCAGTACGTGCACGGTCAGCTACATCAAAACCTTCTGCCAGAGACATCTGCGGGGGACACGGACTTCAAAAGGCAGCTTCTCTGGAGACCAGACAGAAGCCTTGTTAGCTGCTTCACTGGAAATTCTTAAAGTCGGAATCTGCATTTGCTTTTGGGAAACTACTCCTATTTCCCAGCCAACACCTCAGTTCGTCTTCCCCGCCGCGCTAGGTATGCGGCTATAATGAGCCTGTTTCTCGCTAAAGAGCTCTTGAGAAGGCTGGTTGATTTGGGGATTAAGTTGTTTCCATTTTAGCAGAATCTGTTTGCATGATCATTTATTTTTTAGTACGCCTGGGAGTGTCTGGCAAGGATAAGAACATGACACATCTGTGAGGAACGGAAGAACAGAGTCACAGAATGGCAGGCCAAAGATCACACGCTATTTGTGGGTGAGCAGGAAAATGGAAGCAGCATCACTCAGGTCAGCGCCCTAACTACTGGACTAGCCCCTCAAATGATGAACAGAAGAAAGATTTTACTAGCAAGACAGAAGTCAAAACCAGTGCGAACTGCAACTCAAAGGAGCACAAGCATAAAATTGTCTGATGCGGGCAGCTAATCCTGGTAGCTTTCATCTCAGGACAGCCCTGCGGACAGCAATTCCGGGCCCTAGAGCAGGACAGTCAATGGGTCCTCTGGATGCGGTCCGCTTGACACTCGGGCGGTGCTGCGCCTGCGCCGTCTGGTGCCCAGTGAGCTGCCTGCTGGGCAAACTCTTCCAGCATGGCCAGGGCTTCCACATGATCGTCTGGTAGGACTGCCAACTGTCGAAGCGCACAAATCCAAAGACCCCTGCCTCTGTTCCAAAGCCTGTGCCCCCCCACACTCCCTCATTCTGCACCACTCTGGGACATGGGAGGGGGTGAGGGGTCAGCATGGGCGGCCTGCATGCTACACAGGGGGAGGCACAGCCTTCCCAAATCACCAGGCTGGCCCTGCCCACACTCCACCCCCAGAACACCTGCTGTAGGCATCCCGGGGGCGGAAAGTTGCTGCCCCCAGCGCCTGCCCTCCCCGTGCTCTGGGACGGCTCAGGCTGCGTGTGCCCACCCATCTCCCCTCCCCATGGGGGGCAGAGGTGTGCGCAGCACGCAGCCCTTCCTCTTGTGGTGGGGTGTTGGCAGAAGGGGTGGGGCTGGGGACTTGCCTCCCCCAGCCCTGCCTTCACCGACTGCCCACGGGGGTCAGCTCTGGGCAGGGTGCAAGAGGTGGTCAGGGAGCTGGTGCTTATCTCCGCTGACTCTGAAAAGCAAGTGGCACACCTATCGGGGGGGGAGGGGGAAGAAGAGGTGTGCCAGGCACTGCTGCTTGCAGGCACTGTCCCCATGACTACTAACGGCAGAAGTTTCCAGCCAATGGGAGCTGTGGAATTGGCGCTCGGGGCAATTGCCCCCGACTCCTCCCCACTCCATCCTGCAGTCAGCAGGCCTGTCTAAAGATCCCTACCATTCCTCACCAAGTAGCGAGAGCGCAGCATGACCTCAAGGACGCCACACCCTGGAGGAGTGCCCCTCGACCCCATCAGCTGCAGTCCTCATGAGCACAGAAGACTCACGCTTGACTTTTTGTCCTGGTCTCTTGTTCTCCCCTGAACACAGAGCAAGAGAGCGACCAGCATCCTTCAGCCATGACCCCTCTACCTCATCCGAGTGGTTTCAACCTAGTGGAGCCCTGTCAGGAAGGAGAATGACTAAAACGGCTCCTGGCAGGTGCAAGGGAGGGCAAGTCCAAGGACTCCAAATAGGATGACAAGCAAGCAGAACCTTGCTGCGGTAATAAACCCATTCAGACGTGCCGGGACATAACGGCCACACTGGGTCAGACCAAAGGTCCAACCAGCCCAGTGTCCTGTCGGCCGACAGTGGCCAATGCCAGGTGGCCCAGAGGGAGTGAATCGAACAGGTAATGATCAAGCGAACTCTCTCCAGCCATCCATCTCCACCCTCTGACAGAGACTGGGGACACCATTCCTTACCCATACTGGCTAATGGCCATTTATGGACTTAACCTCCATGAATTTATCTAGTTCTCTTTTAAACCCTGTTATAGTCCTGGCCTTCCCAACCTCCTCAGGCAAGGAGTTCCACAGGTTGACTGTGCGCTGTGTGAAGAAGAACTTCCTCGTGTTTTAAACCTGCTGCCCATTAGTTTCATTGGGTGACCCCTAGTTCTTATATTGTGGGAACAAGTAAATAACTTTTCCTTATTCACTTTCTCCACACCACTCAGGAATTTATAGACCTCTATCATATCCCTTTTAGTCTCCTCTTTTCCAAGCTGAAAAGTCCCAGTCTCTTTAATCCCTCCTCACATGGGATCCATTCCAAACCCCTAACCATTTTAGCTGCCCTTCTCTGAACCTTACAGATGTGCCACCTACACAGTATGGTCCCGTTCTATTCCATATGTGCATTCAGGTCTTGAATAGTGCAATGGAGGGCACGCTTATGAAAGCCTGCAGATGATACCAGCCGAGAGGGGTTACAAACGCTCTGGAGGAGATCTGAAGGTGCAAGGTGACCTTGAGAAATTGAAGAAGGGAGCTGAATTCAACAAGATCCAATTTAATAAAAGACAAGTGCAAAGTACATCACGTAGGAAGGGAAAAAATCCCAAATGCACAGCTACAAAGGAGGAATAATGTCTAGGTCAGAGGTCGGCAACCCACAGGTATGTGGGGAACACCAGAACCTGCGCATTGCCATTCCCCTTGCCCCGGCTGGGACAGGCTCCCGCTAGCCTCCCTCCCCGCTCCCCGCAGAGAACGCAGGCACTCCGGTGCTTTGCCGGTGGACAGCTGGGACATCTTCCAGCAGCACACGGTTTCCAGAGTCCAGAGCATGTTTTGAGGCCCAGCAAAACCCGACCATCCACTGAGGCTGCTCCACCACCGCATGGCCCCTTCTCTCCACAATGGGACCGCCTCTGCCATGCGGGGCCCCGGTCTGGCAGTGCCTCCTCCTCCATCTCCAGGCAGCCACTGCGGCCACTACCATTGCTGCTGGAGTGCGTGGTATGTGTGTGTGTGTGTGGGGGGGACTGGGTCCAAGGCAAAACCCGGTGGGAACCACTCCCAGACCTCAGTGCCATGGAGCTGCTGCTTCAGCCCCGGGAAGGGCTGCGTGGAGCCCAGCTGGGCGCTGCAGGGTGGGATGCACTCAGGTTCAGCAGGTGCACTCCATGCGGTGTCGCTTCCCCCCCCCCACTCCCCGGGCAAGCAGCAGCGTGTGGAGCAACTCACTCTGTCGCGCTCTGCCGTGAGCTGGGTCTGGCAGGGAAGGTTGGGGTTTTCTTCACCCACCCCCCGCATGCCCTCCGAGGGGGAAGCCAGAGTTGGTGCTGCAGCCTTGCGGCTGCACAGGCTCCTCGCTGTGTGTGTGTGTGTGTGCGCGCGTGTGCGTGTGGGGCTGAGTTCCCTCCCTCTCCCCACCCTGCTGGGAGAACAGCAGCACAGTGATGCTCAAGGCTGTGCCCCCTTGCAGTGGGGAAAAAGCCAGGTGAGCATCCCCCACTCATGCCCAGACCCCCACATCCCAATCCTCCTCATTCACTCCCTTCCCCCCACCAAGACTCCACCCCCCCAGCTTGCTCCAACTCCCTCCCTTGCTCCTGCTCCCTCCACCTGGCCAAACATCTTAACTCCCAGCCTGGTTCTGCACCCCATCTCTCACCCAGACCTAGCAACCTCTCCCCCTTCTGCACCCCACCTCCCTACCAGATCCTGCACCCCATCCCTACCCCACCCGCTGGCAGCAGTCTCGCACACCAAACCCCTTATTTTTGTCCCTATCCCAGAGCCTAAGGAGGGAGGGGGCGTGTCCATAAAATCCACTAACTCTGGAACTCCAAAAAAGTACATCTGGCCTATTGGAAAACCTGAATCTTAATCCTCCCTGTCCCTTCCCCTCACCCTGTGAGGTTGGAGCAGCAGAGGAGTGAGGTGGCTCAGGTTGGGGCCACATCAGTGAGGACTGGGGGTTTTGGGAGGAGATTTTTTGCTTCTCACTTGTGTGGTCCCCTCCCGATTTTTCTGTGGGTCAGTGATCCGACCCAGAAGAGGTTCCTCACCCCGACAAAGAACGAAAACATTGAAATCTTTTGTGTTGGACATAAAGTAATATTTTGCTTTATTTAAAATGAAGTTTGATCAACATGAGAAAGTGAAAATGCTTTTAATAATTTAAACTGAACTGTTCTTCCTAGCTGCAGCTGGCTCAGAAAATATGGTCACCGTACCCAGTCTGCCCTCTCCTCCCCTTGGCACGCGGATCCGTAAATAGAAATAAGTTAAATCTTGGCACGACACTTCTGAAAGGTTGCTGACCCCTGGTCTTGGTGGTTGTGCTGCTGAAAACGATTGAAGGGTTGTAGTGGACCACAAATTGAAAAAGAGTCAACAATATGATGTTGCAAAAATGGCTAATGTGATTCTGGAACATATTAACTAGGGACATCAATGTGTAGTCAACTATACGATTAACCTATAAGCCTAGTCTCATCAGTTAATCTTGTCGACTATACACACCCTCCTCCCTTGCTGCCTCTGATACGGAAGCAGCAAGGGGTAGGTGGGAGCAGGAGTCAGTGCTGGGGGGAGCCAGCTTAAGAGCTGTTCCCCAAGCACAGTCTCCCCCCTTCCCCCCACCCGCATACTGCTGCCTCTATTGGAGACAGCAATGGGGGAGGAGCAGGGGATGTTGCCGCAAAGCAGCCTCTGTCCATGGCAGGCCTGAGCTCCCCGTGGATCGAGGCTGCTCTGTAACCCGCAGAGCAGCCTCTGTCTGTGACGAACCTGGGCCAGCTGTTTTACAGCAGCAGCCGCCCCTGTCCATGGGGGGTCCAAGCTCCTTGCAGACACAGGCTGCTTCGCGGTGGCAGACCCTGTCTGCAGGGGATCAGAACTCCCCGTGGACAGAGTCTGCTCCGCATCCCGCAACAGCAGCCACCCAGATCCACCGGGGGCGGGTGGGGAATGGTGGTTGCAGACCCGCTCCCCCATCACCCTGTGCTGCTGCCTGAGAGAGAGGCAGCAGCAGAAAGTGGCAGAGGACTCCCCGGCAGAGTGGCCAGGAGTACACTGGTTGCTGGCCCCGTCCCCAGGGACCATCGAATAGTCGTGTAACCACTAAGATTTCATGCGGTTACACGACTATTCTACTACCCGATAGCGAACATTCCTAGTATTAACAGGAGTGCTGTAAGAGACCCAAGAGATAACAGCCTCTCTCTGCTCAGCACAGACTGGAGTACTGTGTGCAAATCTGGGTACCACTCCTAAGAAAAGACGTGGATCAACTGGAGAGAGCAACAAGCATGATCAAAGATGACGAAAACCTGACCTATGAGGAAAGGTTAAAAAAACTGGACATGTTTGGCCCTGAGACAAGATGATGGATGGAAGAACCTGGTTACAAGGCTTCCAATGTGCTAAGGGCTGTAATATGCAGGGTAGTGAGCAACTGTTCTCCATGTACACTGAAGGTAGGACAAGTAGTAATTGGCTTAATCTGCAGCAAGGGGGATTTAGGTTAGCTGCTAGGCACAACCTGCTGACTGAAGGTGGATAAGCCTGGAACTTGCTTCCAAGGGTGGATGTGGAGCCCCATTATGGCAAGTTTTTAAGAACAATTTCGGGAACGGTCTGGGTTATGTGCTCTCGCCACAGCTTCGAGGGCTGAACTTGACTTCTCAAGGGCCCCTCCAGCCCCACACGTCGATGATTCCATGAACGTCACATCCACGAGATGGCACCTCCCATCTCAGAACCAGGGATTAGTTCAGTACCAGTGCAAAATGAGGGGTGTCACTCTGAATTTTAAACTGCAGCAACTGGGTTTTCCCCGGTGGTATCTTGGCCCAATTCCACCCGCTGCTTAGCGAGAGAGATCTGACAAGGGACGAGACCAAGATACATAAATCTGCAGCTGTATTTTAATTGCACAGGCACTGTTACACTCCAGGCAGAGTCATAACAAGGCCACAATATTTTCAAATGAAGTCAGATTTAAATCCATCTCTAGGGACCTCCGAGCGAAACCTCAGCCTCTGCACACCCCACTGCAGCAACAGAAAACACACAATATTTTACACTTAGCCCACACTTCTCCTGCATAGGTCTCAGAGTATTTTACAAAGCTAAGCTTTTTAAGCAAGAAAGACGGCATCCTTGCTTTCCCCCCCGCCTGCACTGAGCTATCTGAATGTGCATTCAAAATATTTTTGAAAGGAAAGACTCTGGGGGCTAAGCAGCAATCAGAACTTATGCCCAAAGTTGGCCAGACTCCAAGCAAGACTTCAATACTAACGGTCCGTGTTCATTTCACTTGGCAGGTGTTTAAACAACAAAGTGCCCAGGACACAGTGTTGGCAGTTGAGGGTCCCCTTTCAAAGCTCTGCAACAAGACTGAACGGGGAGCTTAGGACTTTGATGCCTCTCGAGGAGATCCATATACCCGTCAGTGTACTGCAGATTCAAAAACATTAATCCCCCCGTACTTCGCACTTATTGGCAACACAGCCTGTGATACTGTATGTGAACACAGGGGTCTCTGGAGAGTACGTTGACCGAGTCCCTGAAGAAATACTCCAACCATATTGACGAAACCAGTGGTAACAAGTCAGGGGTGTATCCAAGAGTCAAACCTCATGTACACAGTATTGCAAGAATTGCATTCCTTTATTCCTTTCCAGCCTTGCTGATCATGTCTCTCTGCTCCTACCCTATTTTTACTGTCCTCTACCTGCTTTAAACTCACGTTCACCATCCTCACCTTGAAGACTCTCCGCACTCAACGTCCTTCCTGAGTCTTTCACCCCTTTTCAGTCACACACTCTTTGCCCGGAAAATCTCCCAGCTCAAGTTATTGGCCAAGCTCCTTCGTGTTCTAACAGCCCTCCTGTCCTAAGAAGGATTGCCACCAGATATGGTGAAAGCTCCCGAAAGTGATGGGGCTCTGCGATCCTGGTCTCCCTTCTTCCAGCACCCCGATCACCTCACTGTGATGACTTATTCTTTGACTAGAAACTCCTCAGTTCACCCGTCTGACGGTTCTTTCATTGCGCAGCACTGTTATGAGATCAACTAAACCTCCTCTTTCAATGGCCCAGAAGAATATCCTTTTTCCAGTGTGTGGCTCTTCCAGGTTTTTTCACTTTGCGAGTACCTTCTGACAGTTCATCTAAGTCTTCATCTGGCTGCAGAGGCAGAATAGACACACCCAGATACAGGTCTTTTGAAAACCATGATTATCTGCCACGCCACCTATAGAAGCACAGATGCCTAATAGGATGCCTAGCATAGTGAATGCTGGTGGAAATGGGGTAAGTTTAGAAGTTAAACTAGGAAAAGAACAAGTTAAATATTTCTAAAAAAGTTAGATGTCTGCAAGTCATCAAGAAATGCATCCTAGAATACTCAAGGAGCTAATGGAGGATGTATCTGAGCCTTTAGCTATCATCTTTGAAATGGAAGTCGGGAAAGATTCCAGAAGACTGGAAAAGGGCAAATCTAGTGCCCATCTATAAAAAGGGAAATAAGAACAACTCAGGAAACTACAGACCAATCAGTTTAATTTCTGTGCCAGGGAAGATAATGGAGCAAGTAATTAAGGAATCCATCTGCAAACATCTGGTAGATAATAAGGTGATAGGGAACAGCCAGCATGGATTTGCAAAGAACAAATCATGTCAAAACAGTCTGATAGCTTTCTTTGATAGGATAACAAGCCTTGTGAATAAGGGAGAAGCGGTAGACATGGTATACCTAGATTTTAATAAAGTATTTGATAGCGTCTCGCATGACCTTCTTATCAATACAAATACAACTTAGATGGGGCTACAAGGTGAGTGCATAATCGTTCTCAGAGGGTAGTTCATAATCATGCTGGAAGGGTATAACAAGTGGGGTTCCACAGGGATCTGTTTTGGGACTGGTTCTGTTCAATAACTTCATCAATGATTTAGATCAGGGCTAGTCAACTTTGGAAGCCCCAGGGGCCACAACGATACAACACATGCCAAAAGCTGCAACTTAAGTATGGTTGCATGTGCATGCAAATATATGCAAATATATGCAAATATCTTCTTTCATATTGACTGGCATGAATACAAAAATTAAGGCAAGACTACACAACACATAAGCCCCATTTAAGTCAGTTCTGCTGATATTAAGAAAACGCAATATTTATCCACCTTCTACCCATATAACAGCACTTTAATGAACAATGACAGTCCAGGAATTTAACTACTAAAACGCATATCAACAGAAAACCATTATATTACCTACTTTTTTGTTTTGGCTCCCACCTGTGGGCCGATTGAGTAGCCCTGATTTAGATGATGGAATAGAGAGTACTATTATTAAGTTTGCAGATGAAACCAAGCTGGGAGGGGTTACAAGTGCTTTGGAGGATAGAATTATAATTCAAAATGATCTGGACAAACTGGAGAAACGGTCTGAGGTAAACCGGATTAAGTTTAATAAGCAGGGCTCGACAATCTATCTACTCGCCCATGGCACATCTTGCACATGAGCAGTGCGGGGCTGGCGAGCGGCTTTCGCCGCAGTTCATCAAGCCCTGTTAATAAGGACAAATGCAAAGTACTCCACTTAGGAAGGAACAATCTGTTTCTCACACACAGAGTAGGAAGTGATTGTCTAGGAAGGAGTACTGCAAAAAAGGATGTAGGGGTCAGAGTGGCCCACAAGTTAAACATGAGTCAATGGTCTGACACTGATGCAAAAACAGCAAACAGGATTCTGGGCTGCATTAACAGGAGTGTGGTGAGCAAGACACGAGAAGTCATTCTTCCTCTCTGCCATTCACTGATTAGGCCTAAATTGGAGTATTGTGTCCAGTTCAGGGCACCGCATTTCAAGAAATATGTGGAGAAATTGGAGAAGGTCCAGAGAAAAGCAAAAGATGACCAAAAGTCTAGAAAACATGACTTAAGAGGCAAGTCTGAAAGAATTGGGCTTGTTTAGCTTAGAAAAGAGAAGATTGAGAGGAGACAAGGTAACGGTTTTCAAGTTTCTAAAAGGGTGTTACAAGGAGAAGGGAGAAAAACCGTTCTCCTTGGCCTCTGATGATGGGACAAGAAGCAATGGGCTTAGATTGCAGCAAAGGGGATTTAGGTTGGACAATAGGAAAAACTTCCTACCTGTCAGGGTGGTGAAACACTGAAATAAATTGCCTGGGGAGGTTGTGGAATCTCCATCACTGGAGATATTTAAGAGCAGGTTACACAGACATCGATCAGGGATGATCTAGACAGTGCTTGGTCCTGCTGCAAAGTCAGGGGACTGGACTTGATCTCTCAAGGTCCCTTTTCTAGTGTTCTATGATTCTGAGAGTGTAGCGCCAGCAGGCGTCAGCTCATCTTGTTCCAGTTGGCCCCATTCTGCATGTCAAAGTCAGTCATTTGCATATTGGGAACTACACTCCACAGTGATACCCCTGTAGAGAAAGAGAAAATTGCCATGACGTGGAGTTAGCACACACTGATCTTGCTTTGTCACTCAACAGCTCTGTGTCAGATGAAGTTTCAACCATTTCCAAGTGGGTTTCGACAAAGCAGAGATCCAAGTAAGGAGACACTAAGTACAAGCATGCAGGAAAAATAGTAGGCAGACTTCACCTTGCTCTGACAAAACAGACTTACAGAAACACTTGCCACACCTGAGCAAGCATTAAATACTTTTACTGAATCCCACTTGTCTGTCTGTCTGTCCCTGTCCCATATTCCCTTTCCCATTACTGCTGAACTACCAAGATGTCTGCAAAGGATCAGCCAGGAGCCACAGAGGCGCACTTAGGCAAAAGGGATGCATGAACTTTCTAAACACCAGCTCCGAAAATTCCATTTTTCAAGACTGGAGAATGAAAGCTCAGGGTTATATTAACAACTGGGCTTGAGGCCTTGCTAGATAAAGGCAGCCCAAGGTGTTTTTGCCTTACTTTTTCCTCCTTGCACTGCACTAATAGTTCAGATCTTGCTTTACTAAGACAACCCTGGCCAAAAAGGACAATCGGAGAAACAATAAGGATGACATCAGCTGTCATGGAACTAAAACCTGAATTGACAGGGGAACAGATTTTTAATCAGGGAATTGAAATGCAGGTGGAGGGGAAGGAAGCAGATACGGATAAGGGGGGCTAAGGTGGGGCCACAGCTGGGGGCAGGGCTAAGGCCAGAGCCAGACCCCACAACTGGACCATGCTTGGGGGCCAAGTAGGGTTGCCAGATGGTTGAAACAAAAATATTGAAACTCCACCCCCCCCCCCCAAAAAAAAACCTACCGGGAAAAAATTCTGTTGAAGGGGGAAAAAAAGGGACAGAAGACCAAAACTGTTGAGTGCAAAAAAAAAAAAAAACCAAACAAACCACACAATACACCACACTCCAAGGACTTAAGCCAAATAAAACAGCATTAAAACAGCATGTCCCCTTTAAGAGTGAGGGCAGGGATAGGAACAGGGGAGCAGTTGAGCACTAAGACACAGGGCCTAGGTCTTTGGGCCGGCAGCTATTTTGTGCCAGCAGCCTTGGGGAACCAGGTAAGCACAGGGGCTGGGGTTGGTGGGCTGGAGGCATTGGGGGCTGGGAGGGCTCGGGGGAGGCCAGGCGCTGAGTGTTTGTAGGGTTGCCAGCTGCCTGGCATTTTCGCCTCCTGGCTGGGGAAAAATTCAGAGAATACCGGATCTCTCAGGTGTCCGGTATTCTCTGAATATTTTTTACCGGACAAGAGCCGTGAATACCGGACACCTGGGAACCCAAGGGCCAAGGCTGAGAACAAAGCTGTGGCTGGAGCAGAACTGGGGGGTGATCACGTTCCAGCCCCATGAAATTGCAAGCATGGGTCCCATCACACCTCACTAAATATTCCTCTGCCTCCCTTTACCAGTGAATAATCAACTGAATTGAAGAAAAGAACAGCTTTCCCAGTAACGGCCCAAGGAGAACAGTATAACTGTGCTGGCATAATGAAAGCAATGCAGCCTTTCAAGGCTTGACAAATAAAAAGGATTCATTGCATTTCAGTTGAAATCAATTTCCTCACATGCTAAGAACAAATTCAACACTGTCTGTAACTGCCACTGGGTGGATTTGAACCTGGGACTTCTGGAGCTAAGTATAGGAGCCTCTACCCTCAGAGCTAAAATCCAGCTGGCTCCCAGCCCATGCTGTAGAGATCTCTTGATCTTATCTGTTGCTGCGGTCTAGGTACCACTTGCATTGCTCAGTAATAGGTCTGTGGGTTACATCTGCACAACCAGTGGAAAGCCAGACAACCCCCAATAGCAAGGAAATAACATCTCAGAAAGGGTTCACTGCTTCAGGCTGCCAGCTTGGAGTAGCATGCGAAGTTTCTTGCACCCTGTCCCCGCCCTGCCAGGGGCATGCAGCGGCCAGAGACACAAGCCGGCTGTTTTAAAACAGCCAGTGTGCCTCTCTAGCCACTGCACACTCTTGCGCGGGTGAGGAGACTTGGCATGCTCCCCTGCCTCCAGGCCCTAATTGACCTGAGGGCAGGAGGAGCATGTAGGTCTTCTCCTGTAGTATGCCTAGTTTAAAAACTGCTGGCATTTCTCTCTGGGGGCGGGGGAAGACTTCTCCTGATCTCCCACCCCAGGCCAATGGGGGTGGGGGGAAAAAAAAACAGGAAGTCTCCTGGCCCTGCCCTTTCCTCCCGGGGCCCTGGCACTTCTGGGGTAGCTTAAAAATTTCTGAAGTGGCCCCCTTTCAAAAATAATTGCCTACCCCTGGCCCAGTAGGATGGTCTCATCCACGGCTGCCTGATTTCTCTGCAAGCGACCCCATTGAAAATAACCTGCAAGGGGAGTTCATATGTATGCAAAAGCCACTCACATCACAGGGAATTACTGGTGGTGTCTATCAGACGAGGTACACCTGCACTGAAGCTGAAGTCTGAGCAAAAAAATCCTCTTCCTGTTCTGGTAGTTCCATGCTGGAACTGGTTACGCTACACTGGCAAAAGCAGCTGCATTTCCACTAACAGGTTTGCTGGGACAGCTCTCCAGGCAAACTCAAGTGCAGACAAGAGGACGTTATGACATTTCACCAAATACCAATGCTCCTGTGGTGACCCAGCTCCTTTCATTCAGCTGCAGAGGGGGGAAATTAAACAGCACACAAGGAATCTCAGTTTTTCACTTGGAGAAAATTAGCATGCACCGCAGGCGTGTCCAAGAATGAGCACTGCTCTAACACGGCCTTCAGAGTCCTGCAGACACAGGAGAAGGCAAGCCCCCTCCTGACAGTCATAGGATACACTTGGGATGGGAGAGACCTAATTCACAAGCCGCTGCCTGACAGGAAAGAAGTGCTCAATTTCTTAGGAAACAAGGACGAGGAGAAGCCAACAGCAAAGCAACCCCGTCCTGTCCCTCAGGCTTTTCCAAAGCCTGGAGCAAGCTCAGCGATGCAGCCAGTCATCAATCTACCTGCTCTCACCATGACAAAGCAATGCAGGACATTCCAGGAGCTTACGCTGACCTGGGGTGGAAAACAATGATAACGTTCTCTGCTGGACCGTACAAAGAAACGAGCCAGGATCGAATGAGCACATGCCACCTAAGAACACCATGCTGCCAACTGGAAAAGGAGTGACTGGTCTATAAAACAGTAACTTACAGAGTCACAGGGTTAGAAGGGACGACAAGGAACCTCTAAGCACAGCGATGGGCAACCCAGCCTAGTGAGGGAGCCCCAGGAGTGGCCCTCCATCTCAGTGGGCCACCAGGCTATCGTAACCACAACGGTCTCCCGGGATACGGCCGTTTTGCTAATGGTGCTTGCCTAGCAAGAACGCGTGGGGTGTGCGGACTGCGCCGCAGCAGCGTTTTGACTGGGTGCAGAGGCCACACATGGCTCTCTCAGTCGGTGTTGCGTGCAGTTAGTACACACCTCCCTTCACATGTCCTTGTTTCACGTGAGCGTCACGTTAGTAATAATGGTAGGAAAAAAATGACAGACACACACCAGCAGAATTAGGAAACCTTGCGTGTGGGCAATGATAAAATGTGCTGCAGGCCTCACCTAGAACCCCGAGGGGCTGCATGTGGCCTTCAGGCTGTGGGTTGCTCACCACTGATCTCGTCTAACCCCCTGCAAGATGCAGAATTCATTGTGTCTAAACCTCCAAGACAGATGGCCCCAACCCCCTTTTGAAAACCTCCAGTGAAGGCGCTTCCACAACCTCCCTAGGCACCTGTTCCATTGTCCAGATAGGACATCTGACATCTTAGACGTTCATTCTGAGATTTAATCTAAATCTGCTATGCTGTAGTTTTAGCCCATTTCCTCCATCCTGCCAGACAGAGGGCAATTTCTCCCATCTTTTTTATGCCAGACTTCAGTGTTTGAAGACCACTATCATGTCCTCCCTTAATTCCCACTTTTCGAAAGAAATCATACCCAGTTCCTTCAGCCCTGTGCTCATGTGGCTTGCACTCCACCACTCTGATCATCTTCGTCACTTGCCTCTCAATCCTTACCAGCATCCCTTCTACACATCAGGGACTAAAAGTGCACACAGTACTCCAGCTAAGGCCTAGCCAGTGCTGAGCAGAGCAGTACTATTACCTCCTGGCCTCTCATAATACTCCCGAAAATGGCATTTGCTTTTTTTGCAACAGCTCTGCTTTTCTGACTCACGGTGATGTTGGGATCCACCACAACTCCCAGATCCTTCTCAGCCGTGCTGCTGCCAAGCCAGTTATTCCCAGTTCGGTATTCGGTTTTAATTCCCTAGATCCCAGTTCTCCACTTTATCAAGATTCCCCCAAAGGACAGGCTGTATCACCTGCAAATTTGATCAGTGTGCTCTCTACACCTGCACCAAGTAATAAAGAGGTCAGACAAACACCAGACCCAGAACAGACCCCCTGTGAAAACCCCACCTGAGACTACCCTCCAATCTGACACTGTTCCATTAAACAACTGCAAACAAAGTAACTATTAATCACCTATGTAGCCGCTAATGGTTGTTCCCAAAGCCTGCATTTCTCCAGAACGTCATGTGGTACTGAGGCAAAAGCCTTGCTTAATTCCGAGAATTTTATGCCTACTGCATCCCCCCCATCCAAACCAATTACCCTGTCAAAGAAAAATCAAACTGGCCTGGCCAGATCTGTTCTTAATAAATCCATGCTGACTGCTAGTAATCACTCCTTCATCCGCCAGGTATTCCCAAACTGAATGTTTCACATATTGCTTTAATAGCTTCTCAGATATCGAAGTCAGGCTGACTAGTCTATATTTCCCCAGCTCTTCCTTTATAAAGATGTTATGCTGGAAAACTGGAGAAGGGCTCTTTCCTGTCATCTAAGAGTCCACACACATTACTGTTAAAGGCTCTGAGATTTCCTCAGATGATTCCTTTAGCACCCTCGGGTGAACAGCATCAGGCCCTTCTGAATTGACTTTATTCAGATTGGTGAGAAGATTGCTGATGTGTTCTTTACCCTGATCTGCGGCCTTTCCCCTCACTACACCTAAACCACTGCTTTCATAGCATATGTCCAGAGAGAATCATGTGAGATGCTAATAAAATCTTAATTTGCACTGAATCTGATCATCATTATGTGGATTGTGTGCGGATGCTATTTAAGAAGTTTTATCTACATATGGAAAATGTGTGTCAAAGTCTGCACCCAAGGCAGGACTGACAAATAGGTTTAGCCAGACAAAAATCACACCTATTCCCTCATCTACCTCGGTGCGTGTGCACGTCAAGCATTGAGTTGGCTTACAGTGGTCCAGGAGCTAACCCTCAGCTGAATGAAAGAAACTGGTGTATGCACAGTTCCTCTGGGTATCACTGAACAGCCAGCGACAGAGACTGGATTTCATGGAGAATGCTTCAAAGTGGGGTTGGAGAACAAGTGCTAACTTGCAAAGCCAAACGAGGGCTGGTGCCCTGAAGATACTGTTTGGGAAGCTAAACTGACAACAGGTGTCAAGAGAAGATGGAGAATTTAGGAAGCACTGCCATCCTGGTCTTTTGTTCTGCCTGTTAAGAAAATTGACAAGTAAAAAGGCGGTGGTGACAGATGGTGAAGACTGTTTTACACATCTCTGGGCCACAGCTTAAAGCACAAGGATGTTAGAGAAAAAGAAAGCCATAGAAGCGTGCATGCAGCGTGCGCTTGTAAGTTCACTTGATGTAATTGGTCAAGCAACCTTAGACTTCTTTTGGGAACGTCAGAGGAAAAACACAAACTGGCTTATTCAAGGCAGTTCCAACTATCTTAGTTCATTGTGCACAGATTCTCTGTAACTGGCCAAGCACAGAACTGGGGGACAACAGGCACTGTCAAGAGGTTTGCAGGTTGCTAAATTAATATTAGTGATGTCACTGTAAGAGGCTGGTCACACAATACAGAATGGGTCCCCCATGGACCTTGGGTATGAAGCGGCGAGCAATTATATAAAGAACACAGAAGCGAGACCGGGTTAGCACACAGCACCCCTGCCCACCCTGCGTGTTTAATCCTTTCACCACCCAAAACTGAATTTTTAGCAAATCTGATATCTATATTGTGCTAATCACTTTACACATTGCATATTTAAGTCTCAAAATTCAGAAAACATTGCCTCTCAAATGAAGGTCAGAAAGTATGTGGCAGAAAATGACAAGGTACCAATTTTTAGCTCTCCGTCCCCCATGCAGTTCCCTCAAATAAGGTTAATATAGATTTTCCTGCATATCTTCAGCCTCTCACCTGCTAAGTGAGTAAGAGTAACAAGGTCGTTTCCTGTTCACAACCTAAAACGGCTCTAATCGTCAAGGTATTAATTAGAATTAAAGAGGGGGTAGCTTAAACTGGTTTCCGAAGCAAGGAAGATGCAAGTCTGGGGAGACTATGCACAACCCCTGCCCAACTATTTAAAAAACTGAAAGCCAACTCTGAATGCGAATTTAATTCAACCCACCCCCACCCCAGCTAATTAGGCCTCAACAGGCATACTGTATTCTGTTCTGGAAGCCACATTTCAGGGAAGATGTGGAGACAGTCCAGAGAAAAGCAACACATATGATGAAAGGTCTAAAAAACATGACCTTTAAGGGAAGACTGAAAAAATTAGGCTTGTTCAGTCTGGAGAAAAAAAGATGACTAAGTGGTGCCATGATAACAGGTTTCAAGTACATAAAAGGTTTTTAGAAGGATGATGGTGAAAAAAAAATTGTTCTCCTTAATCTCTGAGAATAGGACAAGAATCAATGGGCTTAAATTGCCGCAAGGGCGGTTTAGACTGAACATTAGGAAAAACTATCAGAGTAGATAAGCACTGGAATAAATTGCCTAGGGAGGTTGTGATATCTCCATTCCTGGACACCATTCCTGCCCATCCTGGCTAAGAGCCATTGATGGACTTATCCTCCATGAATTTCTCTTATTCTTTTTTGAACCCAGTTATAATCTTGGCCTTCACAACATCCTCTGGCAAGGAGTTCCACAGATTGACTATGAAGAAAGATTTATTTGTTTCTTTTAAACCTGCTACCTATTAATTTTGTTTGGGGATCACTAATTCCGGTGTTAGGGGAAGGAGTAAGTAACTCTTCTTTATTCACTTTCCCGACATCAGTCACGATTTTATAGACCGCTACCATCTTCCCACTTAGTCGTCCCTTTCCCAAGCTGAAAAGTCCCAGTCTTATTAATTTATCCTCACATGGCAGTCATTGCACACCCCTGATCATTTCAGTTGCCCTTTTCTGGACTTTGTGCAATGCCAAGAGATCTTTGAGATACGGCAACCACATCTGCACACAGTACTCAAGTATCATTCCTGTAGTGCAAAGGACTTTCTGAAGACTAGCCAGTTTCATGGCTGCTCTTGAGAACCCCATTAATAGTAGTGAGATCCATCAATCACACAAGTTTCAAATGGCTGCTGGCCATATCCGAACAGACCAGAAGAAAAGCATTTTCCCACAGGGATGCAGAATTCAACTCCTCCCTCTCCCCCAGATATAAATGGCAAAGATAAAATAGGACTTGATCAAGAGCCCATTGACTTCAAGACCATAGGATTTTCAAGAGCAACAATTCCCCAAGACTGGGTGACAGACAGCCAAGAATTCTGAAGTATAGTTGATTTTTTTTTGAAGTCTCACTAAAACCAGCTATTCCATCAGAGGAACAACAACAAAAAGTTATATGTATGACATAAAAGGAGCACTGGGCTGACCCAAGAAATCACAAGGCAGGAAACTGATGGCTTTTTGCATTTGTCACTTCATAGTCATATAAGCAAATAATTTTAATGTCAACTGTTTTATAAAAAACACTCTGTTATTCGCTTTTTTATTGAACACTCTCTTAATACATCATGGCTACAGATAGTACGGTTTCCATAGCAGAAGACACCTCTCTAATCTACTGGAATTGTAAAGCATGCCAACAAAACAGCGAACAGAAGAGAACTGGTTGACAGCCTATTTGGATTTTAAAAAAAAGTTGTTAGAATTAGAAACAGTAATCCTAGGGCAAGATAAAGCACTGTCAAGGGATAGAGCAGGAATAATTGGTCAGTGTTCAACCTGACAAGATGTTAACAGGGCACACCAGGGTTCTGTACTAGAAACAATATATCATCTGAAGAAGTGGGCTGTGCCCACAAAAGCTCATATCATCATCTACATCAGGCATGTCAAACACGAAACCTACTGAGGGCCGCACAAACGAAAACGGATAGCTTTCAGGGCCACAGGGCTACCTAGGGGTCCCAGATGGTTTGACCAAAACAGAAAAAATTTGGTCACCTGGCAACCCTAGGGCCACCAAAGAAAATGTACTTTGATGGAAAGTCGTAGTTATTAATAGAGATTATGTTTTAGGTATATTTTATAATATTACAATAATTTGATGTGTAGGACTATTTGCTCATATTAAATAATTTTTAAATTAATTTTACATACTTTTTATTTAAATTAAAATTTAAGGTCCTTTTACATTTTGTATGATACATTACTTGTTTTGTGGCAATAAAAACAAGCATAGACCATGATTAATCAAATAGAACAGGCTTCTGTGAAAATTTCAAATACTTTTTAAATTTGAGATTTTGTATAATGATATAATTATTCATGCAATTGCAAAAAAATGACATTTAGTGATATAAAATTAATATACATTTGGTGATTTTATTTGGGAATACATAAATAAAAACCAAAACTAACAAAATAACCCCTTTTGCTCTCCCAGAGCCAGCCCCCCCAACCTAATGCCTCCCCCTCCCCCAAAGCCAGGCACTCCCAGCCCCCCTCCTCCCCCAGCCTAATACCTGGGTCCCATAGGCAATGTTGCTGCCTGAGGTGCCGGTGTGGTGTGAGCACAGCAGCTAGCTGTGAGCTCCTGCTGGAGTGCCCAGCACAGAACAGCCCGGCTGGCCATGGGCAGTTGCTGCAGCGCAGAGCGTCCTGGCCAGCTGTGATCAGGCACTCGGCCATGTGCTCCACACGGCTAGCGGGCCGCAATCCATTCTTATAAAAGTCTTCTGGCAGGCTACAAAAAATTTTGATCAGGCCGCATGCGGCCCCCCAAATGCCAGTTTGACGTGCCTGATCTACATGTTTGTTAGTCTATACAGTGCTACCAGACCATTTGTTGTTTTAAATACAGGCAGTCCCCGGGTTACGTACAAGATAGGGACTGTAGGTTTGTTCTTAAGTTGAATTTGTATGTAAGTCGGAACTGGTACATATTGTAGGGGAAACTCTAGCCAAACATTTCTCCAGAGCTCAGTTTTATTCTCCCACACCTCACTTCCCTCAGTCCTTTATTCTCAAGTTTAGGTGTCTGCTGAGAAAAGCCGCTCCGCGTCTCCCTGGTCTGCTGGGGGGGGAGGGGGGGGGCGCTAGCTTCGCATCTCCTTGGTCTGCTGGGGGGAAGCAGCTAGTGCGGGGTTGCCTCACCCCGTTTGTAAGTAGGGATCCGATGTAAGTCGGATCCATGTAACCCGGGGACTGCCTGTATATCAACTGCATGTCAATGATCTGGAAAAGTGTTTACAGAAGTAGGGTGTCAGTCTGTAGATGAAGAAGTTACATTGGTTAGTAAAGATCACGAAAAATGGAGGAACAAACTTCAGCGGGACCTAACCAAAGCTAGGCGAATGGGCAATTTGATAGATAACATTCAGAACTGATGAATGAGATCCCTCATTGGAAGGGATAGACTGAAGTATTGAGACACATTGCTAGATTCTAAATGAAATGTAACCTCCCAGGAAAGAAACCTGAACAGGACTGTAGACAATGACAGACTTAGACTGGAGACGCTGGAGTAATCAGAGAAGTAAGTGTTCTGCAGAGGTTTGAACTGGGAACAGACTGTTTCTGTCAGCTGTGAGGCATCAGAGTGGAGAAGGCATATTACCAAGTTCAGTTGCGGTAACAAGACTCTGGGGAGAACCATTTAAAAATCTGAATCTTCATAGTGCTTTGTCCACAAAAAAAGATCATAAACGACAGTTGTAGCATAACAGTAATAGTGGGTTAGTACAATGGTCCGTCTAGCCCAGTATCCTGTCTTCCAATAGTGGCCAATGCCAGGTGCCCCAGAGGGAATGAACAGTACAGGTAAATATCTATTGATCCATCCCCATCACTCATTCCCAGCTTCTGGCAAATGAAGTGCAGCTACCTCTGGAGTAAAGGCCAAAAGCCTCCAAAGCACAACATTAAAAGGAAGTTTTCTTAGGATTATCAGAACAAATCCCCAATTTCACAAGAAGTCCAATGGGAGTGTTTATAAGCCTAGTGATCAGAAGTCTTCTCCTCTCGCCCAGCCTCCAACATGAGCAGGACTGTTTCATGGTATCAAGACTAACAGTAAGTTACCCTGTACGTAGGACAGTCTGAAGAGACTGCTAGATATTCTTGGAGAGCAGAGCTACGGGAACAGCAACTCTTGAAGGGGAACAGGCTGGTAGAATATTAGGGCCCATCTTGACTTTTCCTTGGGTCTTCGTTTCACAAGTCTGAGAATGCTGCCGCAATCCCATCTTGAGTATCTGCTCAAACTTAATAGAGCTACTGGCCATGGAGCTACCTTCCTTTCTCAGGCTCTTCCCCATTGTAACGGCTCCCCACTTGAATTCTAACCTTAGTTCTTCTCCTTGGTGTGCAAGAGTATGCTGCAGTTCTTGGGTTATGCATGCCCATTTGCAGACAAGGTCAGGAGAGTCTGAAGGATGAACATGGCACTCATCCACGCTGAACAGAGGAAAGGAGGATTCTCTAGGATCCCAGCTGCATGGCACTCTCAATGGGGATTCGCTCTGGGATTCTCAATGAGACCAGCCAGGCTACAGCCTGCAGGCCACATTCTGCTCTTCTACAACAAAGCCCCACAACTGACCTTATGGAGGAGCAACTGGTCAAAGTGACTCCAGATCCCAGCAGGCAATATCCCACCCTGATCCCAGCAGACACACGCTGCTGCAGCTGATTTCATATTAAATTAGATGCATGTAGTTCCTGACCTCCTGGCAAGTGGCCAATGCAGCCCAAGGCTGAACTAGTTTGGGTCTTCAGCTATAGGTTCAATAATTAGAACCAACCCGGCATTAGATCTAGATTTTTTTTTTTAAACTGTCAGTGTAAATGGAAGCGTTAGGGAAACAAAAGGATATGTCAGCTCCTCAATCTCTGCTCAGCAGTTACAGCTCCAGCTATTGTCAAGCCAGGGAGTCAGGAGGCAAGAGCCAGGGTACTCTAGTGTCTGACAGACAGGTGATAATTAAACTTCAGAATCAACTGCTGCTTTGCAGTGTGCGCTGATCGAGAAGGCTTCAGACAACTTTCTAAGACCAGCCATATTTTTCTGAAAGCTTCTAGATGCAACGCCTCCCGCTCCTGATTTTACAGCCGACTGGAGCCGCAGGGCAATACAGGTCACACTAAGGTGAGTTTGTTTTTAGGCAGAACCGTGGCAGCTGTTGTAGGGTTCAGTCTGAGAGCTGGAAGTATGCTGTAACCGTCTTCTCAAAGGAGGTCCAGAGATCAGCACGTTTGAGAAGAACTCCACAGTACAGAGAAACTTTTGTAATGGATTTCAAGAGGGACCAGCAAGGAAAACAGCCCTCCTACACTCACAATTCTCAAGGCTCACATCAGGTCTCAGTCATGGACAGAGGCAGGATTCCCCCACTTGATAGGTTAGCCACCTGATCCAGAATGCAGTTTACATCCAGTGGATTTTTGGCTTGGCTCATTAGATTTCTGCTTCAAATTTTTCGCTTTCATTTTTAATTTGGGGGAGGGGAAGAAAAGAGCACATGCAATAGGAGGAAGGGACAGATTTATTCTCACATTCAAGGTTTGCACAAAGAGCTTGAATAGTACTTGCAAACCAAGGGCAATGTAGTCTGGGCTCGGAAAGGGGACCTTGTGAATTGCTTGAGGGTAAGAGACAAGGAGTCGGTTTCAACCTTCCTTGTTTCAAGAGAGGAAGTGCGGCCTTCCAGGCGGAGCTAGAAGTCAGGAAGGTAGTGTTCTGTTCTCAGCTCTCCAACTGACCATATGAACTTAAGCAAATGATTCAATGTCTGTGCCTTCATTTTCTCTTCTGGAAAGTGGCATGCCTCAAAGATTAAGACCTTTGGCGAAAATACTTGCCCTTGATGCAGGACTTAAGAGTCAATTGTTTCCACTAAAATGTCTGACTTGAAGGTTCTGAAAAGCTTTCAGGATGCGAGCAATGCTCCATGGCCATAAACATATCTAAGAACCAGGGTCAATACTGTGTCAGAAAATATTTTAATGTGCACAAAACCAGGCCTTTCAGAATTGATCACTTCCTACTTAGAAAGCTTTTTCCTGACTTGCCAGCCCTCCTACCATCCAATTTAGAAAGCCTGGGAAGCAATTATCTACCAGATCAATAAAGGGAAACATCCCAGGAGTTTGGTGCGGTCATAAGTGTATAATTATATTAGTCAGTGCATAGGTTTGTATAGGGTTATACAGCAGTGGAGTCTGGATCACAACCCATCCCCTGCTATTTCATTTTCTCCTTTAATACCGCAACCACCAACCAGGAGGCAATCCACCTATTTCCATAGAACAGCCTGCAAAAATGTGAAAGACTAGATCGTATAGGGGAAGTATTCCCACTATAAAACATTATTTTCTTTACTCTGATTTAATCCCCACTCTCACATCCTGGTTTCCTGAGAAGAGGAAGGAAAACTCTTCCAAGAGATAGGCCTTCAGAGTGAGTTGTTTCCAACACCCATTTTTATATTTCTCTAGGGATGGAAGTAGGCAGACAAGGAACAAAGAAGTGGTGCTTTTTATCAGTCTGGATTTGGTTCAGGGTATGCCCCCAGACAAAGATATTACCAAACAGTGATTTGTGAGCTTCAGGTCACGTAAGCTGGCAGGCTTAGTGCAGTCCTACTGAACAGATGTCGTGACAGAGCCACTAGAGGTGTTTCTCTTTCTATCAGTTTCATCAGAGAAGACAGGTGATATAGGCTAGGCAGACCTGACTCTGGCCCAGAGATTAGGGCTGGTACATTATCAGGTGGCGCGTAGAAGTTTGCAATGCTGCCACATAGAATCCTAGGGCTGGAAGATACCTCAGGAGGTCAAGTCCAGCCCCTTGCCCAAAGCAGGACCAATCCCACATGAACAGGTTTCTGTGATTCGACAGAACAATTCGATCTCCTGGGCGGCTAGGTAGGCCAGCGCCTCTTACTGCCATGAAACTGATTCTTTCTGAACGTGTAGCCATGTCAGTCCCAGGATAGTGAAAGAGCAGCCGGATGAGGGACTCTCTTTCACTCATCTCAGAAGAGCTCTGTGTAGCTTGAAAGCGTCTCTCCCCCACCAGCAAATCAAAAGAGATTATTTCACCCACCTTGTCTCTCTTTTTGAGCAAGAGGCACATCACCCAAGAATCACAAAACTAATTGCATGTATTGGTCAGAGATTGATTCAAATGTGTAACGCCCTGGGGAGAAACCCAGTCTGCTGCTGGGATCCCCACCAGGATCTGTGGCGCTCTCTCAATCACTAGCTGGGATGTGCAAAAGATATTAAGCCATCCCCAGCCTAGGAACAGTTCCATACTGGAGCAGACCTCCCAGGTGGTCCATGATCCTTTTTCTGACAGTGGCCAATAGCAGCTGCTTCCGAGGAAGATGCACAAACACGGTAGTAGGCAGATGTGGCATCATCTGCCCCAAACACTAGACCTCCTCTTGGCCTCTAACAATTAGAGGTTGGCTTGAACCCTGAAGTATGTTTTCACATTTCTGCCAAAATGTGCAATTACGATTATTCTAGATAGTCTTAATGTTCATATAAGGGTCCAGTCCCTTTCTGAAACCTGCCAAGCTCTTGGCCTCATAGCCAGGTGCAAAAAGGGAACAATGAGCTCTCCTTTACCCGCTCCCCATCACTACAGGGACTCCTAGCTACTGTGTGTCATCTGTCTTGAACCCTTTCACCCAGCTTGTGTGTTCAGAACCATGCTCCCACCTATCCCCACCCCCTTCCAGTGAACAGTTTTAGACCGTCTCTCTGGTACTGACAATAGCTTTTACAAATGTGTTAATTTCACTATGCACAAGCTGATGGGAGCACAAATGAACCGCCTTGTTAGTTTAGCTAAAATGAATCTGCCAGTACGTCCACCACCAACTACTGTTTAGGAGACTTGTATTTTTTTAAAGTAAGTTATTTACACCTCTTCTCAAACATTTCAAACTGGGGCCTCATGGAATTGGATACCACAGATAGCATTTGCATACTGGTCCAGTGGAAACCAGAATTCGGAGTGAGTCTGTTGGGGTATGTCTACACAGCATTCCTCTTTCGAGAGAGGAATGCAAATGCAGCCGAGCGAAATTGTAAACGAAGCGCAGATTTGAATTTCCTGAGCTTCATTTGCATAATCACGTCCAGCCACTATTTCAAAATACCCTATTTTGACAAAAAACGCTGGGTAGATGTGGTTATTTTGAGAACAAACCCTTCTTTCGAAATAACCCTTAAGGCTTGGTTAGCAAGCCTCCACTTTAAAACCAATGTGAAATTTATTGCTGGATCCTTAGAAGTCTCCGGGGCTCACCCACAACACACAGAAAGCACCCCTAAGCACAGAAAATGAACACATTGTAAACACGAGGCAGGCACAAGTGAGAGAAGACAGAGTGCTCATGTCTGAGAGAATGTGTCTTTCCAGCTGCAGAGAAAACTGGGCAAACACGTTCAAGTACTTTGCGCTGTGCAGCTGGAAAGCAAGGCTAACAAATGAGCCTTGCTTATCAAAACAATGCAGCATGAGGCTGTATGATGGCCTCATAAAATGAAAGGCAGGTTTGGGATGGTTTGATGAGAGAGCAGGAACTGTCACCACAAGCCAGACACCTATCCCTGTCACCTTCCATTTTGGAAAGTCAAAGCCACTAGGAAATATTATTTGACACATTTAAACAAACACCAAACCACGGCAGCATGTATTTCTCTGACTACAGAAACTCTCCAGTGCCTCGCTGTGCTAGAGCCAACATTTCAGCAGTCTTTTTTTTATATAGATACTTAAATTTTGCAGTTAAAAAGGTGTCTTTTCCCACTTCCAGTCACTATAGAAAAATAATGCGAAGAGTAAAAACACACTTTATGCAAACAAAGGGGTTTATTGACAGATGTATCTTTGTACAGTACCTGAATTTCAGGCAAACCATTGCTTAAACCAACAGTTATTAAATTTAGTATGGAGCATAATTTACATTACACCTTCATAGAATCAATTGTGCTGTATACAAATATCCTGTGTAAGATGCATTCCTGCCAGTCTCCAACATCATTACTCTAAAGGTTTCCAAAAGGGACCATGGACCAAACAATGGGTTAATCAGTCAAACAATGGGTTAATATGCCAATACTTTTTCCAGCTTGATGATCACATCAAAAGACAGCTAAAATAAAGTAAGTTCTTTATTTTTGCTTTTTAACAGATTCAATTGCTGTAGCTGACACGGGGACATTATAGGATCACACTGGGAAGGAAGTTGGAGCATATAACTGATTCCAAAGGAAAATATAGCCCAAGGCCATCTATCTAGTAAGATGTGGCCAATGCCATGAAAGTTTGAAGACATCTACTCTCATTCAGGCCTTCCCAAAGTTCCATGGGCAAGTTTTGCAGTTTTACAAGCTCAGATTTCTGCTTCTAGGCGTATTTCTCTCCCTGTTGAGATATTGAAGATCTACAAAAGTATCAGGGGGACCAGCTGACTGAAGAAAGTGACAAAACAGAACAGAGAAAATGCTATCAGAGCACAAAATCCTCATCACCTTAACGGGCATTAAAAAAGTGATTTTAAACTGATTTAATCATTCTAAATCCTAAAGGATTTATTCTAGATGCATCTACAGCTGAGCCAAATAAAAAGGAAGGAGATACTGCTAAACATAATTGTTCCTTTGCCCCAATATGCCAAATAGTAGAGAAGTGTTTATCCCCATACACAGCATTAGTTTCAGAATACCATAAGAATATCTTGAATGGAGGAGGACAAGAGAAGACATACAACAGTAACCAGGATTTCTGATTCCAGGGATGACACAGCAACTGCTGTACAATGCACCCAGTGCTGGTAAATGCAAAGAAAACGTTCAAGCGTGTGAAAAGTCCATTTAAAAAAACCACACCTAAGCTCTTAGAAGAAAATAATCCTTATCCCATAACAAATATATATAAACTAAGTCACGAGTCTGAGAAAAAAATCTATGGTGATAATAAACAAGTTAGGGCTCCTTAAAGTGCTCTGATTCAGAAATACCTCCCCCCCCCCACACTGGGTAAACAGGCAAGAGCACACAGCGAGCTCCACCCAGAAGTCAGGCTTGGAGCGCCAGCCCCAGCCCGGGGGGACAGACAGCTGCTGCCGGGCGCCGCCCTGGGATGCGCCCACGGGGACGGGAGCGGCTGGGCGTCCCGCTGGCAGGGGACCCGCGGCTCGTCCGGCTCCGCTGCTGACGCATCGGCGGCCGCTGCCGGGTACCGGCCCCGGAGCGATGCGCGGCCCCCGCCCCGGTCACGCCGCAGCCTGGCGGAGATGGGGGGGGGGGGGGGAATACGCACCCCCCCGGCAGAGCGGTGCCCCCCCGGCTCGCTTACAAAGGATGACATCATCGGCCAGCGGGGAGCGGCCCTGGCCCCCCCAGGCGGTGCAGCTGAGGGAGGCCCCCCATCCCCGTGCCCCCCCCAGGCGGTGCAGCTGAGGGAGCCCCCCCATCTCCGTGCCCCCCCCCCGAGGCGGTGCAGCTGAGGGAGGCCCCCCATCCCCGTGCCCCCCCCAGGCGGTGCAGCTGAGGGAGGCCCCCCATCCCCGTGCCCCCCCAGGCGGTGCAGCTGAGGGAGGCCCCCCATCCCCGTGCCCCCCCCAGGCGGTGCAGCTGAGGGAGGCCCCCCATCCCCGTGCCACCCCAGGCGGTGCAGCTGAGGGAGCCCCCCCATCCCCGTGCCCCCCCAGGCGGTGCAGCTGAGGGAGGCCCCCCCCCGTTCCCAGTGCAGCTGAGGGAGGCCCCCCATCCCCGTGCCCCCCCAGGCGGTGCAGCTGAGGGAGCCCCCCATCCCCGTGCCCCCCCAGGCGGTGCAGCTGAGGGGGAGCCCCCCCATCCCCGTGCCCCCCCAGGCGGTGCAGCTGAGGGGGAGCCCCCCCATCCCCGTGCCCCCCCCAGGCGGTGCAGCTGAGGGAGCCCCCCCATCCCCGTGCCCCCCCCGAGGCGGTGCAGCTGAGGGAGGCCCCCCATCCCCCCCCCCGAGGCGGTGCAGCTGAGGGAGCCCCCCCATCCCCGTGCCCCCCCCAGGCGGTGCAGCTGAGGGAGCCCCCCCATCCCCGTGCCCCCCCCAGGCGGTGCAGCTGAGGGAGCCCCCCCATCCCCGTGCCCCCCCCAGGCGGTGCAGCTGAGGGAGCCCCCCCATCCCCGTGCCCCCCCCAGGCGGTGCAGCTGAGGGAGCCCCCCCATCCCCGTGCCCCCCCAGGCGGTGCAGCTGAGGGAGCCCCCCCATCCCCGTGCCCCCCCCAGGCGGTGCAGCTGGGGGGAGCCCCCCCATCCCCGTGCCCCCCCCAGGCGGTGCAGCTGAGGGAGCCCCCCCATCCCCGTGCCCCCCCCAGGCGGTGCAGCTGAGGGAGCCCCCCCATCCCCGTGCCCCCCCCAGGCGGTGCAGCTGAGGGAGCCCCCCCATCCCCGTGCCCCCCCAGGCGGTGCAGCTGAGGGAGCCCCCCATCCCCGTGCCCCCCCAGGCGGTGCAGCTGGGGGGTGCCCCCCATCCCCGTGCCCCCCCCAGGCTGGGGCCCCCCAGCTGCCCCCCCGGTGCAGCTGAGGGAGCCCCCCCATCTCCGTGCCCCCCCCCAGCTGAGGGAGCCCCCCCATCTCCGTGCCCCCCCCGGGGCCCCCTCCCCATCCCCCCCCCCCCCCGAGGCTGCCCCCCCTCCCCCCCCCCGAGGCGGTGCAGCTGAGGGAGCCCCCCCATCTCCGTGCCCCCCCCGAGCTGCAGGGAGCCCCCCCCCCGTGCCCCCCCCAGGCGGTGCAGCTGAGGGAGCCCCCCCATTCCCGTGCCCCCCCCAGGCGGTGCAGCTGAGGGAGCCCCCCCATCCCCGTGCCCCCCGCGGGGGGGCAGCCGCGCCCCCTTTCCCCGCCGAGTGCCAGGCCCTGGGGGGGCGGGATGGGCCCCCCCCGCGCCGAGCCCCCTCCCCCCGCGCCGGGGGGGCCGCCCCTCACCAGCGGCTGCATCTCGGCGCGCACGGTGGGCACCTGGAACCGGTCAATCTCCTCCATCATGGTGGCGGGGGCGGCCCGGGCGGCTCGCGCCGGGCGCCTCAGTGTCGCAGGGACGCGCGCGATGCTGCTGCCGCCGCCGCCGCTGCTGCCTCATCCCAGCCGGGTGACTCAGCCGCTCCGCTTCCGGGTCCGGCCGCCGCCCCGCCCCCCTCATGCATTATTCATGAGAGGCGGCCCGGCCGGCGGGCCGTGCGGCAAGAGGAGGGCGGGATGAACCATTCCCGAGGCGGGTGGGAAGAACGCCCCGCCCCCGTGGGACGCTCCCCTTCCGGCAGGGCGGGGCGTACCATTCTCAGCCCGTAGGGGAGGGTGGGGCAGAGAGGGACTTCCGGCCCGTGGCCATAGATACCAACGTCAACTTCCGGCGGCTGGTTGCGCCTGGAGAAGGGAGCGAGGAGGCGGAGACTTGGGGGCCGGGGTGCTGCTGCCGCCATGCCGCCTAAGCTGCCCGTCAAGCGCCATCAGGTATGGGCCCGTCCACAGGGGGGGTGACAGAATGACATCACCTCAACGCCGCAGTATGACGTCACCGGCCCGTGACGTCACCCACGCACCACCGCTTCGTGCCATGGCGTCACGGCTCAGCCCCAGCTCCCTGACACGTGGTCACATCACTGCCTGGAGGCAGGGCATCCTTTCTCCTCACCTCCCAGTCTCCGGGCTACAGCCGCTTCGCTTGCTTGTCAGGAGGCCACACTGGCTACTACATCTCGGCTGCGTCTACACTGGCACGATTTTCCGGAAATGCTTTTAACGGAAAAGTTTTCCGTTAAAAGCATTTTCAGAAAAGCGCGTCTACATTGGCAGGACGCTTTTCCGCCAAAGCACTTTTTGTGGAAAAGCGTTCGTGGCCAATCTAGACGCGCTTTTCCGCAAAAAAGCCCCGATCGCCATTTTCGCGGTCGGAGCTTTTTTGCGAAAAACACTACTGTGCTGTCTACACTGGCCCTTTTGCGCAAAAGTCTTTCGGAAAAAGACTTTTGCCCGAACGGGAGCAGCATAGTATTTCCGGAAAAACACTGACAATCTTACATGAGATCGTCAGTGCTTTTCTGGAAATTCAAGCGGCCAGTGTAGACAGCTGGCAAGTTTTTTCACAAAAGAAGATGATTTTGCGGAAAAACTTGCCAGTCTAGACAAAGCCCTAGACTGCAAGCCTCTTTCGAAAAAGAGTGTCTAGGCTTCAGCCAGTACTTTCGAAAAAACAAGCCGCTTTTTCAAAAGAGAGCACCCAGGCAGTTTGGATGCCTTTTTTTGAAAGCGCACTTTGGAAAAAAGGCATTCTTCCTCGTAAAATGAGGTTTCCCGTGGTTGAAAAAACTGCCGGGTTCTTTCGATTTACTTTCAAAAGAAGGTGGCAGCAGTCTAGATGCAGGGGAAGTTTTTTCAAAAAAACCCTGTAGTCTAGACACACCCACTATGTCTACGCTACCTGTTATGTCAGTATAACTCACGTCGCTCAGGGGTGTGACGTCAGTTATACCGCATACACACTGCAGAGCATCTCCTGCAAAGTTCCCTCCAAGCTGCTCAGCTGCCTAAAAGTCTTTCACAGGGGCTCAGGGCTGCCACACGCAAAGCTGCCATGGCCTCAGGAGAGTCTTTTTTTCCCCCTGGCTGCAGTAGCTCCCTGCGGGGCCTGGGGGAGTGCATGCCACTGGCCCCATCAGCATGCCAGATTAAGAAAAGGGCTTTTGGGGCTGCAGCCCAGGATTCTGAGCTAAGGGGGTGCTTTGTTAGCGCTGTAGCTATAGAACACCTGTTTTCTGGGCCAAACCTTCTGGTGGTTGGGGGAGGCAGCTCCATGCACTGCCTTTTCCCTCCACTGCCAGTGGAGCCTCTTTACCGATGAGCTCCAGGAAGCTGAGTCCCCACAGCTCCCATTGGCCAGGAATTGTAGCCAATGGGACTGCAGGGGGTGGTGCCTCTAGGTGAGTGTGGGGCAGCATGGAGCTACCTGCTCCCCACCACTGCTAAACAGCCCCACCCCAGACTCCACACACCCTGCCAGCTCCTCTTCTAAGTCCCCTCCCATACTCTGAAGCACTCAGACACACCCTGCCACAGGTTGTCCACGTGGAGAATGAATTTTGTTATGTGCACCAACGTAGAGGTAATGTGTGTCACATCTCCATATTGGTGCACATAACATAATTCATTCTGCACATGGAAACAAAAAAATAGAAGGAACATTGATTTCATGCTGGCATCGCTACTGCTGTTTTGTAGAGCTCTTCTCTAGGCTTGGAAACACTTGTCTTTTCTACCATCTTGTTGGTCCAATAAAAGATATGGCCTCCATCCCTTACCTTGTGTCTGTATCCTGGGACTCACATAGCTGTAGCAACACTGCAATCACCATATTACTGTGCCATTACAGTGCTGCATAGTTACAGCCTTACAGTGCACCATTGGCCAAATCATTTTTATTGACATGATAATACTAGGTTTAGTAAGTGTTGTTTGTTTCAAAAAATAAACTTTGGTTTCATCTCAGACTTTCAGCAACTAACTTCTGAGATTTGCTAAACAGGAAAGTTACATATTTATTGGGTTAAATATGTCTGAACAAGGACACGAGAACTTTATAAACGGAGCTAGAAGAATAATAGCAGCAACACAGTCAACCCAGGTTTTGCAATACTGCAAGTTGCTCAGCTTTTGCATCTCACTTAGAGATTATTGAGAGATTAAGTCATTCTGCTCCTCCTCGAGCTGTGAGGTTTAACTTTAAAACCAGCTGAAGATCATAACAATGGCCATGTAGACTGATGCAAAAAATCATTTACAGGCAGTCCCCGAGTTACGCGGATCCGACTTATGTCGGATCCGCAGTTACGAACGGGGCCCTTCCTCTCCCTGGTCTCCAGCAGACCAGGGAGAGGAAGCAAAGCAGCGGAACACGCGGGCAGCGGACAGCCCAGACGCGTCTGGGCTGTCCGCTGCCCGCGTGTTCCGCGGCTCTGCTCTGCTCTGCTCTGCTCTGCTCTGCTCTGCTCTGCTCCCCGGTCTGCAGACCAGGGGGACGGGGAGCAGAGCAGAGCAGAGCAAAGCCGCAGAGCCCGAGGGCAGCAGGATAGCCACGGCGCGTCTGGGCTGTCCCGCTGACCCTGTGCTCTGCGGCTTTGCTCCGGACGCCTGTGGTACAGCAGCTGGGGCGCTGCCGGTTGGTCCCGTAGCGCCGCTCTGGGCGCCACTGGACCAACCCAGCAGCACCCCAGCTGCTCTACCCCAGGTGTCCCCAAGTCAGCAGCTGCTGAAAATGACCAGTGGCTGACTACAGGAAGCCCCTGCCCCGGGCTTCCTGGAATCAGCCGCTGATCAGTTTCAGCAGCAGCTGACTTGGGGATGCCTGGGGTTCTTAAGTTGAATCTGTATGTAAGTCAGAACTGGCGTCCAGATTCAGCCACTGTTGAAACTGATCAGTTTCAGCAGCGGCTGAATCTGAACGCCAGTTCCGACTTACATACAGATTCAACTTAAGAACAAATCTACAGTCCCTATCTTGTACGTAACCCGGGGACTGCCGGTATTTATTCTGCAAAGACCTCATTGTCCTTGAGTGCTCCTTTAACATCTTGATTGCCCAGTGACCCCACTGATTGTTTAGCAGGCTTCCTGTTTCTGATGCATGCTAAACAACCAACGGGGCCACTACTTTAAAATATTTGCTGTTACTTTTTGAGTTTTGGGCTAGCTGTTCTTCAAATTCCCCTTTGGCTTTTCTTGTTCTATTTTCACACTTAATCTGTCAGAGTTTATGCTCCTTTCTATTTTCCTCACTAGGATTTGACTTCCACTTTTTAAAAGATGTCTTTTTATCTCTCACTGCTTCTTTTACTTGGCTGTTAAGCCGCAGTGGTACTTTTTTGGCTCACTCACTGTGTTTTTTAATTTGGGGGTATTCATTTAAGTTGGACCTCTATTACGGTGTCTTTGAAAAGTTTCCATGCAGCTTGCAGGGATTTTACTTTTGTTGCTGTGCCTTTTAATGTCTGTATAATTAACTTCCTCATTTTTGTGTAGCTTCCCTTTCTGAAATTAAATGCTACAGTACTGGGCTGCTATGGTGTTTTTCCCATCACAGGCATGTTAAATTTAATTATATTATGGCTACTATTTCCAAGCATTCCAACTCTATTCATCTCTTGGACCAGATCCTGCACTCCACTTAGGAGAAAATTAAGAACTGTCTCTCCTCTTGCAAGCTCCAGAATCAGCTGCTCTAAGAAGCAGGTATTAAAGGTGTAATTTAAGGTAGTGAGAGGAGTTAATATTTCTTTTCGAGTGACACACACTGGATGCTCTTGTCCTTTGCAAAGCTGACTCCTTGTCACCCAGAACACCCCGAATTTGATTAGTAAAAACAATGTCACGCATACTCATTCTCTCAAGTGTGGAATAAAAGTTTTACTTGTCCTCGCCTCAGCTGGTAGAGAACTGTAACAAGAAATCCTTAAGTCACAATTCGTATTCCATAGCCAAGATTTTAGCTCTTACCTGTGCAACATAACTGCTAGTATTCAGAAATGTAGAGAGACAAGGTGGATGAAGTAATATCTTTTACTGGACCAACTTTGGTCCAAATGCTTGTCTCTCACCAACTGAAGTTGATCTAATGTATGTGTGTATATATATATATATATATATATATATATATATATATATATATTAGTAGCTATGCAGGTGAATGAGCTTTTGATGTATCACTGATGTGGTTAGGTTCTGTGATAGTGTCGCTAGGGTAGATGTGTGGACCGAGCTGGCAGGGATTGGTTCCTGGGTTAGTGTTAGTGTTTCTGTTGTGGTGTGTGATGTTGGTGGTGAGGATTTGTCTCAGGTCAGAGGGCTGTCTGTAATCAAGGACTGGCCTGTCTCCCGAAGTTGGTGAGAACGAGGGATCATCATCTAGGATAGGTTGTAGACACTCAGGGAACGTCTAAAGTACATGGCTCCGTCGACGGAACCATGTAGATTAGTTTATACGAAAAAGGGAAATGAAGCTGCAATTTAAATAATCACCGCTGCATTTAAATCAAAATGGCCAGGATCTGCCGACGAAGGGTTCTGGGGTCGGCAGATCCCCGTCTAGACTGCCGCACTGTGCCGACAATCAGCTTATTGGCACAGTGCGGTGGACATTTTGATTTAAATGAAGCAGTGATTATTTAAATCACAGCTTCATATCCCTTTGCCGTCCTGTCTAATCTACATGGCTCCGTCAACGGAGCCATGTAGTCTAGACATACCCTCAAAGATGTGTAGCAGAGCTTTTAACTGGGGGCTGTAGGTGATGGTTAGTGGCATACTGTTGCTGTCTTTGTTCGGACTGTCCTGTAATACGTGACTTCTGTGTGTTCACTGGCTTTGTCAATCAGTTTCTTCTTTTTGTTCCTTGTTAAATGGAGCACTTTGTATTTGCCCTTATTGAATTTCATCCTTTTACTTCAGGCAATTTCTCCATTTTTGTCCACACCATTTTGAATTTTAATTGTATCCTCAAAGCACTTGTAACCCCTCCTAGTGTGGTATCGTGTGCACTCTAGGGATGTCAATGTGTAGACGATTACATAATTAACCAATAAGCCTGGGCTTATCAGTTAATCTTGTCGACTATATGCATTCCCTCCCTTGCTGCCTCTCTTAAAAGCTGGCTCTGGACAGGGGCTGCTGCCACCCGGTGCTGCTCCCTCTGTATCAGAGACAGCAGTGCAGGGCAGCAGGTGGAGCTGGCCTGCTTGAGAAGCCAGGTTTTAAACTGGCTCCACTCATGGATTGGCTCCTACTTGCCATCTCATGCGGCTGCCTGATACAGAAGCAGCAATGTGGGATGGTAGAGGGCTCCCCAGGAGCAGGGCTGGAAGCGTGCTGGCTGCTGGCTGCCGGCCTTGCACCAGGGAATATCAAATCGTCATGCAACTGCTAAAATTTCATGCGGTTACACAACTATTCAGTTACACGCTATCTAACATTCCAACCAGTTATGCACCTAGGGATGGTGTAGACGGAGCTTGGTCCTGCCTTGAGGGCGGGGGGCTGGACTCGATGACCTCTCGAGGTCCCTTCCAGTCCTATTATTCTATGATTCTATGATTCTATGATACCTCATAGTAGCTCCATCTGCATTGTATTTTCATGGTTTGTCTATGAGAAGGTCACACAAGACCGTATCAAAAGTCGTATCAAAGTTAAGATATATCACATCTACTGCTTCTCTCACATAGTGGCTGTGCTCCCAGCTCCGAGCTACACACTCACACACACACTGACTCCCCTGCCTGAACTCCCCAAGCAGGGGAGGTATTGCAATATGACAGTACCTGTAAGAAATTTAAGTTACTTTCGCCTCTGAGATGGACACTGTATTTGCACTTTTCCAATCCTATAGTATCCCACATGCCGTGACTTTTTGAAGATAACTCATCTAGCTCAGTGATAGAGATGTAGCCGTGTTAGTCTGGTGTAGCTGAAACAAAATACAGGACTATGTAGCACTTTAAAGACTAACAAGATGGTTTATTAGATGATGAGCTTTCGTGGGCCAGACCCACTTCCTCAGATCAAATAATGGAAGAAAATAGTCACAACCATATATACCAAAGGATACAATTAAAAAAAATGAACACATATGAAAAGGACAAATCACATTACAGAACAGAAGGGGGATGTGGGGGGGGGGGAAGGAAGGTGAATGCCAGTGAGTTAATGATATTAGAGGTGGGGAAGGGGAAATGTCTGTGAGTTAATAGTATTAGAGGTGATAATTGGGGAAGCTATCTTTGTAATGTGTAAGATAGCTGGGGTCTTTGTTAAGTCCCGTGCGGAGAGTGTCGAATTTTAGCATGAATGCCAGTTCAGAGGATTCCCTTTCAAGTGCAGATTTGAATGTCTTCTGAAGTAGGATGCAGGTTAGCAGGTCATTGAGACTGTGTCCTTTCTGGTTGAAATGACAAGCAACTGTTTTTTCTTTGTGATCCTGTCTAATGTCTGTTTTGTGGGCATTGATTCTTTGGCGAAGGGTCTGAGACGTTTGTCCAATGTACATAGCAGACGGACACTTTCGGCACATGATAGCATAGATTATATTTCTGGAGGCGCAGGAATATGTATATTTGATCTTGTAACTCACTTGGTTAGGCCCAATAATGGTGTCAGCAGAGTGAATATGTGGACAAAGCTGGCAGCGGGGTTTGTTGCAAGGGAAAATACCAGGGTTGGTATTAGTGACAAAGACCCCAGCTATCTTACACATTACAAAGATAGCTTCCCCAATTATCACCTCTAATACTATTAACTCACAGACATTTCCCCTTCCCCACATCTAATATCATTAACTCACTGGCATTCACCTCCTTCCCCCCCCCCCCCCCACATCCCTCTTCTGTTCTGTAATGTGATTTGTCCTTTTCATGTGTGTTCATTTTTTTTAAATTGTATCCTTTGGTATATATGGTTGTGACTACTTTCTTCCATTATTTGATCTGAGGAAGTGGGTCTGGCCCACGAAAGCTCATCATCTAATAAACCATCTTGTTAGTCTTTAAAGTGCTACATAGTCCTGTATTTTGTTTCATCTAGCTCAGATACCTCCTCAATCAGCAATTCGATTATTCTAGGATCCATTTAATCAGGCCCTGCCAACTTGAAAACCTTTAACTTGTCTCCTTGATAGGATGTTAACAAGCACTCTGGTGTAACCTCTGCCAGATCCAGAAACCTCTGAGTCTTATGGCTCTTGCATTCTATTGCTTTGCCTTAACTATGAAATGCACCCATTGCTGACAAATATGCACACTGATAAACTGGCCTGGAATAGAAGCAGGATTTAACCAATTTCTTAACTGGTACTGAACACAGTTTTTCTTTGTCCACATTTAGGGCTAAACTGTATTCAGAACCAGTTGATCACCAACCTGTGTCAGCAACGGTTTTTTTTCCCCATTGTAGGCGAGGCTTACGAGTTTGGACAGCAAGAGGTTTCCCATTACCCTCAAGGCACAGGCTTGTGCTTGTTGATGCATACATGTTGTTTTTTTTCCTACCCAAGTAAGTTGTCAATGAGAAACCAAGAGGGATTGTTCATAAAACACAAGCGACACTCGAACATGTTTCTTTTTGTTCCCTGCAGAAGAGCCTGCTGGCCTGAAAGGTGCACGAAGCCATTCCTGCCATGTACAATGAACACTTTGGTTGGTGTTTTTCAAAAAGCAGATTAAAAAAAACCTTCTTGGTAAATAGCTGTTAAACTAGAATCCCTGTTGTGTGTAAATTGACGTCTGCTGCAGAGAAACCCAAAAGTGACCTTGCTTCCCTTTGCTTTATTTCCACGTAGGATTATCGTGCTCATTGTATCACGCAGCCCTTCACTATGGAGGCTGCTGACATTCAAAACAAGAGTAAGATGCTAACAGGAAATTACTAGATGGCTTTGCTGAAATGGCAGCCTCAGGTCGCTTTAACTGACTCTTTGCCGGAAGCTGCTAGTGACTTGGTTCATCTGTTCTATCAGGCTACATGCTAACCTTTGTGCGCTGCTCCAGGGAAAGCAGGAATGATAGATAGTGTCTGTGCTCTGGAAGATAAAGCAACTTTAGCAGGTACATTTGGATTGCTAAATTGTAAAGGATCAACAGCTGGTTGTGACAATAGGTGCTGGGGGGAGGAGACACTACTGACTGACCCAATTCAGGCGGAATTGCATAGAAACCAGACTGTCTACAGTCCAAGACTGGGGGTCCTCCACTAGGGAAATCAATGTGTAGTCGAGTGCACGATTAATCGATAAGTTTAGGCTTATCAGAGGTCTTTGTATCAGAGATAGCAAGGGGGGGAACAGGAGCCAATACACATGGGAAGCCAGTTTTCAAGCCAGCTCCCCACATATATCAGCTCTCATGGAGCCGCCTGTCTGCATCCCCTGCGCGTCTCTCTTGGGAGTTGGGGGGACAGGTGGGAGCCGATGAGCATGGAGAACTGGCTTTCAAGCCAGCTCCCCACACATATTTGCTCACACGGAGCTGCCTCATCCACCCTCCTCCCCCTCCATGCTGATGCCTCTATCACCTCTCTTCCCCTCCCCAGCGCTCCAGGAGCTGCGCTGCATGCCCGCTCCCCTCACCTCTCTTCCCCTCCCCGGTGCTCCGGAAGCTGCACCGCACGCCCGCTCCCCTCACCTCTCTTCCCCTCCCCAGCGCTCCAGGAGCTGCGCGGCATGCCCGCTCCCCTCACCTCTCTTCCCCTCCCCGGTGCTCTGGGAGCTGCGCTGTACTCCCGCTCCCCTCACCTCTCTTCCCCTCCCTGTGCTCTGGGAACTGTGCTGCACGCCCGCTCCCCTCACCTCTCTTCCCCTCCCTGTGCTCCGGGAGCTGCACTGTACGCCCGCTCCCCTCACCTCTCTTCCCCTCCCCGGTGCTCCAGGAGCTGCGCTGCACGCCCGCTCCCCTCACCTCTCTTCCCCTCCCCGGTGCTCTGGGAGCTGCACTGTACGCCCGCTCCCCTCACCTCTCCTCCCCTCCCCGGTGCTCTGGGAGCTGCGCTGTACTCCCGCTCCCCTCACCTCTCTTCCCCTCCCTGTGCTCTGGGAACTGTGCTGCACGCCCACTCCCCTCACCTCTCTTCCCCACCCCGGTGCTCCGGGAGCTGCACTGTACGCCCGCTCCCCTCACCTCTCTTCCCCTCCCTGTGCTCCGGGAGCTGCACTGCACGCCCGCTCCCCTCACCTCTCTTCCCCACCCCGGTGCTCCGGGAGCTGCACTGTACGCCCGCTCCCCTCACCTCTCTTCCCCTCCCTGTGCTCCGGGAGCTGCACTGTACGCCCGCTCCCCTCACCTCTCTTCCCCTCCCCAGTGCTCCGGGAGCTGCACTGTACGCCCGCTCCCCTCACCTCTCTTCCCCTCCCTGTGCTCCGGGAGCTGCACTGTACGCCCGCTCCCCTCACCTCTCTTCCCCTCCCCAGTGCTCCGGGAGCTGCACTGTACGCCCGCTCCCCTCACCTCTCTTCCCCTCCCTGTGCTCCGGGAGCTGCACTGTACGCCCGCTCCCCTCACCTCTCTTCCCCTCCCCGGTGCTCTGGGAGCTGCGCTGTACTCCCGCTCCCCTCACCTCTCTTCCCCTCCCTGTGCTCTGGGAACTGTGCTGCACGCCCGCTCCCCTCACCTCTCTTCCCCTCCCCGGTGCTCCGGGAGCTGCGCTGTACTCCCACTCCCCTCACCTCTCTTCCCCACCCCGGTGCTCCGGGAGCTGCACTGTACGCCCGCTCCCCTCACCTCTCTTCCCCTCCCTGTGCTCCGGGAGCTGCACTGTACGCCCGCTCCCCTCACCTCTCTTCCCCTCCCCAGTGCTCCGGGAGCTGCACTGTACGCCCGCTCCCCTCACCTCTCTTCCCCTCCCTGTGCTCCGGGAGCTGCACTGTACGCCCGCTCCCCTCACCTCTCTTCCCCTCCCCGGTGCTCTGGGAGCTGCGCTGTACTCCCGCTCCCCTCACCTCTCTTCCCCTCCCTGTGCTCTGGGAACTGTGCTGCACGCCCGCTCCCCTCACCTCTCTTCCCCTCCCCGGTGCTCCGGGAGCTGCGCTGTATGTCCGCTCCCCTCACCTCTCTTCCCCTCCCTGTGCTCCGGGAGCTGCACTGCACGCCCGCTCCCCTCACCTCTCTTCCCCACCCCGGTGCTCCGGGAGCTGCACTGTACGCCCGCTCCCCTCACCTCTCTTCCCCTCCCTGTGCTCCGGGAGCTGCACTGTACGCCCGCTCCCCTCACCTCTCTTCCCCTCCCCAGTGCTCCGGGAGCTGCACTGTACTCCCACTCCCCTCACCTGTCTTCCCCTCCCTGTGCTCCGGGAGCTGCACTGTACGCCCGCTCCCCTCACCTCTCTTCCCCTCCCCAGTGCTCCGGGAGCTGCACTGTACGCCCGCTCCCCTCACCTCTCTTCCCCTCCCCAGTGCTCCGGGAGCTGCACTGTACGCCCGCTCCCCTCACCTCTCTTCCCCTCCCCGGTGCTCCGGGAGCTGCGCTGTACGCCCGCTCCCCTCACCTCTCTTCCCCTCCCCGGTGCTCCGGGAGCTGCACTGTACGCCCGCTCCCCTCACCTCTCTTCCCCTCCCCGGTGCTCCGGGAGCTGCACTGTACGCCCGCTCCCCTCACCTCTCTTCCCCTCCCTGTGCTCCGGGAGCTGCACTGTACGCCCGCTCCCCTCACCTCTCTTCCCCTCCCCGGTGCTCTGGGAGCTGCGCTGTACTCCCGCTCCCCTCACCTCTCTTCCCCTCCCTGTGCTCTGGGAACTGTGCTGCACGCCCGCTCCCCTCACCTCTCTTCCCCTCCCCGGTGCTCCGGGAGCTGCGCTGTACTCCCACTCCCCTCACCTCTCTTCCCCACCCCGGTGCTCCGGGAGCTGCACTGTACGCCCGCTCCCCTCACCTCTCTTCCCCTCCCTGTGCTCCGGGAGCTGCACTGTACGCCCGCTCCCCTCACCTCTCTTCCCCTCCCCAGTGCTCCGGGAGCTGCACTGTACGCCCGCTCCCCTCACCTCTCTTCCCCTCCCTGTGCTCCGGGAGCTGCACTGTACGCCCGCTCCCCTCACCTCTCTTCCCCTCCCCGGTGCTCCGGGAGCTGCGCTGTACTCCCACTCCCCTCACCTCTCTTCCCCTCCCCGGTGCTCCGGGAGCTGCACTGTACGCCCGCTCCCCTCACCTCTCTTCCCCTCCCCGGTGCTCCAGGAGCTGCACTGCACGCCCGCTCCCCTCACCTCTCTTCCCCTCCCTGTGCTCCGGGAGCTGCACTGTACGCGCGCTCCCCTCACCTCTCTTCCCCTCCCTGGCACTCCAGGAGCTGCACCGCACGCCCGCTCCCCTCACCTCTCTTCCCCTCCCTGGCACTCCAGGAGCTGCACCGCACGCCCGCTCCCCTCACCTCTCTTCCCCTCCCCGGTGCTCCGGGAGCTGCGCTGTACTCCCACTCCCCTCACCTCTCTTCCCCTCCCCGGTGCTCCGGGAGCTGCACTGTACGCCCGCTCCCCTCACCTCTCTTCCCCTCCCCGGTGCTCCAGGAGCTGCACTGCACGCCCGCTCCCCTCACCTCTCTTCCCCTCCCTGTGCTCCGGGAGCTGCACTGTACGCGCGCTCCCCTCACCTCTCTTCCCCTCCCTGGCACTCCAGGAGCTGCACCGCACGCCCGCTCCCCTCACCTCTCTTCCCCTCCCTGGCACTCCAGGAGCTGCACCGCACGCCCGCTCCCCTCACCTCTCTTCCCCTCCCCGGTGCTCCGGGAGCTGCGCTGTACTCCCACTCCCCTCACCTCTCTTCCCCACCCCGGTGCTCCGGGAGCTGCACTGTACGCCCGCTCCCCTCACCTCTCTTCCCCTCCCCGGTGCTCTGGGAGCTGCGCTGTACTCCCGCTCCCCTCACCTCTCTTCCCCTCCCTGTGCTCTGGGAACTGTGCTGCACGCCCGCTCCCCTCACCTCTCTTCCCCTCCCCGGTGCTCCGGGAGCTGCGCTGTATGTCCGCTCCCCTCACCTCTCTTCCCCTCCCTGTGCTCCGGGAGCTGCACTGCACGCCCGCTCCCCTCACCTCTCTTCCCCTCCCTGTGCTCCGGGAGCTGCACTGTACGCCCGCTCCCCTCACCTCTCTTCCCCTCCCCGGTGCTCTGGGAGCTGCGCTGTACTCCCGCTCCCCTCACCTCTCTTCCCCTCCCTGTGCTCTGGGAACTGTGCTGCACGCCCGCTCCCCTCACCTCTCTTCCCCTCCCCGGTGCTCCGGGAGCTGCGCTGTACTCCCACTCCCCTCACCTCTCTTCCCCACCCCGGTGCTCCGGGAGCTGCACTGTACGCCCGCTCCCCTCACCTCTCTTCCCCTCCCTGTGCTCCGGGAGCTGCACTGTACGCCCGCTCCCCTCACCTCTCTTCCCCTCCCCAGTGCTCCGGGAGCTGCACTGTACGCCCGCTCCCCTCACCTCTCTTCCCCTCCCTGTGCTCCGGGAGCTGCACTGTACGCCCGCTCCCCTCACCTCTCTTCCCCTCCCCGGTGCTCCGGGAGCTGCGCTGTACTCCCACTCCCCTCACCTCTCTTCCCCTCCCCGGTGCTCCGGGAGCTGCACTGTACGCCCGCTCCCCTCACCTCTCTTCCCCTCCCCGGTGCTCCAGGAGCTGCACTGCACGCCCGCTCCCCTCACCTCTCTTCCCCTCCCTGTGCTCCGGGAGCTGCACTGTACGCGCGCTCCCCTCACCTCTCTTCCCCTCCCTGGCACTCCAGGAGCTGCACCGCACGCCCGCTCCCCTCACCTCTCTTCCCCTCCCTGGCACTCCAGGAGCTGCACCGCACGCCCGCTCCCCTCACCTCTCTTCCCCTCCCCGGTGCTCCGGGAGCTGCGCTGTACTCCCACTCCCCTCACCTCTCTTCCCCTCCCCGGTGCTCCGGGAGCTGCACTGTACGCCCGCTCCCCTCACCTCTCTTCCCCTCCCCGGTGCTCCAGGAGCTGCACTGCACGCCCGCTCCCCTCACCTCTCTTCCCCTCCCTGTGCTCCGGGAGCTGCACTGTACGCGCGCTCCCCTCACCTCTCTTCCCCTCCCTGGCACTCCAGGAGCTGCACCGCACGCCCGCTCCCCTCACCTCTCTTCCCCTCCCTGGCACTCCAGGAGCTGCACCGCACGCCCGCTCCCCTCACCTCTCTTCCCCTCCCCGGCACTCCAGGAGCTGCGCTACATGCCTGCTCCCTTTGCATGCAGCCCCACTTCTCTGCTCCTCTCTGGCGGTCCATGGAGGATGGGGAGTGCTCGGCATGCTGCCCCGCCTCCTCCCCTCCACATGGGAGCCAGGGCCTCTACAGAGGGGATGTGGCTGTAGCTGGGGCTGAGGGCCTGCTTCCCCCAGCCCCAGCTGCACCAACCGCCAGTGACTATACATACAGCACAATGAGGTCTAACTTAGCTGTTACCAATCATGAAAGAAATCTGTGCTTCCAAAATACTGCACTTCACTATGTCTGTAACAGCTGGAACTGCAGAGCGCCCATTCACCAGCTTCAGAAGACTTAAAAATGATCTCTGGTCATCAATGGGAGAGACGCAGTTTAGTCATGTAACTGTCCTTAACCGGCATCGAGACCAAGGATGGGGAAACTTTTTTGGGTCAGGGGTTGCTGATTCACAGAAAATCAGTCAGAGGCCACACACAAGTGAGAAGCAAAAAACCCCAAACCCACAGAAACCCTCACTGACACGGCCCCTGACTGAGGAGAAAGACCCCACATTCCCCTCACACACCAGAGCCTAGCGGTGCCCAGGCTAGTAGATTTTGTGTGCTTCAGCCCTGTGGCAGAATGGTGGGCAGAGGGTTGGAACACCAGCGCGGGCTCCCCAATGCTTGGGTGGGTAGCCCCAAGCCTTGGGAGCTGGATTCAGACAAGCTGGAGGTTGCCTCTGGCCCCCTGGCCTTAGGTCCCTCATCCGGAGCAAGACCATGCCAGGGAACAAGATGTAAATAAGTCTGCTGACGGTTTTGTCCAGAAAGCTAAAGTGAAATGTAATGTCTTTAAACTGGGATGTTAATGAACATAGCTTGCAGGTGATTGCAATGATTATAATATACTATAATCCATGATAACGTAATTATGTCATTCATAACAACTTAATCATTATTCAGATAGTAAAGAAGCCAATCACAGACAAATAGTCAGTCACTAAAATATGAAAGAAGTATACAAATGTGCTGAAAACAGTCTCCTCATAAAACAGGCAGAGCCCCCCTCCCCCCCGCATACCTCTTGAAAAGCACCCACTGGACAAAACAAAAGTCGGTGTCTATTTTGGGGGTATTAAAAATGATGTTTTATTCCTCAGTGAGATTCACTTTTCAGTGTTTTTCCACCTCCTGTTGTTCATCGGTCCTGACCACTTACATTGTAAGAACATAGATTCAGAGGCTGTCTAGCTCTGTGTATACTGCACCTAGCACAATGAGGCCTGATTTCAGGTGGGCTGTTTTGTGCTTCTGTAACACGAGTAAAAATAACCAACTATCCTAGAACTTAGATATGGAAAAGTCCTGTCGCTCCATTTGCCCCCTGTCTTGCAAAGACATTGGCTACGTCTACATTACCCAGTCTTGCGCAAGAACATATGCAAATGAGGCATGGTGATGAATATCGCTGTGCCTCATCTGCATACTTAATAATGAGCCGCCATTTTGCACAAGGGGCTTTTGCCTACACTGCGCCTTCTTGTGCAAAAGCCCCCTCTTGCACAAGAGCCGTTCTTCCTGAAAATAAGCGGCAGAATGGCTCTTGTGCAAGAGAGGGTTTTTGCTCAAGAAGGAGCAGTGTAGATTGCTCCTTCTTGCGCAACAGCCCATTGCGCAAAAATGGCGGCTCATTAAGTATGCAAATGAGGCACGGCAATATTCATCGCCACGCCTCATTTGCATATGTTCTTATGAAAGACTGGCCAGTGTAGACATAGCCAAAGGGTACATCTACACAGCAGGGTTAAAGCCAAAATAAACTATGCAAATTCAGCTAAGTCAATTGCATAGCTTAAGTTGAAATAGCTTATTTCAGCTTTTGGCACTGTCTACACAGCAGGAAATCTGAGGTAGAGGATTCTTCCTCCAACGTCCCTTACTCCTCATAAAATGAAGGTTACAGAAGTCAGAGTAAGAAGTCCTCCAGCTTGCCATTATTTCGACATTATGTCAAAATAACTGGTTGTAGTGTTATTTCATAGTGTAGACATACCCTTAGAAATGTGAATGGACTTAGTGGGTATGTCTTCAGAAGATCAGAGTCTAAGTCTGTCCCTATTCCCTGAAGGCTAATACAGGAAAGTTCACTACACTGGAGTCATTGTGGATAGTTCTTTGAAAACATCCACTCAGTGTGCAGCGCCATTCAAAAAAGAAAACAAGAAATGTTGGGCATCACTAAAACGGGGATAGAGAATAAGACAGAGAATATCTTATTGCCTCTCTATATATCCATGGTACGCCCACATCTTAATACTGCGTATAGATGTAGTTGCTTCATCTCAAAAAAGATATCTTGGCATTGGAAAAGGTTAAAAAAAGGGGAACAAAAATGATGAGGGGTTTGGAACGGGTCCCATATGAAGAGAGATTAAAAAGGCTGGGACTTTTCAGCTTAGAAAAGAGGAGATTAAGGGGCATATGATAGAGGTCTATAAAATCATGACTGGTATGGAGAAAGTGAATAAGGAAAAGTTATGTACTTGTTCCTGGAACATAGGAACTGGGTGGGGTCACCAAAATAAATTAATAGATAGCAGGTTTAAAACAAACAAAAGGAATTTTTTCTTCTCTCTGCGCATAGTCAACTTGTGGAACTCCTTGCCAGAGGATGTTGTGAAGACCAGGACTTTAACAGGGGTCAAAAAACAACTCGAAGAATTCAAAGAGGTTAGGTCCATCAATACTTATTAACCAGAATGAGTAAGAACAGTGTCCCTAGCCTTCCTTTGTCAGGGAAACATGTACTGGGATAGACATTTCGATACTATCTGAGGGCACGTCTGCACTGCAGCATTATTCCGAAATAACAAGGTGAGTGTCTACACAGTAAGCCCATTATTTCAAAATCATTTCGAAATAGCAGGTTTCTTATTTCGGAGTAATAAACCCTCATTCCACGAGGAATAACGCTTATTCTGAATTAGTTATTTTGAAATGGGGCATGTGGACAGCACAGCTGAGGTTATTTCTAATTAATTGGCCTCCAGGGCTTCTCACAGCTTCTCATAGGTATAAAGGTGCAGGTAGAAGGGAACCTGCTCGTGGCAGAAGGAGGGCCCTGGCAGCCCTGTGTCACAGAGCAACGCCCATTACTGCCGCCATGAGCGACCCCACCGAGCCCTCCACGACTGCAACTGAGCTGGCAGCCAGCTCCCAAGCCCCTACCCAGGGGTGGAAGAGGGTCCCTTCCTGGTCTGTGGAGATCCTGGATCTCATTGAGGTCTGGGGAGAGGAGGCTAGCCTCCAGGATCTCCACACCAGGCGCAGGAATGCTGATGTGTATGGCCAGATGGCCGCCAGCCTGGGCTAAAAGGGTCACATGCACACCCAGGAGCAGGTGAGCATGAAAATAAGAACTCAAGTAAGCCTACATAAAGGCCAGGGAATGGAGTTCCCGCTCCGGAGCAGCACCCCAGTCATGCCTCTGTTATGAACAGCTGCACTGCACCCTGGGGGTGGAATCCGCCCCTTCTTCCCCCGCCCATGTCATGGACTCTGGCCTGGAGCTGCCCATCACCAGCCTCCCAGAGGGCGGGCCAGTAGATGAGGAGGAGGAGGTGTTACCAGGAACTCAGTAACGATAACACTTAAGGTTAAAACCAGGATCTGATCTTATGATTTTTGTTCCTGACCCAGAAGTACAGGTCCCCCGACAGCCGTATCTATCACCAGTGGATTAATTGGGCCGAAATAACAATGCAACTCGAATGTACATTTAACCAATCTATTAAAGAATTTGAAACAATACACAGCGTATGACACTGACATCAACCCCAGTACAACCGGTTATGAACCAACCCCACACTCTCAAACTGGAAGAGAAAAGAAGATAGCAAAGGATTCCCCAATTACAATCAGGTAAGTAGTTAAAATACTTTACAGGTGTATGGCTTAGATGGAAGATGGCACTCCACTTTGACGGATAGAGGGGGAAGAAGCAAGCCTAGGACCTTCTACAGTTCAGCAGGAGACCTGCCGTTCGGGAGCAACACTAGGTGATCCCACGGAGATGTTATTCCGGCTCGAGTTAATCACGGAGCCCTGAGATTCCAAAGGGCTTTCACCACAAGGACTAGGATTCCAGAACGAGGCAAAGGAACCTAAGATGTCCCCTAGTCACAAATCCCCACCCTTCAGTAGGGGCTGTGGAGGGAGGCGCCCACAGTAGCTCAGAGATTCCTATCCCTCGCGCAGCTTCTATCCTGCAGCCTGATGGTAGGTCTCGCCTTCAAGCCTTCACTGTGAAGAGTGGATGCAGGATGACTAAGAAGCCGTGACGCACCAAGGGCCGGAGGAAGGGTGACGGAAGAGCAGCGGCAAAAGGAGGAGCAGGAAGAGCCTGGACCCCTCAGGTGACAGTTCTTTTAAAGTTTCTTAGGCGGGAAAAGCAGCAAGGGGGCTGAGCGCAAAACTGTCCTGTTCCGTGTGCAGTGTAGTGCACCTCTGAGGTGTTTTTCAGCTTTGGCGGGAAAAACAGGTTGAAGCCGGTCTTATTTGCTTCAGTGCCCAGAGCACAATCCAAGATGGAGTTTGTTGAAACAAAATGGAGTCCATTATAATAGAAAAGTCCTTACAGAGGTGCAGAAGGAGGAGGAGGAAGACCAGGCCAGAGTGGACACGATGCCCACCAGCCAGGAAGTCATTCTGCCCCTGAAGCTGATACCCCCCCCCTCAGGATCATGTCACCCAGGATTCGGACGAAGCTGGGGAAGGCCCGTCTGGTGAGTTCCAAGGAACGAGGCAGAGAGAATTCAACAGGAGGCAAAGTGTTGGGAGAGTTATGTTTTCCACCCTTCTTCCTCACTTTTGGTTTTGGGGTTTTATTTTTTCTCAAAAGTTTTGTGGCTCAAATTTCAACACCCTTGGTCACAAAGATGTAAAATCCCATTTAAAAAGTTAACCGGTTAAACGATCCGGTAATCAGGATCCTGCGGGTGGGAGGCTGCTCCAGCCCAGCCAGGTTGCTAGTGAACCACTTATCCGATAAGTATCACCCATTTAACCCTTTGCATCACTACTCGGTCACAACAGTACCACAAATAGGCTACAATGGAACAGCTCCAGAGTAAGGAGCTGTCAGAATCGGGTTCCTTGTTGGGAGAGTTTATATATTTCCTGGAGCTCAAGGACACACGCAAGGGAAGGGAACTCTAAGCATTGCAGGCTACAAGAGGAAGAGAATTCCAAGTGTAGGGAATCGCACAGAAAAAGGCTTGGAGGTGAGACTGGGAGAATAACACAAAAAGGCTACTGCTGGTGTTTTTTTACAAAGGGAAGGTTGACATATGCATAGTGCAGTTAGCAAAAGGCTTGACTTTCAAAGGGAGTTAGTGCTGCTACATCATCCTTAATTCCCCCAAGTGACACGTAGGATCACCCCACTGCCCTGCATTCCCTCCATTGCCTCGGGAATCGTGGTGGGGAAGGACCAGGCAGGGCACAGTGCACCAGTTTCTTTTTGCTTCGGGTGAAGTCAGATCCTTGCTTTCCTTCAGTGTTGTTTTTTGCTTTTAATATAGTTACAGATTTTTTGTTCACTGATTGCTCTTTATGTTGTGTTAATTGAAATACATCCAACTGCCAAAACCAATTATCTTCATATTGCCTTGTCGATGTCTTTACTACCAGATAAATGCATTTATAGACTCATTTACAGGGGAAATGGTAAGTAGCCTTTGTTTCCTGTTTAAAGTTAGTCGTTTGATTTTTGAATTGGGTCTAAATTAAATTGTGCTCTGGAAATCTGTTTTAAATTTTGTTGCTTAAATCACATTAAATTAATGTTCAGCATGTTCCTTTTAAAATAGAATGGCTACATCAGCAACTGCTACTGGATTGAAACAGTGTGTAAGAGTAGTATGGTCTAATGGTTGAATAAAGACCTGGGAGCCAGGATTCCTGGGGGCCGTTGTTCTGCTCTGCTACTGACTTCATTGTGTGACCTTTGGGAAATCTCTTACTCTTTCTATGTTCTTTCCATATGTGAAGTGGAGAATGATAATTCCTATCTCACTGGGTCTGGTGAGGCCCAGTTAATATTTTGTAAAATGCTATGGGATTGTCAGGTGAAAAGTGTCATGTAAGAGCATGATAATACTATTATTATTATGTATTCAATTATGTTGTTAGTATGTTGAGTTTTCTGAAGACACTTGCAAAGTTCTTTTGAAACCTATCAACGTTTGGCAGGTGTGCTAAAAAGCAAGTCAGCAATGGTACTCTGGGACTTTTAAAAGAACATTATCCCCGTAATTTAAAGTTAAAAGCAAATTATGTTGCTCAGTGCAATGTTATGGTTTAACATTAAATGTACTGGAATATGATTATGTTTAAAGTTGTTGAGTTGTTACTGACTGAACAAGGGCATAAATGCCCGGGACGCTTTCTTGAGGTGTCCAGAACTGTAAATCAAGGGTTCCCCCTCTGCCTTAGCATTAAACTGCTGGTGCTAAACTGAATGACAACTCCCAGCCACTCCATTTTGTTTTCCAGACTCACGGGTTCCTCCTGATTCCACCAGTTCAAGGAGACCCAGCGCCCGACATCCCACCCTCCCCCTCCTGGGTCATGACCCATAGTTTGAAAACCAGTGATCTAAGTGTTACTAAGCAAGAATAATAGAGACAGAAATGGTTCCAATGCAAACCAAAGTACAATCCACTTTTACGTGACTAAAACTTACCAGGCTACAGTCCTTCACTAAGCTGAGTTTCTAACTGAAAGCAGCCTTTCAACATCACCCATCCACATGGCAAGAGATCCCCTGTTCAAAGATACAAAGAACACCAACCTATTTGCCCCCATTGTGATAGAAAACCAACGCGTCTTTTTATTGTTCCAGGTATTCCTAGGAGGTTAGTGTCCTTGTCCCAAGAATCGGGATTAATTCCTGGGAATCAGACTCCAGTATCTTCCCATGTTGATATCACATACTCATGCTAATCTGTCCACCCTGTTTACCCGGGATGAAAATGAACTTGCCCATTGCCTCTGAAGTCACAACGCTCAATTGACATTAGAGACAGGGAGATAACTATCCTCCCTCTTGTCTGGAAGAAAACCTGGGTCTCCCTTTGTTGGGTTACAGACTTTTTAAGCATAATAGCAAGGAGTATCCACAATTCCTCATTTGTTGTTAATACCTACACTTCACAATGACATTAATGACCAGGATGTCCCTAGCTTTCATTTTATCACTCACATAACATGACAGTCATGTGTTCAGTGTAGTGAGTTTGTCTGGCCTGATAAGAATTGTTGCAGAGAAGTGAACAGCCAGTGGGACTTTGGGTCACCATCATCCTTTTCCAACCAAAAGGAACGCACGGATCGGTCCACATGCTATCAATTCTGAGATGGAATTTTCCAGAATAAACTTCCTAAAGACCTCGTTAGTGTTGATAACATTTCATGGCTTATCTTGTGGCTAGGGTGAACAACATGGAATATTTCAGGAGAAAATATTGGTCTAGTGTATTCTGTGCTGCCACATGTCATCATTAAAATGATTTGCGTGCAGAATTCCTGTTCTTGAGGCTTATCAAGCTATGGAAATATAGATCTATAGATATAAGAGATAAGAAAGTCATATTACAGTCATCATAGCCATCTTCTGTCCAAGCAGGGTATGTTCTGTTCCCTAGATACGTTCAATGTGTTTAAAAAATTCAAATACATTCAATACATTTGCCTATTGTGGATCCCATGACATAGTTTTTGCAAGAACAGGAATAACAGCATCCATGTCCTGACTAAATTTCATAGTTACATTTTCCAGGCTTATAGTTCCCCTTTGATTTCAATTTTATACGCAGTTGTTCAATTTCTGTCTTGAACTGTCACATAGAGTTGCTGCATGCTATTAAATTGCTGCTTTGTTATAGAGGTGGCTCTTTTCAGTGGAGTGTGTGTGAAATGATTCATATCCAGACTTTTGACTCAGTTTGTGCAGTGTCCTGAGATCCTCGGATAAAGATGCTGTAGAAATAATAGTTGTTTTCATTTTAACAAAGCTTGTCAGGCTCTTCTCAGTTCTTCTTTTTGCTTTGGTTATACCAGGAAAGTGAGTATAAACATCTTCACAGGTTTAACATTTTGTGTATGTTTGTTTTAGAGCCAAGGTGGAACTATAGGATCAGGAGTAAAGTCAGTACACTCCAGGATTTCCAAAACCATCTCGAAAAAACGGGTAAGAGTCACAACTTGTCACCAATCCCAAACTTTCTGAGTGACAGCATTTGTCTGCATCCATGAAAGCAAAGTAGATTACATTTCAATAATGGCCAAGTAGATGTAACTGGAGAAATTTAAAATGATTTAGCAATATAGGGCTGCTCTAGACTCTCTAAGAAGGGAATTACATCAGTAAATTCGAGTATGACATGGAAATTAAAACTAAAGTACATTTAAGGTAGGTCACAAAAATTAAAACATTACAAAGAGTTTTATGATGTAACTTCCAACATAGAAACCAACCCTAGACAAGGATTGTGGGCAAGGTGCCTGTCCAGGTAGCAAGCTGAAAGCATAGCTCAATTTCTTATGGTTAAACAGAGAACCACAAAAGTTAGAGAGATGGGTGAAGCCAGGGCTAACAAGGAGCCTGCCTTAATGCTGCTGTACCACTGATAGGTCTTTTAATGGCTCTGTGAGTGGTGCTGACTGGAGCTGCCAGGATCCCTTTTCATGCCAGGATCCCTTTTCAGTCATTGCTTGGCTTGGCATATTGTACAGGTTGAATCTCTCTAGTCCAGAGCTCTCTGGTCCGGCAATGTCCATAGTCCGTCCGGCCTGATTTTAGTTAGCCAGATGTCTAAGTTAAGCTTGGTCCTGCTTTAGGGAGGAGGCTGGACTTGATGACCTCCTAAGGTCTCTTCCCGCCCTAGAATTCTGTGTTTCTATGTCCATTTATCATGGATGTGACTTCCCATGGTCCACTCAAGTTTGTTTACAGCAATCAGTCCTGGCTCTCAGTGTTCTGTGCTGTTATTTAGCTCTAATTGACTCCTAAATGTCTTGTAAGAGCCCACCAGGCTACGGAAGTGTTGGTGATGCTGCTAGACGATATTGACCTCCTGTGGTTCAGCAGCCATCAGGTCCCAAGGCTATCGGACTAGAGAGGTTCAACCTGTACAGTGCTTTGTATTCTTACGGTGTTGTACAAATAACAGTCTCATAGGGGGCAGTAGAAACCACCTAACACTGCATCTTCAGGATTTTGCCTATCTCCTAGGACTGAAAGGGACCTTGAGAGGGCATCAAGTCCAGTCCCCTGCCTTTACAGCAGGATGAAGTACCATCCCTGACAGATTTTTGCCCCAAATGACCTCCTCAAGGATTGAGCTCACAACCCAGGCTGTGTCCAGACTCAGGGGTTTTTTCGGGAAAAGTAGCCTTTTTCCGAAAAAAACTTCCCCTGCGTCCAGACTCAAGCCGCGTTCTTTCGAAATTATTTCGAAAGAACGCGGTTTTTCTTTCGATGGCGGTAAACCTCATTTCACGAGGAAGAACGCCTTCTTTCGAAAGTTCGTCTTTCGAAAGAAAGCGTTCTTCAATGTAAATAGGGCTTCTTCGAAAGAGAGCATCCAGACTCACTGGATGCTTTCTTTCGAAAAAGCAAGCCGCTTTTTCGAAAGTTCAACGTGCAGTCTAGACGCTCTCTTTCGAAAGAGGCTTGCAGTCTAGACATAGCCCCAGGGTTTAGCAGGCCAATGCTCAAACCACTGAGCTATCCCTCCCCCCTGCGATTGTATTTTGGGCCGCAGTGTCAAACAGAGCTGGAGGGGTCTTCCCTTTCTCCCTCCTCACTAAGAATCTTTTTGGCTGTTCTGAGGGATGGGACAGGATCCCAAAGACTGCTGCACGCTGCTCTTGCTGCCTTATCTGGCAGGCAATGTTCATTGGATCATTATTACAGCCCCTGTGCCCGAAACCTGGCAGGCATGAGAAGTTCAGACTCTGGACATGGCTTCAAGTCCACAGGTTGTGTACCTCTGGACTAAGAGAGACAGTTTAACATAGCTGAGACAACTGTATGAAAAAGAAAGATTGATTTATTTTAAATTAAACTAATTACGCATTCTAATTTAAGAGAGAAAATTTGCCCCAAGCTGTTTAGCTCTTTAACCAGTGACTTGGTACACTGCAAATGTAGCGGTAATGAACAGGAATTTACATGAATCCCCACAGCAATCACTTTTCTATTACTGAGGTAGTGTAATGACACCACACCCCAACGCAAGCATCTCTGCACTCCAGCCATGCAGATAGGAGGTTTGCTTGCATTGTGGGACAACACCTGCTGAGCTTTACAAGAAAACAGCTCCCATTGCTCTGCCTAAGATACACTCCCTAAATCTGTATATATGAAATCATTTCTAGGTGTAGCTGATGTAACTCGACTTTAGAAATAACAAATGGTCCTTTCCTGAGCCACAGAGCAGACTGGATCTACGAAAAGTCTCTTAAATGCAGCCACCAAGGACTTTTCTGGTGGCCACAGACTCCTGGGCTCTGATGGGAAAAGAGGGGTATCTAGCAACCCTCCCACTCCCTGTTGCTCCTGGAGGTACCACCTGGAGGTACCACCTGCTCCCCTCTAGGTCACAACTCTGCAGGGCCAGGCAGCCAGTCAGTTTGCTTCCTTCCCAAGGCTGGTGGGGTTCAGATTTTAGGCTTAAGCTCTGGCTGCAGGGCTTCAGGCTCCAGTGTCCCACTGCCTCACCTTGCCCTTCACCTCCATCTCTCCTGGTGCCTGCTGCCTCCCCTGACCCTCCATCTGGAGTTTAATTGATCCCCAAGTTTGGCAAGGCTGAGTAGGGCTGCTGCAAAAAGTGATACTTGTGTTTGTTAATATCACTTTTTGCACCACGCTTAGTAGCAAGCAAGACATTACAATGATTTGGTCATGTGATGTGGACAATGATTAGGACAAGAAGCAATGGGCTTACATTGCAGCAAAGGGGGTTTAGGTTGGGCATTAGGAAAAACTTCCTAACTGTCAGGGTGGGTAAACACTGGAATAAATTGCCTGGGGAGGTTGTGGAATCTCCATCACTGGAGATATTTAAGAGCAGGTTGGACAGACACCTGTCAAGGATGATCCAGATGGTGCTTGGTCCTGCCGTGAGGGCAGGGGACTGGACTTGATGCCTTCTTGAGGTCCCTGCCCATTCTAGTGCTCTATGATTCTATGTGTATGTGTATGTTTATTTGGTTTTCCTGAAGCTGATTAAGTATTTTAGGAAAAAGCTTGCGAGTGGCCACCAAAATATTTGTCCCGAGAGCTCCATTCTAGAGCGTCAGTGTAATATGTTCTACATGATGGCTCTTTTAGAGGTTGGGTGTCATATGACCAAGAGAACTAGAGTCCTCTTTTAAATGATGAAGATTAAATGAAAAAAAAAGATTGCCCTTGTTGTGAGAAGGGAAATAAATGATCTTCTGACATGACAAGCACCTTTGACAGTAATGCAAGGTCTGATCCTGAGAAATGCAGAGTACCTTGCTGGTTCATTCATGGGCAGCTCTCACCTTCGAGACCCACAAGATCGGTGTTAGCTAAGCCTGGCCGAAGCTTTGTTCAGACAGGTCAAGCTGGAGCCAGCTGCTTCCCTGCTTCCCTTCCCTGAAACCTCTAGAACTGGCAAAATAATGCGTTTGGAACCAACAGAGCTGTCCCCACCTCAGGGCATTAATAGGTTTGTTGCTCCCCTGCTAGGATGAAGATGCCGCCACTGAAGTGGGAGAGGGGGCAGATGAATGGACATCAGCAAAAACTCTCATCAAACCCCCAGACCAATTGGAGTTGACTGAAGCTGTGAGTAAACTGGGTGGGGTTGCGACTTCTTTGGAGGATAGGGACATAATTCAAAATGACCTTAGAAAGTTAGAGAAATGGTCAGAGGTAAACAGGATGAGGTTTAATAAAGAGAAATGCAAAGGGCTCCACTTAGGAAGGAACAATCAGTTCCATACATACAAGATGGGAAGCGACTGTCTAGGAAGGAGCATGGCGGAAAGGGATCTAGGGGTCATAGTGGACCACAAGTTGAATATGAGTCAACAGTGTGATGCTGCTGCAAAAAAAGCAAATATGATTCTAGGTTGTATCAACAGGTGTGTTGTAAGCAAAACTCGTGAAGTCATTCTGCCGCTCTACTCTGCACTAGTTAGGCCTCAGCTGGAGTACTGTGTCCAGTTCTGGGCGCCACATTTCAAGAAAGATGTGGAGAAATTGGAAAGGGTACAGAGAAGAGTGACAAGAATGATTAAAGGCTTAGAGAACATGACCTATGAAGCCAGGCTTCATGAACTGGGCTTGTTTAGTTTGGAAAAAAGAAGATTAAGGGGGGACATGAGAGCGGTTTTCAAATATCTAAAAGGGTGTCACAAGGAGGAAGGAGAAAATGTGTTCCTCTTGGTTTCTGAGGACAGGACAAGGAGTAATGGGCTTAAAGTGCAGCAGGGGAGGTTTAGATTCCTAACTGTCAGGGTGGTCAAATATTGGAATAAATTGCCAAGGGAGGTGGTGGAATCTCCCTCTCTGGAGATATTTAAGAACAGGTTAGATAGACATCTGTCAGGGATGGTGTAGACGGAGCTTGGTCCTGCCTTGAGGGCGGGGGGCTGGACTCAATGACCTTTACATAAGACTGTGAATGGCTCGCTAACTACAAAAGCAGCTTCTGCTCTCTTGGAATTCACACCTCCAGATTAGCTGCTAGAAGTGGGCCTCATCCTCCTTGATTGGATCCACCTTGTCATCTCCAGCCTGATCCTGGCCTGCATATTTATACCTGCCTCTGGAAATTTCCACTACATGCATCTGACGAAGTGGGTCTTTGCCCACGAAAGCTTATGCTCCTACACTTCAGTTAGTCTATTAGGTGCCACAGGACTCCTCGTCGCTCTTCCACTGAAGTGATGAAACAGGGTTTCCTCTTATGGAACATCCCATATGGCCCACCAACAAACCCTGAGCACCCCAGGGACAAGCAGGATTCTGGAGTATTTTGTATTGAGGGTCCTAGCACTCTGGACTTCCTCCTTGGAAGCTTTGCTCCAGGGGAATCCCAGAGCCAGGGATATCCCTGTCCTCACCTGCCTCCAGTTTCTATGCTCAAAGGGGATCCCACTGCAATGGGTGGGCCATATAAAAGTGATGCAGCCTGAGGAGGAGATGGAGAGATAATTTCCAGTTTGAGGAGACATATATCCACTAGCATTGATCAAGTTAGCAAGTGATGGTGGCATAGACAGCAGGAGGGGCCAGCTGCCCTGAGTATGGATACATCCAAGATGCTAGGCTATAGTAAAGTATAGTGACGAATAAAATTGTCAGACACGTGGATGAATATAATTTGTTGGGGGAAAGTCAAGATGGTTTCTGTAAAGGGAAATCCTGCCTCAGTAATCTGCTAGAGTTCTTTGAAGGGGGTCAACAAACGTGGACAAGGGGGATCCAGTGGATATAGTGTACTTAGATTTCCAGAAAGCCTTTGACAAGGTCCCTCACTAAAGGCTCTTAAGTAAAGTAAGTTGTCATGGGATCAGAGGGAAGGTCCTGTCGTGGATTGGTAACTTGTTAAAAGACAGGAAACAAAGGGTAGCAATAAATGGTAAGTTTTCAGAATGGAGAGAGGTAACTAGTGGGGTCCCCTAAGGATCTGTCTTGGGACCCATCCTATTCAACTTATTTATAAATGATCTAGAGAAAGGGGTAAACAGTGAGGTGGCAAAATTTGCAGGTGATACCAGACTGCTAAAGATAGTTAAGACCAAAGCAGACTGTGAAGAGGTTCACAAAGATCTCACCAAACTAAGTGATTGGGCAACAAAATGGCAAATGAAATGTAATGTTGATAAATGTAAAGTAACGCACATTGGAAAACATAATAACAACTATATGTACAATATGATGGGAACTAATTCGGCTACAACTACTCAAGAGAGAGATCTTGGCGTCATTGTGGATAGTTCTCTGAAAACATCCACTCAGTGTGCAGCTCCAGTCAAAAAAGCAAATAGAATGTTAGGAGTCATTAAAAAAGGGATAGGGAATAAGACAGAAAATATCTTATTGCCTCTGTATAAAACCCTGGGACACCCACATCTTGAATACTTATGCGGTGACTTGTATTTGGACATCCCACCGCTTGTGCTGCCACAGCTACGATCTGTTATTAGCATGCAGGCTTGATCAGAGCTACAGGGTTTGTCTCCTCCAGCTGCCACAGACCCCTCCAGTTCGAACTGTAGACGTGCTCTAAGTAATCCTTCTGAAGCTGATGGAGCTACCCATGACAATAAGAATTATACCCAGTAATAGTTGCCACATGAGGCCCTAATTTGGCACATTCTGAACTAACTTTGCCAGAGCCCTTGGTTCTCCTGGAAGCAAAAGCTTTTGCTGGGATGTCCATTGCAGTTTGAACACAATGGAAATGAGCATAAGGAACCCGGAGATCGTTTTATAGTCCATGCCATTGGTGGTTCTTTAAAAGCAGGCATGTCTTTATGGCTCTATTTTTCCATTCCGAAGGAATTAAAAGAGGAGGTCACACGAATCCTGACAGCCAATAATCCACATGCTCCACAGAACATCGTCCGATACAGCTTTAAGGTACGTGCTGAGTGATCTGTAAATCTGGGTTCTGGTGGAAGCCCTCCTGGCTAAGATTTTTCGTCATGTGTTGATTTGTGCTTAGCTTCATTTATAACAAGGCACATTGTATTTTAGGGTGGATTTACTTTATTTACCAGATACTACTAGTGGTTCCTCAAGGGCTTTTGCAGAGGATAAAAGTCTATAAACATGAACATAATTGACTGCAGAAACAAGAGGCAGCAGGTACTTGACAAGTTCTGAAAGTGAATGTAATTAGTGCAGCTAATCTCAGTTGATAAATTATTCCATTCAGGAGTAATCAGTGGAGAGAGAGGATTCTTTACATTGTCAGTTGGGCATTTATAATTCAGTATCTGCATAGCGTTGTCCAGACTCACAAAGTATATGAGAGTTCAGAAGTGCGTTTGCTCAAACAGTGCCAGTTCAGGGCCAAAGTGAGGACACAAGTCCCCAGTCGGCGTAGAAGGGGCTGCAGAGACCACCAGGGAAGCTTCAGGAAGATCGTGTCTTAGGCTACGTCTAGACTACATGCCTCTGTCGCCAGAGGCGTGTAGATTAGGCTACCAGACATAGGAAAATGAAGCGGCGATTTAAATAATCGCCGCTTCATTTAAATTTACATGGCTGCCGCGCTGAGCCGATCAGCTGTTTGTCAGCTCAGCGCGGTAGTCTGGACGCGCAGGTGTCGACATCAAAGGCATTTGTCGACCACCCAGGTAAACCTCATTCCAGGAGGCATACCTGGGTGGTCGACAAATACCTTTGATGTCGACACCCACGCGTCCAGACTACCGCGCTGAGCCGACAAACAGCTGATCAGCTCAGCGCAGCAGCCATGTACATTTAAATGAAGCGGCGATTATTTAAATCGCCGCTTCATTTTCCTATGCCTGGTAGCCTAATCTACACGCCTCTGGCGACAGAGGCATGTAGTCTAGATGTAGCCTTAGGAAGTCCAATTTCTCCCTCGGCTCTCCAGTACTTGAGGCGCGTGCCTTGTGAAGCCAGCTACTTCCTCCGCATGTTCAGGTAGCTCTGCGGGTTCAGTAAGGGGAGGATGGAGTCATGGCCATGCCTCCTCCCCTCCTTTTTTGGGGTGGCTTGCACCCCTTGGGATACCCGGGGAGCAGTGTCTGCAGTGCCCCAGCTACTGTCCTTGGATTGTCCATCGCCTGTGAGTGGGGAGTTCCAAGGCTTGGAAAGGCACTTTGTTCCCTGGTCTCATTCCTATGCACTCGCACAAGGCCAAGGATAATCTGGCCATGGTTTTACTCCTTCTCAGAAAAGAGATGTAACTCGCAAAAGGAGAATTGAGCCCCTTGGGAGCAGATATGGGGCCACATCTTCCCCTCCATTCCATTCACATGGTTTGACGCCAGTCATGGCTGTGGTGCAAGAGAGAAGAATGTGACCCAGGGGATGAGTTACCTGTTCCTGCAAGACCTTCTCAATGGCTACAGTGGGCTTGATGTCAGGCTCTGAGACATCCCTCGAAGCTGAGTCCAGTTCGTGCCAATTAAAACAGTGTTTGCTTTAAGGAGCGTTATTACATTAGCACTTGACTGCAATGGCTGCTTCTTGCTTTTGAGTGCCACTGAATGTGTTGCTATTGATCTCCAGGGCCCTGTAGGGTTGGAGTCTTAAGGGTTGTGCTATGAAGTGTGATTGTCACCTGAGCAGGCATGTCCAGGCTAGCTTTAATCTAGCTAGCCTAGGTAACAATAGGAGTGCAGACACAGCAACATCTATGTTACACACACATCTGACAGTCATAGGTATGGCGTGTCTAGTATTGCCATGGTATATACAATATTAAATATGAACAGTCTTCCTAAGTGACATGTATTAAGCTCGTCCCACAATTCTGTTCACTTATGTCATTCTCTTTCTCTCTCTATATCTACATACTAGAAGACTAACCCGGAGTTGCTTGGGTCTTTCAGGGCAGGAAACTGGAGGTGTGTGGGGTGCAGGAGTCAGGGTTGTTGAAGCAAACGCTCCCCTCTGTTTTGGCGTTTAACAAACATCTTTATTGATCAATAAGGCAAGAGTGAGCCAAACGTGACCCCAGCAGAGCCGGGCCCAGTAAGGCTGTTCAACACAATCAGTCCTAGTATTTTATACACTTAACCAAACAAGTCTGACGTCAGGGCAAGAAATCAAAGCGAACTTCAAAGAGGAATTATTATCAGCAAAGAAACAGGTTTTAGGGAGTAAGGGCTTCAGCTTAAAATAGTTCAACAACACATTCCAACAGCCCATCCTTCTGGCGTTTTCTTACATCACTGAAGGTCAGTTCACTCCCTCTAGTATACATGCAGACACAAGAAACTGAAATGGCTTTTGTTATACAGAATGGCTTCTAGCTAAATATGAAATGGTTTCCACAGGGTTATGGGTTGGGGAGGGGCTCAGGGCAAGGGCTGGGTGTGTGTGTGCAGGAGTCAGAGCAGGGAGTAACGAGAGGCTCAGGGCAGGGGGTGAGGTTGGGGCTTGGGGAGGGGTTGGGGGCTCAGCACCAGGGGGTGGGTATGGCCACCAGCTTCTCCCTGGGACTGGCCCATGGTGGTGGTGGCCACGTGCCCCTCCCACTGGCTTCTCTCAGGGCAGGGTGCACCCAACCCTCCTGTTTCCCCGCTTCCCGATTGTCAGAGTTTGTGGCAAGAAGATACTGAGGTGGGGGGAGTGCGGCACCTTTTATACCAGAGTGGTGCCGTGTGTGTGTGGGGGGGGGGGAATAATGTTGCTGGAGGCACTCCCCTACGGGGGCTGCTAGGGGAAAACACATCTCAAAGAACACCAGTTACGGAATTCCTCTTGGCTTGGACTCTGCAGCGAAAACGAGAGTGAGTAACCAGCGCACCCATTTATCAGTGTACAACCGGATGTGCTTTGACTCCTACAGGCAAAGATTGTTCCTGATCAAATCCTTCATCGGTCCAGATGAGATTTTTTTTTGTCTTCGTCCTCTGTAGGAACGAGCATACAGGCCAATAAGCTACGTGGACCAGCTGGCCATTCACTTCTCCTTAGATGGGAACCTGTTACTCAGAGACTCGGATGAAGGCAGACGGCAGAGTGCCAGAGCACTCTTGGAAGCAGGTATGTTTATGACATATTCAGAAAGCCCTGGGTTAGGCAATCTCCATTATATTAATAGAATAAATTATCTCCTAGAACTGGAAGGGACCTTGAAAGGCCATCTAGTCCAGTCCCCTGCCTTCACAGCAGGACCAAGTACCATCCCTGATGAATTTTTGCCCCAAATCCTTAAATGGCCTGCACAAAGATTGAACTCACAACTTTGGGTTTAGCAGGTTAATGCTCAAACCACTGAGCTATCCCTTCCCTCCTATTAGAGAGGGAGCACGCTGAGATCTGAGGCCAGGCAATGGAGCGACACTTACTCTGGCTAGCAGTCTTAATTGTGGAGAGAGACTTCATAAACCACAAACTGTGTATTTGCTACTTCTGACAGTCTGCAGTCAGTGTCCCTGAACCCAGGTGTGCACTAGTACAAGGATCTAAGATTCCCAAAGCACTGCAGAAGGTTTAAGTGCTCTTCCATTAAAATAAATAGGAGATACATGTCTGATCCCTTAGATTACTTAGAAAATCTTATGCACAGAGTCGGAGTGATAGTACGATTCAGAGTCTTCAGAAGTGTGCCAGCAAGTAGGTCTGCCTTCGTGTTCCATGATGGACAGTTCAATCTTTGAGGAAGACTCTCCAATGCTCCAGCTGCTTCCTATTATTATTTGCTCCATGGAACAGAGGACTGCCGATAGCCAGAATTAACTGAAAGGCCAGAACGGGTCATGGATGTGTGTTTTCTAACATGGCAGCTGGCAGGCCTGAAGGTGCCATCTTGCGAGCCCCTGAGAGTCTTAGTTACCTGTGGCTCTCTCGGCTTTCTGCTCTTTTCTTTGCACCAGTGTTGAAATCTGTACCAGGATTTAGAGCAGTGTTTCTTAAAACTGTGTTCTGTGGCACGCCAGTGTGTCTCAGAGAACCACAGAGTTCAAAATGGCCGCTCTTAAAGGGACAGGCAACTTTTTTTTTTTTTGCTGAATATCTCCCCCTCTCACCCCACCGACCCCCTTTTTTTTTTCTCAACAAGAAATCCTTGGTGTTCTTCATAAAAAAAAATATTGTTTGGGGTTCCTCGGTCTTAAAAAGTTTAAGAAACACTGATTTAGAGTAAACATAGAGGGCAGTGGAATTGACAGTGCCGTGTATGTGCATCCCCGTAGCAGATATCGGCACATGTCCGACTGGGCTGTGGGTGTCTAGAAACCATGGTCTTCATACCAGTGAGAGGTTAGATGGTGGTGCTGGGTACTTCGCCTAAGGCATGCTTCTCTCACATCATTGTTACATTTTGTTCCTGTCCGCATGTGACCACGCTAACATCGTCTGGCCACAGGCATTCGTCACGGCCATGTTTGAACGTGGCCAGTTTTGTAGGGGAGACAAAGCCAGGATGCAACTGTTTCCTGAAGAAGGGTGCAGCCCAAATCAGAGCTGAGTGGCATGTGATCTGGATTCAGCCAGACTTGGATCTGCTGCAGCCTCTTTTAGCAATGACCCTGACACTCTCTCTCTTTCTCTCTCTCTGGCTTTGAAGAAGGTGACTTGCCTCGTTAGCTCAGCCCTCATGAAGTGGGGACAGTAATAGTGATGTACGTGGCCGGCAGGGCTCTGTGCTTGCTACTCAGCTAGAGTTTGTAAAGCATTTTGGAGAGAGAAGGATGTAGTCGCTTTGCACTGGTGTGGTGGAAGACGGAAAGTGTCTGTTAGCTAGAGATGATTAACATATCTGGGTTGTTTTCAGAACTGGCTCCCGTTCAGTCCACCGTGATAGAAGCTGAAGAGACAGAGCTCCAGGAAGAAGGCAGCAAAGAAGATATGCCGGTAATGCTTCACAACCACCTGCAAGCTCTCAGTAGGATTTTAAATACTAGAGTCTGAGCTCAGCTGGCACGAGCAGTCTCACTCCATGCTTGCCTATTTTATCCAGATGTGACCCATGTATGTTCTGCAAGGTTGCCTGCAGTCTCCCTATCTTTAACATGGAGGTGATGCCCTCTGCACTCCTGAAAGGGGTGGGCCCTCAGGCAAAAGGGGTGGGGCCAAAGCAGCTGGCCCTCAGTGCCATCTGGAGCATTGCACCCCTCCCCCCAGCTCTTAGAGTTGACCAGAGTGCATGGAGTAGCACTTGGGTGGCAATTCAATGGAGGCCAGGGCTTCGGCCACAGCTGGCTGGGAGCCCTGGGCCTCTTAGAATCTCTGGGCCTTGGGGCAATTGTCCCATCCCTCTGCAGGTGGGCCGGGCCATGGAGATGAAAGATGCCAGCATATTGTGTGTTATCTTGAGCCAGACGCTCCACCCTGATGAAGCATGGTTTGCTGGGACATTTCTCTGTGGACATCATTTCTGTGGTCAGGAGGGGCGGTGGCTGTAATCCGCTCCATTTCCCACACATGACACGTGGCCCCTGGGTTACTAGCCAGTTGCCGATGTGAACCAGAGCTGAGCAAAGCTTGGAGGCCGTTGCTCTCTGCTACTACAGCACTGTGGTTTCATCCACGTGTAAGGTGCCTGTTGCCATGCATCGTCAAGTGCAGTGCCATGACAAATGATGCAAATTAATTCCAATAAAGCTATGTACAGTCCTGACAGCCATTTAAAATACAGGCCACCCCCCGCCACAGCCAAGCAAACCATTACCCAGCTTCATGAGAGGAACAGAAACTCCAACAGCAGCAAAATAAAGTGAAGGCGTGAAAGAATCAAACACGAGCCAGCGGAAATAACTGAGCCTTGGTCTAAACTCCCCTTATTTCAAAATAACAAGCGGAGCATCCACACGACCAAGCCTGTTATTTCAAAACTAGCCAATAACCCATCATACAACGGGATTTTTCGGGACTCTCCTCCATGTCTGTCTGTCTGTCTCTCTCTCTCCTCTCCTCCACCTCCTGCCTCTCTCTCCATCTCTGTTTCTCTTCTCCCCCTCCTGCCTCTCACTCTCCCTGTCTCTTCTCCTTCCCCTCCTGCCTCTCATTCGGCCGGACCCCGCCCGCTGGCCACGTACGTCAGCGCCCCGCCCTCTTCCCCTCCCGCTGTGGCACTTGGCTGTGTTCTGCGCCACTCAGCCGGGCCACCGCAGGGGAGCAAGCAGAGTAAGCGTCCGTTTGCGCTCCCCCACGGCAGCCCAGCTGAGCAGCGCAGAACTCAGTCGAGCGCCACGGTGGGAGGCAAGAGCGCCCCCCAGAGGTGAGTCTGTAACGCTACAGCATGTAATGCAACTCGTGTAATGCTACAGCGTTACAGACTCACAGACATTGGGCTACTATATATATGATAAGGGGCTGCTAACTTTGAAATAATCACTCCTGCTTCCCATGAGGAATCACACTGATTCTGAAATAGTTATTTCAAAATAGTGGTTGTGTGGATGCTCCACTGCTGCTATATCAGAATAACGACTCCCCAGAGTCAGTCAAAGTCATTGCTCCCCAGTGTTCCCTGGGCTCTAAGCAGAGGTGGGGCGTCCACATTAGGGGAGCCATCCTGGGACTAACGTTGAGGCTTCCCTGTAGTGTGGACGTGCTATTTCGAAATAGTTATTTTGGGAGTTATTGTTTCCGAGCGTAGACATGCTTTGAGACTGGTGGCCTGACCTAGAGGCAGCCAGTGAGGAAGGGACAGTGCAGTGCGAAGCTCGCTCCTTTCCTGTATTCAACCTAGGAACCAAGAGCAGATTAATTTCAGGTGATGTTAACTGCCTTGGTGGGAAGAGGCAATTACCAAAGTACTAGGAAGCCAGGATAATAAAGAGCTAAATATACGAGATCAAAGGCCTTTGAACTAGGCCTTTGGGCGTCTGATAGCCAGCACAGATCACAAGGAGAGGATGAAACTGACTCTGTTCTATTCAAAGGAGCAGGCGAGTAGTAACTTCCGGCAACTGCTAAAACCTCTAGCTCGGTTTCAGAGGGGTGGGAAGTAGGAGAACATTGCAGTAGTCCACCCCAGATCTGGCAAATCCAGGATGCCCTTGGCGTAGATAGGAGAGGTGTGTGGCTTTTCCAGATGAGTTAGTGGTGATAACAGCTACACACTCCCCTTCTTGTAACTTGGCTCTCCATGCTTAGGGTGTGGTGGAAGGTGATTCCAAATCTGAGGCCCATCTCACCGGCGGTGGCCCTACATGCCCATCAGCAGGTTCCCTCTGCAAAGCATCAGGAGCCCAAGGGATAGGCCTTGTGAAGCTGATGAAAAAGCTTTCTGAGCCACTGCAGTTCTCCGCTAAGCTTGGTTTATTCTTCTCTAGGCCGCCGCAGCAGAGGAAGCAGCGGAAGGGGAAGAGCCTGCTCCCCCGCAGCTGCGGGAACAGAAGCTCACTAACCAGTTCAACTTTTGTGAGCGGGCTTCGCAGACGTTCAACAACCCCATGCGGGTATGCGGCTGTGGCTTCCCACGGCGCCCAAGCCCTTCCTTTGTGACTGGCGTCCAGCGTGCCCGTACACCTGGTGTGCCCGTATGCCTGCCGTCCCCTGCTCGTGCCTAGTCCCCACTACGCCTCTGCCTCCCCTGCCCTCTGTGGAGTTGGTACTGGGGGGAAACAGCTTTTAAATTGGCTCCCCCAAGCACCAGCTCCTGCTGACACACCCCTTTGCTGCCTCTCTCTGATAGAGGCAGCAAGCAGGGGAGCGACTAGTTGAGTCACTAGTCGTCTATCCACTTACATATGCTTATTGAATAGTCGACCAGTCGCTTACATCCCTAGAAGAAATCCGAATGTTTATGGTCGGACTCGTACGTGCAACATTTGGGACGGGGAAGATGGTGACACAGAGTGATGTTCAGCAGAGGGATTCGCTCATGTGCTGTCAGGTGGTTCATGGGGCCGTTGCAAGTCTGGGTGGTGACGTTTCAGCCTCTTACACATGTTCAGGGTAACATTTCTGTGCTGGTTTCCCTACATCCGGAAAAGGAAGGGTGGTTCAGTGGTATTGGCACTAGCCTAGGATGTGGGGGACCTGGGTTAAGTTCCCCAGACTTCATACCTTGTGCCTTGATTTCCCATCAATAAACTGGGGTAACAAAGCACTTCCCTCCTCCCTGGTGTGTTGGGGCATCTGAAGATGGTGAGGTGCTCAGATACTTTGCTAATGGGAGCTATTTAAGAATGACACCAGTTGGGCATCCTTGATCCAGCACCCGTAGGACCTGACCGGTCCCGGATGAGGGATTTTGCTGAACCAGGGAAGGTTATTTCTGGGCCCACCCCATGAACGGTACCACTAGCTATGGCCTCCCAGCTGGCTTGCCCTGCTGCTGGCCCCTCTGCATGCAGGGAGATCCCGCTCAGGATGCCGTATGCATGCTACCTTTGACTGCTGGCACACCAAAGTAGAAGTGTAGCCATGGTGGGGTAGGCAGGATGGACTAGTAGCTGGCTTGTGCTCAGGGGGGTTAGCCCATCCTACCACCTTTGCTGTTGCAGCTGCACTTCTCTTATTCGCACACTAGCTCAGTCATGGCTAGCAGGGATCCATCTACCCGAGCCAGCATCTCCAGCTTGAGCATAGACGTACCCGCAGAAGCTGCCTTAGGTACTGTGCATGTGGTGCTTGAGCCAGCGAGGAGGTCAAACCCAACCTTCCTCAGGGTCCAGTGTACTTGTGGCAGGGAGAAATGTCCCTCCCTTTCCCTGCTGTCCCACAGCCCTGATATCCGTCACTTTTTCAGAGAGCAGGAGTTGCCGCAGCCTTTCCTTTCCAGCTAGGGTGTGTTTCCTTAGATCTCATTGTTCTACCAGCCTGGCCTAGCCAAGGAGGAGAATCAAGGTGCTATAGGAATTCGTGCGGATGGTTGGGTCATGCGCTTACCTTGGAGTCAGAACTGACATCCTGATGCTCTAGGACAGTGCTATGAGGTTCTTCGATGCTGGACAGGCTGCCTTTCAAAAACAACGTCAACCCACATTCCTGACCACTTGTAGTTACTGAAGATCGGATGACATCCTGTAAAAAAAGAGGGGTGTTAACTCTCGTGTCTTGCCTCGCTTGAGTAATTGTGTTCTTCTGAACTATATTCCCATAATATAAAAACCAGGGGTCACCAAATGAAATGAATAGGTAGCACGTTTAAAAAAACAAAAGGAAGTATTTCTCCATGCAGCACATAGTCAACCTGTGGAACTCCTTGCCAGAGGATGTTGTGAAGGCCAGGAGTTGAACAGGGTTCACAAAAGAGCCAGATACATCAATGGAGGTTAGGTCCATCAATGGCTATTAGCCAGGATGGGTGGGAATGGTGTCCCTGGCCTCTGTTTGTCAGAGGCTGGAAATGAGTGACAGGAGAGGATCACTTGATGATCACCTGCTCTATTCATTCTCTCTGGGGCACCTGGCATTGGCCACTGTGGGCAGACAGGATACTGGGCTGGCTGGATTTTTGGTCTCACCCAGTCTGGCCATTCTTATGTTTTTAAAATGCCCCTGGAATTTTACATGAACACAGATCTCTTTACTTTTTGCCAAATGCAGTCGTCAGCTATGTATGTGGCGTTCCCACTGATGATAATAGTATTTGCTTGGGTGTATTTAAAAGCAGCATCTGGCTCTTAAACCACTGTGTACTGTTACTGGTAAAGATGTGCAGCATTCCCTATGATAGGTACCTATAGTTCCTTAAACATTTTGCAACCGAACAGTTTTCTTCCAGAAAATGTCAATTTGATGACTTTGAAATGTTGCATGTACCAATTTCACTGTAATGTTTGATGGCAGAATTATTACAACATTTTGTTTTGACTTTCCATTTTATCATTTATAATATAAAAATATAAAGGTTGAAACATTTCAACTTCTATGAAATATAATAGCCAAAATGATAGAGTTGACATGAATGCTTTGACCTCAACCAAATGTTCTGATTCGGTCAAAACGAATAATTGCAGACTATTTAATTTTGTGAAAAATTACACAATTTGGATTTTTTGCTCCAATTTGGGACAAACCAAATTCAAAATCTTGGACTCTCCCACAGAATGGAAAATCCATGTTCTACCTGCCCTCTCTTTATGGCTGGAATCCTCAGTTAGTAACATTTATACAGCACTTTGGGTTCTATTTAGAGGATAGGTGCAACATCATGATCACTCCCCGTGGTTGGCAAATAGAAAAATTCTAGGCTGCTTCCACAGCTTGACTCTTCGATGGGACGATGCTTCTGCTAGAGGAGACGGGGGTTTTCACTGAGGTAGATTCTCATTCATTTCCATTATTTTTCAGGAAAGAGCATGTCAAATGGAGCCTCCACCTAGAGCAACCTTTTCTGCCACTGTTAACCAGGTAAATCCTTTCCCTTTTGTTGTATGCAATGGAGATGTGTCAGTCCCAGGATACCCCGTTGATCCAATAAAAGATAGCACCTCACCCACCTAATCCCTTTTCCTTCTTGCACATTTTTACTGAATCTTTAAGGGAGCGGGATAAGGGACTGGAAGGGAAAACATGTCACTGCAAGTAATCCTGTATGTGTTTCTAAAAGTGGAAGGCACTCAGATACTATGGTGGTGAGCCCAGATCTGGAACCGGGACCTAAAAGAATAGGGTTATTTATGTACCTGATGTGGCACTGTAATAGGAAACAAAAGGAGGTTATGAGGGGGTCTAATGTAGGTTGCCCCCAACTGAAGACCGATTGAGAGAGGTTAGGCTATATTGGTTTGGCTGTGTCTAGCAGAGACCGGAGAGCTGCATTCTGAGGATGGTGCATGCAGTGATTTTGGGCCAAAGACCTGGTACATGGCCTAGACATCAGCAGACCTTAAAGAGACCAATTTGCACAACAGCCAGCCAGCTGCATGGTTCTGCGTTTTGGAAGAAGGCTGTAGAAATTGCTGATACCAAATCGGAAAGTGGCAAGAAAAAAGAAGTGGCACTGTTAACCAAGGCTCTTTGCCGCTGCATTACTCCTCAGAAGATCTGTTATCCCTGAGAGCATGTCTCAGAAGTTCTATAGCCAACAATTATCATCCCATTTATTAACTATCAGCCAGCTTGGCCAATCTCCTGCCCTCTATGTCTTAAAGGAACATCTAGTGTATGCAAGGGGAACCACCAAAGATTTGCTTCCTTTTCTGGGGAGTTTTCCATGGAGTTATGCACATTTTCAAAGTGAAGGATTGTGGGTATTTCCCATCTATTCTCTAAACCAGGCATGTCCAAAGTCCAGCCCGCGGGCCAATTGCGGCCCGTGCTCCGGTTTAATACGGCCCCCCAGGTAATTTGGCAATATCTATCTTTTAAGGCCCCCAACGAATCCATATGTATTGAGATGAATACATTTTAAAATCTCAGTTAATGTCAGTTGGTCTAAATCAGTTATAAATATATTTGGACACAACATGTATACTTGGTGTTATGTTCCTGTTCATATTTTTTGAACTTAAAAGTTGACAGACAACCTTTATTACCAATAATATGTAATGTACTTTACAATGTTCCTGACATATATTTCAGCTTCCTTTTTTTGTCATCTGGCCTTCAGATATGAAAGGCAGAGTGATTTAACACCTGTTTAGATTTGTCATCCATGTGACGAAATGAAAAGTATGCCGTTTGCAATAAACTTTGCATAAAATAGTTAATTTGCATTTAATTTTAATGGTTCAAAGAATGTCAGGCAAAATGGTCGGCCCTCACGCATGTTCACTTCATCAAATCTGGCCCTCTTTGAAAAAAGTTTGGACACCCCTGCTCTAAACCATCTAGGAGAAGAAGCAACTTTTTTGTGGTAATATCTGATGGCCAATGCAGTAAGAAATGTAGTTAAAAAACCCAGGGAGGGCTAGTTGGTGTAAATTGGCCCAGCTCCACTGTAGATGATGGGGCAGGAGGGGGGATTCCAGTTTATATCAGCTGTTGATCTGCCCACAATTTGTTGTATTTTCTCTGTCTCTCTAAAAAGTATTGTGGACACAAATGATTATTTAGCTAACACTTTTTACCTCAGAAATACAGCAGTGCTATCTGGGCATGGAATCCAGCCACGGCTACTGATTGTTTCATAGACGCGGAATGGCTTTTTGTGATTGCTAATGATATCTGGCATCTGGCCCAGTTGGTGCTAATATGACCATTGTTCTGGAGACACAATCGTGCACAGGACAAAGTATTAATTTAACCACATTAACTGAAGCAAACCTCTGTTGTAGCAATGTGGTATGGGGATGGGAACATGCCCCTTTTTTACACTGAACAGCACTGTCCCAGATTCTCCCATAATGGGAGAGCCAAGTGTATCATTGGCGTGATGCGCAAAGTACTTGTCTGGTACAGGCCGGAGGAGTTCTCTTCTGACCATTTTCTGACAATGTGACTGCTTGGGAGATTGAGAGAACAGGACTGTCAAATGAATCAAACTGCAGCTGAGATTTTAGATTAAGATGCAGAAAACTAGGGAGAAAAGTTTCTGTTTAGTTTGTTTTAACCTCTTGTGAAATGAAATGGATTTGAACTGCTCGCTTTCTCCGTTCTTCTTTCTTCCTCTCCTTGCTCCTCTCTCGAACTGTTCCTTTCTTACCTCTCTCCTGCTCTTGCCTGCGCGCCACTTTCTATACAAGCCCCAAAGATTTAGAATATCCTCCAGCTTCTTCCCCTTCCCCCACAACCTCCCTCTCTTTCTTCCAGTCCCTGACTAATACACATTCATGCCAATGCTGTCTTCTCCATTTTGTGTTTGATTTATAATCCAGCTATCCATTTGGTCCGTCTGAATTACATTGCAAGCATCTCAGAGCAGGAATCTTGCCAAAGTGACACATATCTTCCATACAGTACTCCATGAATAATGAAAAAGGTCCTCCTCCATGCATTTGGAGAAGACCTTCCATGCTTGTGGAGCAGCATGATGGATGGTGTGAAGCCATTTGCATGTTTCGCTTGGTTATTGACTGCAAGGTCAGACTCCAAGTTACAGGTTGCTAAGCAGCTGCAATTGAATTTTTTTAGTGCAATTTTAGAAATTACCTCAGAAGCAGCTTGTTTGATCTATTAAATTCTGATCCAAGCTAGGATGACAGAGGAAATCCTGGGGCTTTAAAAATCTCAGGGCTCAATCCTGCAATCTGTATTCAGGCAAAATAACCCTTGACTTCAAACGGATTGAAGTGGGAGTGTTTCTGGTGCAAAGACACTGGTAGCTTTGTGAATGGGGTGATGTCTGGCATATACTGGTCCATGTCTGTTTGCTGGAGTGCAGTGAAGTCTCCTCTTGGATTAGACAAGAAGTTCTGACTCTCCGTCTGTCTCTCTCAGTGGGAGATCTATGATGCCTATGTGGGGGAGCTTCAGAAACTGGAAAAGTCGAAGGAGAAAGAGAAGCCAAAAGCCACGGCTGCAAAGAAAGACGAGAAGCCAAGGGGAAGAAAGTTAACCTCTCTCGAATCTCAGGTACATGCCATATGTGTAAATCATGATTCTGGACAGAGCTGGTGGTCGATCACGAGTGCATTTATATCTCTAGCCTGGCTGAATGTTAGCCGCTCAGACTTGCCAGGTGGTTGGTCCCATCCCTGAGAGCAAATAGTGATGCCATGAGAAATTCAGGAATTGGTTTTGATGATGCACAGTGTGAAGTTTCCATTTTCAAGTTGTTGCACTCTTTACGGGAGTCTAAACAATGCAGAACCAGATCCCTGATGTGAATAAAAAAAAGTTATTTATTAGTTACCATAATAGAAGAACTAGAGGACACCAAATGAAATTAATGGGTAGTAGGTTTTAAACTAATAAAAGAAAGTTCTTCTTCACACAGCGCATAGTCAACCTGTGGAACTCCCTGCCAGAGGAGGCTGTGAAGGCTACGACTATAACAGAGTTTAAAGAGAAGCTAGATAATTTCATGGAGGTTAGGTCCATAAAAGGCTATTAGCCAGGGGATAGAAATGGTGTCCCTGGCCTCTGTTTGTCAGAGGCTGGAGAAGGATGGCAGGAGACAAATCACCTGATCATTGTCTTTGGTCCACCCTCTCTGGGGCACCTGGTGCTGGCCACTGTGGGCAGACAGGCTACTGGGCTAGATGGACCTTCGGTCTGACCCAGTACGGCCATTCTTATGTTCTTATGAAATTCTGTCCTGCGAGCGAGGTTTGTGCCTCTGTGTTACTGTGCAGATCCATCATTGTGTAAGTTGTTTGACACTGCAAGTATGCAAGAAGAGGATGGAATCAGTAGAAATATTGGTTGAGATTTACAAAAACATGTAAAAGGTTTTGGGGTGAAATTTTCACAAAGGAAAGTCAGTGGAATTCAGGATGCAAGTCACTTCGGCTTTTGAAAATGCTACCTGTTGTCCATTAAAGTTACGTAACATCGTGGGGTATTTCAATCGAATATTTGTTGTATTGTTAAAAGTATACACCTACATTTTCAAACCTGACTGACAGCTGAGGCAGCCCAGATCATGACTGCGATATTGAACTTGAGCTCCATTATTTCTTCTGTAATTCTACCTTTAAAGAGATACCTAGCCGAGGGCTTGTCTACTGCCACGGTAGCATTCCAGTGTAGACACTACCTACACCAATGGGAGGGATTTTTCTGTTGTCATAGGTAATCCGCCTCCCCAAGGAGTGGTTTGCTAGGTCTGACTTCCACACAGAGACTTAGGTCAGCCTCCCCACACTGCTCAGCAGCTGCAGAATGATTGTTCCAACAGGAGCTCAGCCAGGCAGCTACCTACAAAGGGTCCGTCTGACTCCTTTATCATTAGGGGAAGCATAAACTCAGCCCTCTCCAAAACCTGATCAGACAGACGTATTTTGCATAATCCCAGGGAGTGGCCATGCTTGGGCTGTTTGGACCTTGGGGAGTAAATGCCAGAATCCCAGAGTCCTCACAGAGAAGGCCCTGCCAGCCAGCCCGTCACTGATATAACAACAGAGATCCAGCTCAAGCAACCCTGGGGAGAGCAGAAGGTCCTTCAAGGTTATTTTGAAATAGCTTATCTTGTAATCAGGCGCTGTCTACACAGTTTAAAAACCAGCTCCCCTCGCAGACTAGCTGCCTGTCGTCCTGCGTTAGTGCCTCTGATAAAGAGGCAGCAGCGCAGGGGGGCAGCAGCCCTTATCTAGGGGGGTGGGGTCTGAGCTCCTGGACCCAGCACAAGCCAGAACTGAGCTGGGCTGCCTGCCTACCTGGCTCCTAATACACTTTAAATGCAGAGCCACAGTGGGGGTAGGCCCTGGAGCTGTCACAAGCCAGGAATGAGCCGGGCTGCCGGCCAGCCTGCTAAAAAATGTACTGGCAGGGTTGGGGGAGGAAATGTATGTAGTCTATAGCATTAACCAATAAGCTTTTGCTTATTGGCTAATTGACTACACAATTCCATCCCTAGTGCGAGAACTGTCAGTACATCCTTTTTGGGGCCACCAGTAAACTAGATCTGACATGCGTGAGATTTCAAAGGTATCATTAGTGTTATTTATTGCTGATATGGCATTGTTGATGGCGCTTTAAACAAACACAGATACACCAATCCTGCAGGCCCAAAGAGTGATGACAAACAATACAATGGGCGAGTAGATTTCAGCCGCGCGCCCCGTTCATTTGCAGCGTGCGCATGCGCAGTATGGGTTGGCGAGCTGTTTTTCTGTCAAGCCCTGTTGACGACAATAGGAGTTGCTCGTGCAGAAAGCTTGGATTGGGCTGTTGGTTTAGACGCACGCCTGTCTGATATGATGTACTGTGTAAGGGACTGGTTCTGCCGTGCTTGTGGGCATGCGCTGTCCCACTGAAATCCATGAGTTTTTTAGCTTGAGCTAGGACTGCTTGCACTTTCGTTATCTACTTGGGAGTATGGGATTGCCAGAAGTAGATCATTAAACTAGAAGTGAAGCTACATTGTACCACACTGCAGCATGCTTCACTGACTACAGCAGGAAGCTTTACATTGACGTTTTGAAGATCCCGTTGGCTTTTTCCTTTTCACTAGTAGTTCTTTCCAGCAGTGACTCCGGGGAAACAAAAAGAGCAACATGTTCTGAGCAAGTGACAGGAAATGCTGCTTCCTGCAAAACTGTCAGCCTGTTCTGACTGTTCAGAGCCAGGAGGGGTCACTGAGTCACATTCCTGGGTGTAAAGTACGGCATAGAGAATTTCCTGATCTGCTAAGGCTGGTGCTGTACAAACTGAATGATCAACTCCATTAATTCAGGACTAGAATCCTTTGTTCTCCCCTGGTGAACAGTACCGTACTCCATGAGTGAGCCCACGGAGGGGAGAGTCTGCAAGGTCATAGAATCCTAGAGCTGGAAGAGACCTCAGGAGGTCATCAAGTCCAGCCCCTTGCCCAAGGCAGGACCAATCCCAACTAAATCAACCCAGCCAGGGCTTTGTCAATGTCTCCTAAGCTGAGTTTGGGGTGGAAAGTATAATATTGTACCATCCTGAATGGGGCTTTTTCAGCCTCCTCAGAAGCAGAGCTTGTCAAACAGTCAAAATCAAATAACAAGAGGATTTGGGAATATTTTTGTGCCTAAAAGTGTTGATTTCAGTTCATCGTAATTAACGGGGGCATAGCTGTAATCTGGAAGCACCTGGATGACCTCTGGGTGTGTGTGAAAATGTTGGTAAATCCTGAATGTTAGCAAATAGTTCAGCTGAAAACTCAACCCAGCCGCCTGGTTTGTGAATCACTCACTATTCTCAGCCCTGCTGTTTAAAATGAATCCATTATCCAGCCCAGCGGCAGTAGCTGTCCCGTGATCATGACGTGACGAAGGACACAATGTGAACAGATAATAGGGACAATGAACAGGTCCTGGACACTCCATCCTCTGAAATGATTTACCTTTGTGGCTGTGTAATATAACAGGGTTCTGGGGACACTGCTGAGAGGGGCAAATCAGGGTGAATTGCTTAAAGACAGGGCTACTTCCAGCCCAACACTGGGGGTCCTCTTCTATAAGGCACCAAACCAAAAAAGGGCACTTCTGTCTACCACACTGGCCAGCAAGAAGTCACCCACGCACAATCCCCTGAGACATTCCTGCTTCTCCTGGCCCACAGCCAGTACCACACCTTAGAGAGGTTACGAAAATCAGTCTCATCAAATCCGATGAACAGCTCCCCTATCCCAAAGGCCCAGTCACATTCCCAGGTCAATGTATGGCTCCGAGAACTCTGTGCCAGTCCTTTGGAATCTAAACTCGAAGGGTTGATTAAGAAAAGAAAGAAAGTAGTGGTGTTTAAAGGAATCCGAGGACACACACTGATGCAAAGTTCCTGGGGCAGGCTTGTAGCCGAGAGGGAACAAACTGCTGTCTTAATAGTTTCTGGAATACATCCTTTCATGGGCATCTGGTAGCCGAGGCGGGGGGAGGTTTTACCTTCCCAAACCGCCAGGCATGGCCCCTCCCACACTCCGCCCCCAGAACACCTACAGCAGGCCTTCTGGGGAGGGTGTTACTGCCCCCAGCACCCACCCTCCCTGTGCTCTGGGACAGGGAAGCTGGAGCCGTGCGGCTCCTCCCTCCCCTGTGCTCAAGGGCCGGGGAGGGCCTCCCTGGTGCTCCGGGATGGGGAGGCTCAGAGGAGGCTGAGGCGCATGTGCTCACCTCCTCCCTTCTTTTCCCCTCCCCGTGGGGGGGGGGGGGCAGGACCTCAGCAGAGGGATGGGGCTATAGGTGGGGCTGGAGGCCTGCCTCCCCCAACCCTAGTAGCACCGACCACCCTTGCATCTTTTGTTAGGTCACCAGTCCTTTCAGACTCAATTGATAGTGAAGATGCTTCCGATGAGATGAGCTGGAGTGAAGACAGGAATGACGACCAAGGCGGAGGAAGCCCCCGGGTCCTCTTTATACCTTTGCCCATGTGGAGGGAAAGTCATTGTTCTCCTTGTGTGAAAGTACCTCCCAAAATGGGAGCAAGTCATCTGTCTGTGCATGGCCCAGTCCTTTTTAGCTAGCAGCCATGGCTTGCTTCCTGCGCTGACCATTCACAGCAAAGTCCTCAGCTATGGACTGGCAGCACTTGAGGTGCGTGGTCAGTGAAGTGCTGCTATTCCTGGGGTGGGCAGTCATTTTTGATGGGGGCGCCACTCCAAGATTTTGGAAAGTGGTCGAGGGCCGCACTCTTCCAGGATATCAGTGGAGGCATTCCGGGGTCTGGGATAGAGGTTGGGTGCAGAAGGGAGCTTGGGGTAAAGGATTGGGCTGCAAGAGGGAGATGGGGTCTGGGAGTTTGGGTGAAGGAGGCGGTTGTGACCTAGGGCATGCGACTGGGATGCAGGGTTTTGGGCTGTGACCTAGGTTAGGAGGGGATTGTGATCTGGGGCAGATCATAGAATCCTAGAACATTACAACTGGAAGGGACCTCAAGAGGTCATCAAGTCCTGCCCCCTGCCCTCGCGGGTGCCAGATCTGGGAGGGGGTATGGGTCTGTGGAGGGGGGGAGAAGGTTGGGGAGGGGGAGGGTGGGGGTGCCAGGGGCAGGCTCTGGCTGGGAGGTGCTTACCAGCAGGAGCCTGAGGCAGACTGTCTGCTGCAGGCTGCTCACTGCTCCACATGGCTCCATTCCGAGCATGCGGGGAAGGGGCAGGAGGGGGGGAGGGAGGAGGAGGAAGGAGGGAGAAGGCTTCCTACACTTCCCCTGCTCCCAGCAAATTTCTCAGCTCCTATTGGTCAGAAACTGAGAGATTGGCCAATGGGAGCTAAGAAATTTTGCTGGGGGGCAGGAACAGCATGAGAAATCTGCCTCCTCCATCCCCAGCCATCTGGAACAGAGAACAGTTGGTTTGTAAACCATGGATCGATGTGAGGCAGCCGTGGGCTGGATGCAGTGGCTTGGCGGGCTGGCAGTCTCTTGCCCACCCCTGGGCTATTCACTTGACTAGCTACCCATTCACCAAGGTTGGCCAAGCCCGTTGATAATCTCCGATAAGCAAACGTTTGAAATACAAGTACAGAGCCACTTTTCATGACTTCAAATACAAACACAAGACATGCCCAGGAGCAGCATCACCAGAATCAGCGAATCATCCGCTTTCCATAGACATCTCACTTGGCCCACTTTGCACAAGATTTGGTGCAACATTTAACTGCGGTGGCAACAATGTTTTGCATGTTCACATCAGAATCTAGTCACCTCACAGGCCGTCTTTAGCACTTTGCTTGTTTAGGGTGTCCTGTAAACCTCGTTTCACGAGGCATAAGGGATCGGTCGGCAAAGACGTCCCCAGCCGACAGATCCGCATCTAAACTGCCGTGCTGTACCAGATCAGCTGATCATCGGCACAGCGCAGTGGCCATGTTTATTTTAATGAAGTGGGGATTATTTAAATCCCCGCTTCTTTGCCTATGCGGGGGAAACTAGTTTACATGGCTCCGTCGACGGAGCCATGTAGTCTCTAGACATACCTTGAGAGTGTAACTCTCTGGCCGTTTTGGTACAATGGAGTTAAGTGTCCTCTGCTGATCTTCACTTCATGGGGCCATCTCAGACATGAAGCTGGGAAGCTTAAGAGTGAAAAGAACATGGTGATGTTCCCACTGATCTCTGTGGGGATCAGCAGGGTATTGCTCCCTCTGCGGGTACAGCAGTACTTACTGACAAGGGGCAGGGAGAAGCAGTGACTGCTAGTCTCTGTTGAAGGCAATGTAGCTGACTCGGCGGACAATGAAGATCCAATATGGCCTATCTTTTGTTCTTCATATGCCTGTGGCATACAAATTTGTTGAATTGCTCCCTTCATATCTTCAGCATTTTAGCCACCATGTCCAGGAGCCTTGTTCAGCGCAAGGTGCTGGTGAGAGCCAGCGACAGGTCTAAACTTGGGTTCCCAACATTGCCAATGCTGGTGGAGTGGAACCATAGCTAGCAAAAGCAGGGAATTGCTCGGGAGAATCTCTAGAGTCGATGGACGCGGTGGTGACTGGATAATCAGAGAAAAGAAGGCATTGCAGGAATCGAGAATTGTGGGGGAAGTGATTTTTATTCAGCTCTTTTACATTTGTGTTAACGCCCATTTGATTCCAATGGATAAGGCACATTTTAGAGAAAGGCAGTGGTTGGTTATCCATCGCCACCCCCCTGCCATGCACTTTCTAAGAAGTTGCGAACGTATCAATATGCATACTGTGAAATTTCTAACTATTCCTCTGCCAGGCTCTAGGACAGAGCACAATTGTTATCGCTAAGGTACATGCCGAAAGATCCTGTGTTCAGGGTTGTCCAGGAACTGTTCATTTTGAGGGGAGGCGGACCCAGGGCTTGGGTGACTGGGGGCTTGGAGTTTATCACCCCTGGCACCATTTCTTCCCCCTGAGGCCTTGGGCCTACAGTAGTCCTTCCCCCAGAGCCCCTGCTCCTGCACAGCCCCTTCCCTTGGAGCCCCCACACTGTCCATTTCTCCCAAGACTCCACCCTCATACCTCCCCTTCTCCCTCTAGGCCTTGCCCTTGTGCTGTCCTGTCTTCCCAAGCTCCACCCTTGCACCATTCCTCTCCCCAAGACCTACTCCTATCTTGCTCTTCCCCCTCAGATCCTGCCCCTACCCCATTACATGTTCATCACCCTCCATGTTCTGGTGTCCCTGTAGCATGTCGTCTGCAGAATGGAATTTTCCACTGTGCTAAGACAGTTGTAAGACAATAAGAGCTTTATTCTTATGGACATTCAAGGCACCTAGCTGTCCCATGTCTTTGAAAATCCTCCCCCTTCCTCCTCCCCCCGTGACCGACTCCATTAGCTATATGCTGTGTGCTGCTGTTGATCTGCATACAACTTAAAAGTTGAATTCCTAGAGATTTATTGAAAGGCTTTTAAACCCGTTGGGCTATGCTTATCCCCGAGAGACCCTGAAGCTCCTTTTCCAGGGAAGCGCTGCACAGGAAGTAATTTCCCTTTCTTTCAACACGTTGCTTGTAAAATGTTTTCCTGTTTGGCAGGGCGATGACGTAACCAAGGTGACCAAGGCAGCTAAAATAGTGGAGCGGATGGTCAATCAGAATACCTTTGATGACATTGCGCAAGGTACGGCGCCCTCCCCGGAGACTTCCATTCGCACCCAGGCTGGACATTGTGGCCAGAGTGGTGAGAGCTCCTTTGAGAAGGCAGGCTGCGGGTTCTCGTCTGTGGGGTTCGCATGCCTGGCCCTCTGGCTCCATTAGAAAGTCCAGCCCGAATCAGTGACAACTGGCCATTCCGTGGCTCAAGCCCTGGATCACCCCTCAGAGAAGTCAGAGGCTACTCAGGTGTTTTGAGCTCTGTGGCCACACCTGCTGCAAGGACTCCTCTGGAAAGCTCGCCCGGCACGGCGAGGAAGAGCAGTGGGGAGAAATGTCACTGAGGAGAGTCCCGGTTGTGCTCCAGACTGGCTGTACCATACTGACCCTGTCCAGGGTCACCATGGTAAAGTGCAATAGTCCATGAAATGTTACTTCCAACTCTCGCAGTCCCTGCAACGGAGGCGTCTGTGTGAGAGGCCACTTCCGGCAGCCTGTCCTTTGCCTGAAGGGACCACTTGAAGTGGCCCCAAAGTTGCCAACACCCTTTTGGTCGCTTCTAAAATCTACAGGCTAGATTCAGCCCAGGGTTAGACCCCTTCAGCCAACAGAAAGCAGGTACAGGCCTCCCAGCAATTGAGGCAAGTGACGGCAGCATCAGACACCCCTCGTTGCTTCCACTGGCGTGGGCACAGCCGGCCAATACAATCCCCAAAATATAGCGCTGGCTGGGAAAGTGTATGGCCACGACACATGGAGAAATCACTGATTCCATATGTACCCCACGCAGCCTCGGCTTTGGAGCCCTGAGGTGGATTCAAAGCTTCCCCTCACTGGCAGAGTCCCCGAGGGAGGGCGACAGCCTTTAATTCTAATGCCTAATGGTTATGGCAGGGAGACTGGAGTCAGGACTCCTGGGGCCTATGTTAAGCTCTGCCAGTGAATGATTAGGTGACCTCGGGCAGATCACTTATCCGTCCACCGGCTCGATTCCCCGTCAGGAAAGTGAGGCTGGTCATATTTCTCTGCCTCCCATGGATACTGTGAGGACAGATTAATTAGTGAGTCTGTAAAAGGCCAGGGTCCTCCGAGCGAAAGCACCTCCGTAGTGCCAAGGTTCATCGTGTGTTCGTTCCTCAAGTAAAACATTGCAACATGCAGCTGTTCTATCCCCATCACCCGAAGAAAGTTACAATGGGAATCTGGGGAGGCATTTTCTAGGGGAGTTAAATGTGATCTTGGTTCCAGGAGATCTGCCATTTCCTTTCATGGCACAGTCTGAGCTGCCTGTACAAACAGCTGTGCGAGCCCATCCGGTAGGCCTGCTTACAACAGGGCACAGATATCCCGGGACAGATTCCATCTATCTTGTCCCTTCTAATGGAGCCCCTCTCTCTTCCCACTAAAGTCATTCCTGACACCCGGGACAGCGGTGTTGGCGGATGTGGGGTTGTGTTAATAGAATCAATCATAGAATCATAGAATACTAGGATTGGAAGGGACCTCGAGAGTCATCGAGTCCAGTCCCCTGCCCCCATGGCAGGACCCAATACTGTCTAGACCATCCCTGAGAGACATTTATCTAACCTCCTCTTAAATATCTCCAGAGATGGGGATTCCACAACCTCCCTGGGCAATTTACTCCAGTGTTTCACCACCCTGACAGTTAGGAACTTTTTCCTAATCATAGAATCATAGAGCTGGAAGAGACCTCAGAAGGTCATCAAGTCCAGTCCCTTGCTCTTGGCTGGACCAATTCCAGCTAAATCAACCCGGCCAGGGCTTTGTCAAGCCGAGACTTAAACACCTCTAGGGATGGAGACTCCACTACTTCCCTAGGGAACCCATCCCAGTGCTTCACTACCCTCCTAGTGAAATAGTTTTTCCTAATATCCAACCTGGACCTCTCCCACCGCAACTTGAGCCCATTGCTCCTTGTTCTGCCACCTGCCCCCACTGAGAACAGCCTCTCTCCAACCTCTTTGGAACCTCCCTTCAGGAAGTTGAAGGCTGCTCTCAAATCCCCCCTCACTCTTCGCTTCTGCAGACTAAACAGACCCAAGTCCCTCAGCCTCTCCTCATAAGTCATATGCTCCAGCCCCCTAATCATTTTGGTTGCCTCTGCTGGACCCTCTGCAATGCGTCCACATCCTTTTTGTAGTGGGGGGCCCAGAACTGGACACAATACTCCAGATGTGGCCTCACCAGTGCCGAATAAAGGGGAATAATCACTTCTCTAGATCTGCTGGCAATGCTCCTCCTAATGCAGCCTAATATGCCATTAGCCTTCTTGGCTACAAGGGCGCCCTGTCGACTCATCTCCAGCTTCTTATCCACTGCAACCCCCAGGTCCTTTTCTGCAGAACTGCTACTTAGTCAGTCTGTCCCCAGCCTGTAACAATGCTTGGGATTCTTCCGGCCCAGGGCAGGACTCTGCACTTGTCCTTGTTGAACCTCCCTTGCTGCAGTTTAAGCCCATTGCTTCTAGTTCTATCCTCAGAGGCCAAGATGAACAAGTTTTCTCCCTCCTCCTTATGACACCCTTTTAGATACCTGCAAACGGCTCTCATGTCCCCCCTCAATCTTCTCTTTTCTAAACTAACCAAACCCAATTCCTTCAGCCTTCCCTCATAGGTCATGTTCTCTAGAACTTGCCTGAGGAGGACATGGCCCCTCTGCACCTGCTCACCTCACTTGGTGGTGGTTCTCCCTTTCCTTAGAATCCATGTTTCTCTCTCACTGTCTGTGTTCTTAGCACCTTGCTTCCTGGGGGTGTGTGCCTTATTTACTGTCTGTGCAGGGCTGCCACTGCCAGAAACAGCAACACATTAGTCTGTGTCTCCAAACCCCCAGGGAGGTCCCCTACGGCTCTGCAGTTTCCAAAAGAAAACGAGCAAATGTGGCCCAGTGCCGGAGCCACTGCACTTGCCATGTAGGAGACCTGGCTCTAGTCCCAGCTCTGCCACTGACCTGCTGTGTGACCTTCCCATGTCGCTTCCCATGCATTATCAGCGTGGCCAACTTTCTAACCACGCAAATCTCCGCACCTTTGCTCCAGCCCGCCCCACCCCTTCTCCGAGGCGCCACCCCCTCCCTCGGTCATGTGCTCTCCCTCTGCCCAACACTTAATTTCATCAGGCTGGGACAGAGGTTGGAGTGTGGGAGGGGATGAGGGCTCGGGGAGGGTGGGGGGAATGTGCCCTGGGGTGGGGCTGCAGAGGAGGAGGCTCAGGGTTGAGGCAGAGGGTTGGAGGCTCAGGGTGAGCTGTGGGAGGGAGTTAGGGTGTAAGACGAGGCTCAGGGCTGGCATTGGGCTGTGGGAGGGAGTTAGGGTGTGTCTGCACTACCACCCTACTTCGAACTAGGGTGGTAATGTAGGCAACCGGAGTTGCAAATGAAGCCTGGGATTTGAATTTCCCGGGCTTCATTTGCATAAAGCCGGGTGCCGCCATTTTTAAATGTCTGCTAGTGCGGACTCCGTGCCGCGCGGCTACACACGGCACGGACTAGGTAGTTTGGACTAGGTTTCCTAGTCCAAACTACCGTTACTCCTCATGGTTGGGCTGTGAAACGAGGAGTAACAGTAGTTCGGATTAGGAAGCCTAGTCTGAACTACCTAGTCCGTGCCGTGTGTAGCCGCGCGGCACGGAGTCCGCACTAGCGGACATTTAAAAATGGCAGCGCCCGGCTTTATGCAAATGAAGCCCAGGAAATTCAAATCCCGGGCTTCATTTGCAACTCCGGTTGCCTACATTAACCATCCTAGTTCGAACTGGGGTGGTAGTGTAGACATACACTTAGGGTGTAAGAGGAGGCTCAGGGCCGGGGTTGGGCTGTGGGAGGGAGTTGGGGTGTAGGAGGAGGCTCAGGGCCGGGGTTGGGCTGTGGGAGGGAGTTGGGGTGTAGGAGGAGGCTCAGGGCCGGGGTTGGGCTGTGGGAGGGAGTTGGGGTGTAGGAGGAGGCTCAGGGCTGGGGTTGGGCTGTGGGCTGTAGGAGAGAGTTAGGGTGTAGGAGGAGGTTCAGGGCTATGGTTGGGCTGTGGGAGGGAGTTGGGGTGCAGGAGGAAGCTCCGGGGTGGGGGCTCTGGGACGGAGTTAGGCTGTGGGAGGGGTTCTGACCTGGGGCAGGAGGTTGGGTGCAGGCCCTGGCCAGGTGGCACTTACCTCAGGTTGCTCCCAGAAGCAGGCAGCATTTCTGGCTCCTATGGAGAGAGGCCGAGGGCTCTGCAGGCTGCCTGTGCCTGCAGCTCCCGTTGGCCCCGGTTCCCAGCCAGGGGAGCTGCTCGCCTGAGGGCCACATCCAGGAGCTGTGCAGTGCCAGGACAGGCAGGGAATCCTGGAATCCCAGGGCGGGCAGAGACCTCAGGAGGACTTTGAGTCCAGACCCCTGCCCAAGGCAGGACCAACCCCAACTGCAAGGGAGCCTGCCTTAGCCTCGGTGCGCTGCCAGCTGGACTTTTAGCAGCCAGGTCAGCGGGGACGCTCCTGTCGGAAGCCAGGTACCTGGCAACCTTGCCCCGATCTGTGGTGATTAGGCTGGGCCAGTCTCTTGCTCTGTGCGCGTACCGCGCCTCTATCCCACCCGGGACCCAGGCTCTGCTGGGCTAAATGCTGAATCACGGGCGGGAGACGTGCCTTGGGCACAAGCTCGGAGATCTGGGACGGCACCTGCCCTTCAGCTCGAAGGGAGAGGAGTGCCGTGATGACCCCCTGCAGGCGCTGGTCTAGGCTCTGTGCCACGCGCTGACCTTCCTCTCCTCTCCTCCCTTTGCAGACTTCAAGTATTTCGAGGACCCTGCGGATGAATACAGAGACCAGGAGGGGACGCTCCTTCCACTGTGGAAGTTTCAGTACGACAAAGCCAAGAGGCTGGCAGTTACTGCCATCTGCTGGTGAGCTCTTTGCTTGCAGATCTGAGCTCTCAAATCCTTGGGCAAGAATGGCGCGGTGGCACCTGCAGCCTCGTGAGCCTGTGTCCCCGGGAAATGCAGAACTCGGCAGTCCCGCTCCGTGACCGTGGCAGGAAGCCCGACTTCTCATTTAAAAACATTCGGGTGCTTTCCAGGGGACCTTGGCTGGAAATAATTCAACCCCGCTGCTATTCCTGGGCATGGCAAACCACGCTGGGGCCTCGGCCAGACAGCGTCTGCTGTGATGCTGAATGGTCAGACACCTGCTTGGACTCCATGGGAAGAGGAGCACAGCTGGCTGAATGTGGTGCACCCAGGCAAAAAGGTTAAAGAAACAGAACAAGGGTCCTTCCTCTGAGACCCTCCCGCCAGATGGGCTGATCTCTGGAGACCATATAGGAGGGGTCAGTCCTGCACTGGCTGGGGGGAGGGAGGAAAGGGCTGTATGACTTAATGGGTCTGTTTTTGGAAAGCAGAGGCTCTGGTCTGTGCACAGAAAACCCCCCGAGCAGGACGAAGTGCGAGTAGAATTCCATGTTGCAGTCAGGTAACTGCACATGCAAAAGGATAAGTAAGACACTTGGGGCAGGCCTACACTGTAGTTAAAAACCAGCAGCTGTCCCATGCCAGCTGGCGTGGGCTCCTGAGACTTGAGGTAAAGGGATACTCAACAGACATTCAGGCTCTTCAGGATGTTCAGGGCTTCAGGCCAGACTCTAGGAACGGGGAGGTGGAAAGGTCCCAGAGCTCAGGCTGCAGAGCCATCCTGAACATCCACCCTGCAATTAAACACCCCTTGGCCTGACCTCCCCAAGCATGGGTAAGGGGGTGCCTAATTGCAGTGTAAATCTTCCCGCTGGCTCTGTTCCAGGACAGCACTTTTCAGCGCATGCTCTACATTAAGCGTGGGTTTCAAGCACCATCCTGAATAGGGATTCTTTCCACAAGTAACTAATTGTATCGGGCATGGTTCTAGGTGTGCTTCATAGAGGGCCTTACCCAACCTAGCATTGGGAAGCTGTTGCTGCCTCAGTTTACCTTCTTCCTTCTCGCTCCAAAACATCACCACCGATATGTTCAGATTAACTTTCCTTTTCTGGGATCTCATTTACTAACATACAGTAGTACTCAGCTTCTCTCGCCCAGGCCTAGTTCATCTTTTTAATGCTCAACAGGCATCAGCATCCACAGAGCCTCCCTCTGTGCCTAAAAGTCTTTAGAATCCTTTACAAGGGCTTCACCTATATAGCCCTCCCTGTAAGGCTTCCTAGACTTTTGCAGCCCTCTCAGCTGAGATGTCTCCCTGCAGCTCCCTCTGCCTGGGAGCTCTGGAGAATCAACGCTGCCCTGCCTGCCCTCCTGCAGCGCTTACTGATCAAAATTAGTCTGAGGGGTCGTGGTGTTAGTCTGTATCTGCAAAAACAACCAGGTGTCCTGTGGCACGATTTATCTGGGCATCAGCTTTACAGAGTAAAACTCACTTCGTCACATGCATGGCATGGAAATCACAGAAGCAGGGAGATATACGAGTACTAGTGTATCAAAAGCAGGGAGTTACCAGGTGGGAAGCTCTAGAGACTAGAATCTGATTGTTGTCATCTTTGGCACAGCCCCTCCTTATCCTCTCCATGTGTTGCCGTCCTCTCCTGTTGTGTGAGTCCACACATAGGCTGTGTCTACATTGGCAAGATTTTGCGCAAAAGCTGGCGATACTGGCGGGGAGTTCTTGCGCAAGAACGCTGACCTTCTAATGTAAGAAATCAGTGCTTCTTGCGCAAGAACTATGATGCTTCTGCTCAGGAATAAGCCCTCTTGCGCAACTGTTCTTGCGCAAGAGGCCAGTGTAGACAGGCAACATGAATTTCTTGCACAAGAAAGCCCGATAGCTAAAATGGCCATCGGAGCTTTCTTGCACAAGAGAGTGACTACACTGTAACAGATGCTTTTGCGCAAAAGCACATCTCTTGCGCAAAGGCACATGCCAGTGTAGTCGCTCTCTTGTGCAAATACTTTAACGCAAAAACTCTTGCGTTAAAAGTATTTGCGCAAAATCTTGCCAATGTAGACGTAGCCATAGGGTTTGAGCCTGTGAACAATAGCCATATGCGAAGCTTCAGTCACACAGGTAATGTTTGCAGGATCAAGCCCTGGACTGTATGTTCTTTTGGGCAGGCCACGTAGCTTTATCCTGTGAAACCCATGCACGCCTGTGGAGTGAGATCATTAATACTCTCTTACGTTTACTCTCTTGTTACAGGAATCCAAAGTACAAGGATCTGTTTGTAGTGGGACATGGCTCTTGTAAGTTACAAATTAAATCATTTAGCAGTCTAAAAGGGGCATTTTGGGTTAAATGATAGCATATAGCTTAAAAATATTGCACTGCTATAGATGTGTTTACCACGATGGCAGACACCATCACAATAGTTAGGAATCTGGAATGTTGGCCTGCATTTTCTCATCCTTGTATTATTAGCATCACTTTAGATCATGCATATGTAATTTAAAAAAATCAAACATATTCTTGCTATTGCTGCTTTTATTATTTGCATTTCACTCAGTTTGTAAAACAAAAGCCGACTGGTCAGTTTCTCTTTTGTGGTAGCAGACTTTTCAGTGTCACTAACTAACTGGTTTTCCTACACTAGCACAGACAGCATCAGACAGCAACTTCCGTGTTGCAAACACCATAAGAGAATATCGGAATCTAAATAGAAATCTGTTTTCATTGAAATGGCTGAGTGCTCTAGCTGTCTACAATAGGGTAGCAGCTTAAAGCAAAGCCATAGTCAACAAGTGTTGCCCTCTAACCAGTTCCCTGAGGGTGCCAGGCTGTTATCTTTGAATAAAACCACTAGCTGCATGGGCAGCCTTGCATGATGATTAGGTTTTTCTCCCTCATGATAACTCTTTGTCATTGAAAAAGGAACTACTCCCTCTCAGCTGCACTTTGAAATTCTATTGACTTGTACTCTGCCTCTTCCTCTAACGTCTGGGCTGGGGGAGGATGCCATAGAAGCATCTCTATATAAGCATCCTCTAGCCTTAATTTGAATCCTTACCAGAGCTAACAGCTCCTTTGTCCTGCGGTGGAATTTGCACAGGCCAGGATCCGCTCTCGCACCCTGCACTAGTGTGTCTGGGATCATTCTGTGGGGCATGGATCTGTGAGCTGCCGCGACTCACGATTCTGGGAAGATCGCTCCTCTACTGCAGAATGGACAGCCTTCTAGCCCAGAACCTCCCCAGGGGCTGGCGCTGAAGCTCTGCTAGTTGCCCTTGCAGAGTGATTTCAATGTAGTCATGTTGCCACAGCCTCCTGCGCAGGCCTTTCTCTTGAGGCTGGTGCCCTGCTCAGGAGGGGAAATTGGAAAATCCAGGGCAGTCCCGAACTGTTGGCTTTTGTTTTTCCACAGAGCTGGGGGATGGGAGTGTGTGGGTGGCCAGGCTCTGCTCTTTCCCTACCCACTGATCTCGGATCCTGCAGAGGGCTGGGACAAGGAGCACAACACCATGGGGTGACAAAGCCCACGTCCTTGCTGCAGGAAGAGGGCAGTTTGCATCATGGAACCCTTCACGCTGGCACTATGGGTGGGATGATCTGACTCACTTTGTCTGCTGCTGGAGCAGCCAAAGGATCCCTCTGGTCTCCCTTACCTGGATGCTTTTTCTCTCCTTTCTCACTATTTTTATGTGTGTGTGTTTGTTTGTATGTTTTCAATGCACAGTAGGACATTCAGGGTTCTCCATGCAGTTTTGGAAACAAACTAACTAGCTAAACGCAGCAGCTGCTGCTGAAGGTAAACACTCTCTGGAAATTACAGATGGTGGGGCTAATAATGGCTGCTTTTGGCAAAGAAAACCGACTTCACAGGTGCAGTGACTTAGCTGCGAACACCACATCGGTGGCTGCCTGCCACTTTGTTTGCTAAATACATCCTTGTACTCTTTAACGGGTATCTGTACTGTGACGGTGTCACGTGGGGGTGATGAAGATGGAATCCATTGTGATGGATGAGACAGGTTTGTTTCAGATGGAAAGACGCAAGTTAGATAAAAATCATATATGCAGTTTAAGGCTCCCTTGCCCTATTACCACTGCATTGGATTAATATAATGGAAAGAATTTGACAGTCTGATTTACTTTGTACTTCTGCTGTTAGTTTTTAATCCTGTACTTCGCCTAGCCCTGACAATGTAAACAGGCCGGTCAGTTTCGCCAATGCAAGTACATTTCATGTTCTGTTTCTCCTGTGCTAGCGAGGAGCTGCCAAGCCTGCAGGGGAATATTTTTCCTTTAAAAATAAATTCAGTCTGTAAAAGCCATGGAAACGTTCCTCTTGCTGTTGTTTTGCACAGAAGCCCAAACAGACCCGATAAGATCTTTCATTCAGCAAGTGCCAGCTCACATGTTAAAAGCCAGATGGGGACCAGACATTGCGGAAGGGTGGGTGGGTAGGAGTGGCTAAAGAGACTGCTCATCTGACACTGCTAGCGCAAACGCCGGTCAGAATCATGGTGCCTCTGCTCAGAGGAGTGCAGGGGCAGCTGCCAAGGCACACACCCAACCCCCAGGGCTGTCACAACCCCTCCTTCCGCACTACCCCATTGAGTAGCTTGGAGAGAGACACAAACAGGAAAAGACTGATAATCAGCTATCCGCTTAGACTATTCAATTGCTCCACATGGCACAATTCCACCTGCACTTACATCCAGGCTCATTTTATTGTACAGGCAGTCCCCGGGTTACGTACAAGATAGGGACTGTAGGTTTGTTCTTAAGTTGAATTTATATGTAAGTCGGAACTGGCACATATTGTAGGGGAAACTCTAGCCAAACATTTCTCCAGAGCTCAGTTTTATTCTCCCACACCTCACTTCCCTCAGTCCTTTATTCTCAAGCTGAGGTGTCTGCTGAGAAAAGCCACTCCACGTCTCTCTGGTCTGCTGGGGGGAAGCAGCTAGTGCGGGGTTGCCTCACCCCGTTTGTAAGTAGGGATCTGATGTAAGTCGGATCCATGTAACCCGGGGACTGCCTGTATTAAGCTAACACCTCAGGGCCCCATTGGTGCTGTGTGTGTACACAGTAAGGGTTTGTCTACACTAGCCACCCTAGTTCAAACTACTTGTCCACATAGACCACCAGTGACAACTTGGGCAATAAGATCTGAGTGTGGGAGAGGCTGGGGCCATTTCTGCTGGGGGTTCCTCATCTCCTAGCAATGAAACCACCCCATAGCAAATGGGACCCTTCACTTTTAAACAAAGGCCATGCTTCAGGTAATAGGTCAATAGCTTCACTTCTAGGCTTGCAATGCTGCTAGCGTCAGCAGGGCAGAAGGAACCTGGTCTTGTGATTGATGCCCTTGTACCAGGACTCAGAAGATGTGGGTTCAGGTTCTGGCTCTGCCACACATGTCCTGTGTTACCTTAGTCAAATCTCTTAACCTCTCTGTGCCTTGGCTTCCCCATCTGCTGTAAATTGGAGGGTGATAATAGTTCCTTTGTCTGCCTTGCCTATTTGGATTGTAAGCACTTTGGGGCAGGGACTGTCTCTTAGGGTATGTCTACACTGCCACCCTAGTTCGAACTAGGGTGGCTAATGTAGTCATTCGAACTTGCAAATGAATCCTGGGATTAAATATCCCGGGCTTCATTTGCATGTTCCCGGGCGCCGCCACTTTTAAATACCTGGTAGTTCTAACTCCCTGCCTGCAGCTACACGCGGCACGGGCTAGGTAGTTTGAATTAAAACTCCTAATTCGAACTACCATTACTCCTCGTTGCAGGAGTAATGATGTTTCCGAGTTGCTAACATATGTGGTTAGCTAACATGTTTCCGAGTTGCTAACGTGTGGTTTGCAGTTGTTAACATGTGTGGTTGCTCACATGTGTGGTTTGCAGGCCTGCGGCCAGATCCTCTGAACAGGGAAACCTGTTCAGCTTAAATAGGCACATTACTAGTATTGTCATGACTGACAATCCAGGGTAATGCCTTTTGTCTAGAAAAGCAAGACAGGGCTTTTTGTCTGGGTCGTGTCTGGGACTGGTTAGACTGTCATCACTGCCATGTAGAGTCCTTGGAGCGGGTTTTGTGTACGGGGCTTGCTTTCCACCTCCCTGTCGGAACTCCTCTGACACACGCACCTTAGAGCTCAGCATCCCCTGGATTCACACCCTGCAGGCAGCGGCGGCTAGGCAGCATTCAGAGATGACTTCCAGCGTAAGCCTGCCAGCAGGAGAGGAAAGCAGAGAACGGTGGTGCTGTTCTCCCAAAAGCTTCTCTCTCAAGGGTTTTCTGCACACCAGGCTGGGCAGATTTACCCAGAGGGGTTGCCTGGGAGATTGTCTACAAACTAGTTTTGAACTGCTTTAAATCTATGGATTTGAAACCAGTATATTTCAAGCTGTGGAATCCCAGCTGGGGTAATGCTGAACCAACATGGAGGGCTTGCGCTGCTATAGTGTCTCTCCATATGCTCGTGACTGCGTCCGTGCGACAGTGTCTCTCCATACGCTCCTGACTGCGTCTGTGCGATAGTGTCTCTCCATACGCTCGTGACTGCGTCTGTGCGATAGTGTCTCTCCATACGCTCGTGACTGCGTCTGTGCGATAGTGTCTCTCCATACGCTCGTGACTGCGTCCGTGCGATAGTGTCTCTCCATACGCTCGTGACTGCGTCTGTGCGATAGTGTCTCTCCATACGCTCCTGACTGCGTCCGTGCGACAGTGTCTCTCCATACGCTCCTGACTGCGTCCGTGCGACAGTGTCTCTCCATAGGCTCCTGACTGCGTCCGTGCGACAGTGTCTCTCCATAGGCTCCTGACTGCGTCTGTGCTACAGTGTCTCTCCATAGGCTCCTGACTGCGTCCGTGCGACAGTGTCTCTCCATAGGCTCCTGACTGCGTCCGTGCGACAGTGTCTCTCCATACGCTCCTGACTGCGTCCGTGCGACAGTGTCTCTCCATACGCTCCTGACTGCGTCTGTGCGATAGTGTCTCTCCATACGCTCGTGACTGCGTCTGTGCGATAGTGTCTCTCCATAGGCTCCTGACTGCGTCCGTGCGACAGTGTCTCTCCATACGCTCCTGACTGCGTCCGTGCGACAGTGTCTCTCCATACGCTCCTGACTGCGTCTGTGCGATAGTGTCTCTCCATACGCTCGTGACTGCGTCTGTGCGATAGTGTCTCTCCATACGCTCGTGACTGCGTCTGTGCGATAGTGTCTCTCCATACGCTCGTGACTGCGTCCGTGCGATAGTGTCTCTCCATACGCTCGTGACTGCGTCTGTGCGATAGTGTCTCTCCATACGCTCGTGACTGCGTCCGTGCGATAGTGTCTCTCCATACGCTTGTGACTGCGTCCGTGCGATAGTGTCTCTCCATACGCTCGTGACTGCGTCCGTGCGATAGTGTCTCTCCATACGCTCGTGACTGCGTCTGTGCGATAGTGTCTCTCCATACGCTCGTGACTGCGTCTGTGCGATAGTGTCTCTCCATACGCTCGTGACTGCGTCTGTGCGATAGTGTCTCTCCATACGCTCGTGACTGCGTCCGTGCGATAGTGTCTCTCCATACGCTCGTGACTGCGTCTGTGCGATAGTGTCTCTCCATACGCTCGTGACTGCGTCTGTGCGATAGTGTCTCTCCATACGCTTGTGACTGCGTCCGTGCGATAGTGTCTCTCCATACACTCGTGACTGCATCTATGCATCTGTCAGTTTACCTAAAGTGATTAAAAAATCTACCCCATAAGCAAAAGTGAAATTGGTACAAAACGTAGAGACTTCCCTGGTCTCGTGTTGGTTTCAATAATGCTGGCTTACCAGAACCAGGCAGAAGTGATTAGGGATGTGAACAGGGGGGCTGGGTGCAGAAGCTGACCCCCCATGCCTGGGGCTGCCGGTCCTCCCACATAGGTCCTCCCATATGGGGGAGGGGAGTTGGAGCAGAAGCCTCCCCCCTGCACTTGGGAATGTTGGCTTCTGTTGCCACCCCTCCATCGTGTGGGGGAGACAGCAGCTGGCAGTAACAGCCAGCAGCCGCAAGCTTGTGGGGGGGGGGCAGGGATCCCACTTAATCAGTTAACCAATTACATCGAAGGTTTATAACTGGCTAACTGAATTAACTGGGATTTTGCATCCCTAGAGTCTCTGGGCAGGTGCAGGGGAAGTTGACATGGAGGGGCATTCGTGGTGCTGCAATGGAGTGTTCCATTGGCTCTGGCCTTCGAAGGCAGACCCAGACCCAGACCCAGAGGACAGATCAGTGAGACAGAGTGTCCAGGCTGTTTGGTAAGCTGGGCCTAAGCAAGCAGCATGCATCTGGCTTGGGGCAAGTGTAAATGTCTACACCCAGGAACAGAGTTTGTAGGCTGTGCTTATAGGAAGGGGAGCAGTGCTTCTGTAAAAGGATGTAGCAGTCAGAAGGCACAAGCTCCCAGAGCGACCCGTGGCAAAGGAGGTGCTTCTGGTACTTGCAATGCTGAGTAGGAGCAGAAAGATCATATTACCCCTCTATGTGGCACTGGTGCGACTGCTGCTGGAATCCTGCATCCAGTTCTGGTGCTCAGACCTCAAGAAGAATGCTGGTACCTGGAGAGCATTCAGGGGAGAGCCACAAGAATGAACACAGGATTAAAAAACATCCCTTTTAATACTAGACTCCTGGGGCTGAATCTAGTCAGTATGTTAAAGGGAAGGTTAATGGATGACTTGATCACAGTGTCTATGTATGCGCAGGAGAAACAGACATTACTACAATAATAGAAACGTAGGGCTGAAAGAGACCTTGAGAGGTCACCTGTGCTGAAGCAGGATCAAGTATCTCCAGACCATCCATGAGAGATGTTTTGTCTAACTTGTTCTAAAGAACCTCAATGATGGGGATTCCACAGCCTTCCTTGAAAGCATCTTAATTACCCTTAGAGTTAGACATCATTGACTCATAGGACTCTAGAACTGGAAAGGATCTCAAGAGGTCATCAAGTCCAGTCCCCTGCCCTCACAACAGAACCTAGCACCATTCTAGATCATCCCTGTCAGATGTCTACCCAAACTGCTCTTAAATATCTCCAGTGATGGAGATTCCATGTTGTCTCCATTATATAAGCAATAATGAAAATAATAGTACTGAACCTAGAATAGACCCGACCCTCCCTTCCTCCCCCCCGGACCCACTAGATTCACGCTCCCAGTTTGACAGCAAACCATTGATAATTACCTTTGAGTACAATCTTTAAACTGCACCCAGCATACAGTTAATTCCCTAGTTTGCATGTGCGACAGTCATGTGGGACTGCGTGAAAGCTTTTCAGAAATCAAATATCACGCCTACTTACTTCCCACTCTGATGGGGCCAGTGCCCCTAACGGTTACAGTCTAACAGACAAAGGTAACACAAGATCAAGTTGTGGGACAAGGAGGCAGTTAACCGTTGCAGCAGCTCACCAAGGGTTGTGATGGTGCATCACTGGCATTTCTTAAATCGAGATGAAATGTTTTTCTAAACAATACAGTATTGTATAACCACAGCAATTGAAACAGGACTGAATGCAGGGAAATCGTATGGTTTGTGGTATAGAGAAGCTCAGACTGCATCATCACAGTGGTCTCTTCTAGCACACGGAACTGGACACAATCCTCCAGCTGAGGTTTAATCAGTGCAGAGTCGAGCGGAAGAATGACTTCTCGTGTCTTGCTCACAACACCCCTGTTAATGCAGCCCAGAATCAGGTTTGCTTTTTTTGCAACAGTGTCACACTGTTAGCTCCTATTTAGCTTGTCGTCCACTCTGACCCCTAGATCCTGCAGGACTTCTTCCTAGACAGTCGCTTCCCATTCTGTGTGTGAAACGGATTGGTCCTTCCTAAGGACAAATGCAAAGTGCTCCACTTATTAAACTTCATCCTGTTTACCTGAGACCATTTCTCCAGTTTGTCCAGATCATTTTGAATTATCACCCTACCCTCCAAAGCAGTTGCAACCCCTCCCAGCTTGGAATTCTGTGAAACAGAATCGACACTATTCTGCTCAGGAAACAGCAGTGACATGCACTTTACCAAAACATAACTCATGCTGATTGACAAACACATTAACTGACAGTGTTTTCTGCACACTTACTAAGCGTACTGTCTCTGCCATCATCTAAATCGTTGATGAAGTTATTGAACAGAACCGGCCCCAAAACAGACTCTTGAAGAACCCCACTTTTTATGCCCTTCCAGCCTGACTGTGAACCACTGACAGCTGCTCTCTGGGAATTGTTTTCCAAAGAGTTATGCACCCACCTTTATGGTAGCCCCATCTAGGTTGGATTTCCCTAGAATTGTGGTTCATTTCTCTTTGCTATAGAATTGTGGCTATGGTGGGGGAGTTTGTTCTCAGAAGTCACTTGATCCTTGTACCAAAGTCATCTGTCTTGAATTCTGCTATGGGTTTCCTCTCTGATAACTGCTGCATGCTGAGATGTGAGCAAGTGATTTGCATCTTTCATTTCAGTCCCCATCTTTGAAACTGCAGGAATGACTTGCAATGTGACTCTGTTTTTTAACCCAACCATTTGGTTGCAATAATTCCCTGGAAAGAAAGGGCTGTCTTTTTGCTATGGAAAGCATTTGTATTTCAATCCAGAGATTATGGAGTGTGCTGCAGGAATTCTTAATGAGTCCATTGCTGTGTGGCTCAGAGACATGATACCTGGGACCAGTTTGAAATGAAATTTGATATCTTTCAGGCCAAATATATTAGCACTCAAAAACTTGCTGTTCCAATCAGTTTGTTTGTGTTTTATCATTCTCTGTGGTAGCAATAACTTCATACTGCTAAAGCAAAATGCAGGACAATGTAGCACTTTAAAGACTAACAAGATGGTTTATTAGATGATGAGCTTTCGTGGGCCAGACCCACTTCCTCAGATCAAATAGTGGAAGAAAATAGTCACAACCATATATACCAAAGGATACAATTAAAAAAATGAACACATATGAAAAGGACAAATCACATTTCAGAACAGGAGGGGGAGGCAGTGGGGGGGAGAGGAAGGAAGGTAAGTGTCTGTGAATGATGATATTAGAGGTGGGGAGAGTGGGACGTCTGTGAGCTAATGGTATTAGAGGTGATAATTGGGGAAGCTATCTTGGTAATGGGTAAGATAGTTTGCGTATTTGTTCATTCCTTCCCGGAGAGTGTCGAATTTTAACATGAATGACAGTTCAGAGGATTCTCTTGCAAGTGCAGATGTAAAAGGTCTTTGTAGCAGAATGCAGGTGATTAAGTCATTGAGAGAGTCATTCATACTGCTACCCTGAGTATACATCATCTACCTGGCCTCTGATTTGATTGGGGGAAAATATACCGCAAAACATAAAGTGCTAAAGGCCTGATCCAAAACCCCATGAAAGAAATGGGAGGATTTCCTTTGACTCAAATGGCTTGGGGTCAGGTGCTACATTCTGAGATGATATAAACATTGGTGCTAACATAGAAGACACCATGACCAATGACCAAGGCATTGCTATGGACCTCAGAGACTTGGGTCTCAGTCATGGATCAGTATTAAGGTGATGGGTGCTATATAAGCACCTAGGTAGTGCAAGTTACATATCAACATATCCGCATAAATCGGTATGAACGGGTGACAGTTCTTTGGACGTTCTAGGGTGGGGGTATGGCATGAAAACAACCTATAGGCATGTGTGAGATAAAACATGGGGTCTAAGTTTCTGTACCTTCTACGAGTTGCTTCTTCTGTGACCGGCACCTCCGTTGCACATAGGGATTACTCTCAAAGGCAAGCCCACAAACTCTGCTGGAAATCAGTACGGTTCTGCGTTCCTTCTGTGAAACAGAATCAACACTATTCTGCTCAGGAAACAGCAGTGACATGCACTTTACCAAAACATAACTCATGCTGATTGACAAACACATTAACTGACAGTGTTTTCCTTCTTACCACGTCCCTTAAAGGAAAGTGCAGTAATTCCTCATTTAACACGGTAGATACGTTTCAGAAAATGATCGTGCTAAGTGAAAATGTGTTATGTGGGGTCAATTTTTCCATTGAAAATAATGGAAAAGGTGGGGGTTGCATTTCAAGCCCATGTGCGCTCGCTGCTCCAGCCTGCACTTGTTAGCAGCTGGGACCAGGACATAAGGTTGGGGGAGAAAGGGGCCTGGGTTATAGCAGGGAGGGGAGCTGTTTTGCTCTGGAGAAGGGAAGGGAAGGACAGGGGAGGGGGCTTGCAGCCGACGGCTGGGTTTCCCTTTCCCCAGCTGTCCGGTCGCCAGCAGCTGTGCGGGACTTGCCCTGCCTCCTTGCAAAGCGGCGGAGGTTTGCCGCTCGCCGCACTATTCCCCAGTGACCCCTCCTTGCTGGACACGAGGCATCCAGCCAGAAGGGGTCGCCGGGGAACGGCGCGGTGAGCGGCGAACCTCTGCTGCTTTGCAGGGAGGCAGGGGAAGCCCTCTGCAGCTGCCGGCGACCGGCCAGCCGGTAAGGGAAATCGTGTTATTGCGGGGACGGGTCGTGTTGTTTGAAAAATGTTCCCTAAAAAAAAAATCGTGCTATCGCGAAAACGTGTTAAGCGGGCACGTGTTAAACGAGGAATTACTGTATGCAGATTTTACAGCCAATCCTGGGTCAGAATTAAGGTGGTTGTGCTGAGCTGAAATCTACCTGAGAGTATCCTGTATTAATGTTTGATTTGTGGCCACTGCAAAAATGTGTGAGCTCGTATTCATGCCTAACCCCTTTGTGTGAAGGACAAGAATATGCACCTGGAGTAGTCACTGCTAAGAGAGTATTGGAAGGAATAATCAAGTTTCAGGGCATATGGCAACTTCTGGCTGCTGGGGGCTAGGAGGAACCTTTCCCTGGGGCAGATTGAACAGTGTTGCTGGTGCAAAGGGCTGAAATTCACAAGGCAGGCTCCCAGACGCAGGAGGGTTTTAATTCTAGGATTTGACTGATTTGTATTTGTCTTCTGAGCTTTTTGGTCACAATTGCTTCCCGTTTTCAAGCCTTTCCTCACAGGGCTGGAAAGTTACTTTTTTTTTAAATATCTGGAAGCCAAGATTCTCTCAACATGACTACAGAAGCGGGGTTTTAAGAAAAACTCCAGATGGAGTGAGAGCCACCATACGACTGCAAGACTTGTCCCATTGTCACAGGAGCTGCCCTTGTACCTTGCTCAGAAGCCATTGGTGCTGCCCCTGAACTAGATGGACCAAGAGTCTGGTCCAGTTTGGCCCGTCCTAGATTCCAAACTCTTCCTTCTTTGCTTTCAAGTTCCTCGGTACCGTAAGGGGAGGTGTTTCCTAGAGCCATAGCACAGAGCCCACAGCTACGCTGTCTGGAACGCGCATGCTAGCTGCTGCTGCTTGTGGCTGGTCACGTTCTAGCTGCCTCTTACTGACTTCCTTTGTTTAAACAAAGTTTCCTGGGTTCGGCCTGCATTACAATTCCCTCGAGAAGCAGTGAGCTCAGTTTCGGGAAGGAAAGATTTGCAAGTTTGAACATTTTGTCAAGCCAAGTCCCGAGTCCCCCTGGGCTCTTTGCCTCTGTGCTTCACATCTTAGGGAGCTTAGCTCCTTCCAGGAGGCGGCATGCTGCACAGCTCCTCTAGCAGCGCTCTGACTCTTCCACTCAGCACAGCGTGTGCTCAGAATTGCAATTTCCTTTTCTTCTTTGAACCCCGTTCTTATCGTTTCTTACACATGGCATTCATGGACTCCCCGTCTGCATGCTCAGGCTGTAAGTCAGCGCCGGAGTTTTGCTGATTTGCCTGCCACTGGACGCGCGGGTTATACTGCCGCTAGACAGTCTGAGGTAATCTGGAGAGCAGGCTTTGTAGTGGCCTCTGGACTTACCAGACTCTCGCTTTGCCTGTCTGAAGCCCTGTTTCTTAAGGAGGCTAAAACCCGACTGTGCCAATCCCTTCTGGGTGGCATTCAGCTGCTAAATGTGATGTTTCTTCTCTTCTTCCCCAAATATTTGTTGTTGGGAGCGAATGGGGGCAGGACTGTTATTTCCAGCTTAAGTGAAAAATAAATAAATGACCTGCAGCATGTGAACACTTGTGGAGCAATTTTGAGGATAACGTGAAACAACTGATAATTAGGCACTGACAACTACCTGTAGCGCACACGTGATTATGGCTGCTGTGTGTCTGCGCACGTTGCATTCGAATCGTTGCATACACAGTCCAGACAATGGCAGGTATTGGGCCGGATTCTGCTGGCCACGTGTTATCAGACTGAAGCCCAGGGTTAGGTTTGATTTACACGCCCCTGCTAGAGATGAGACCCAGCTTCCCTGTTTGCAGTGGGAGATGGCGCAGCAGTAGAGACGTGTCCATTCTGCAGGTGTTACGTGGGCTCTATGGGTTTGTCTAGACGCAAGGGGTTTTTATTTTTAAAGAACTGCGTCTCGACTGCAGTTTCACTTTCAAATACCCTTTTTCGAAACAGCGATTGGACTTGAATATGCAAATGCTATGCAAATGAAGCACGGGATATTTAAATCCGTGCTTCATTTGCACTTTCGATCAGGCTCATTTACATCCCTAGGACACTGAGTCTGTCTACATTGCAGTTAGACACCTGCAGCTGACCTGCGCTAACTGACTGGCTCGCTGGCCTCAGGGCTGCCTAATTGTGGTGCAGCCCCCCCCGCCCACACACAATTACAATCTGCTTCTTGATGTTTGAGAGGCAACTAATGGGAGGGACATAAAGGGGGGCATGTGACCTCCCCATGTGACTTCTCCCCACCACCCCATACTGTCCCTCCCCATCCTATGCTACCTGGGGCAGGGGGGTCTGTCAGAGACTTCTGAGCCACAGGGCTCTCCAGAGCTACAGCACCCGGTGGCCTCATGCCAGCAACTCCCCTGGCATGGGTGTTCTGGTACCACCCCCAGCCCTGCCTCATCTGTTACCTGCGGCTACTTCACCCTCTCTTGGGTTCTTGCCAGAGTCTGTTTTCTCTGGCAGGATCCCAGGGTGTTTTGCCTGCTTTATCTCTGTCCACTTCCCTCCTCTCTCGGGGGACAGAGCAGTGCTCCTTCCTGCAGACCTCTCTTGCTTCCCACTTCCTTGCTGTATCCCAGCTCAACCGGGCCTCCTCGCCATTCGGAGCTTAGCAGCCCTTCCTCTCCTCCAGCTGGTCCCCGGGTTAACTGGCCCTTTCTGCCTGTTCAGCCCTCCCGTGAGCCGACACCTCTTACACGCTAACTCTACCCTCTGTGTGCTCTAGCTATGCGGATGGGAGCAACGCTGGGTTAATTCCCACGGGACTCTATGCCAACACTACTCACGCTTCTACCCGGATATTTGGCGCGCTGGCATCGGGAGGAGGCTCCCAGAAGAAAGCTGTTTGTTTTCCTTGCCAGAGTGTGCTGATTAGCTGGTTTGTGGGGGAAGGGCCGATGGGAAAGCCCCAAGAGGAAAACGAAACATCTGCCAGGTTCCGTAGCCTGTTGCTTTCCTTTGCTGAGTGGCTGCGTGCGTTTGCCTCACGGCGCCGGGTGCGAGAGAAGCCGATTCAGACTGTGCACAGAATTAGATCACTATCGCATTGCTTCACCTCTCCCTCCTCCAGAGTGCCGAGTGACCTCTCGTCTTCAGGCCCTCTTCCCAGCTCCCTGGCCTGGGTCAATGAGCCAAGGTTCATTGCTAGCACCGTCTGCCCCCTCTGTCTGCTTCTTTGACAATGAAAATAAATATACAGAAACGAATACGCGGACACTTCAGAATAAACGGGAATGGTGTGCCTAGCCTCTGTTTGGCTGGAAATGGGCGACAGGAGAGATCACATGAGGATGTTGTGTTCCCTCCCTCTGGGCCACCTGGCATTGGCCACTGTTGGCAGACCGGACACTGGACTAGATGGGCCTTTGGTCTGACCCAGTCTGGCTGTTCTTGTATTCTTAGGTAAACATAGATTCGTTTTAGTTTATTCCCTGCATTTGAAGGTCAAGCCAGAGTTAAGGGGGAGAAGTAACTGGGGAATGTGCAGCCGGTACAGCCACACCTCAATCTCCCAACCAAGCAAATATTTGTTTGCAAACTAACCTGATGCTAGAGTTGTCCAGGTTTAGTGCACTGGCTAGGAGGGCTCTTCAGAGTTGGCTTGTGGTTGCGTAATGCATGGCGTGTATCTGTCTGAGGTACGTCTCTGAACTCAATTGCTGGAGCAGCAGAGTGTGTCACCATGTGTAATCCAGCTCCCCATCATGCCCTTCAAGTGGGGAAGTTCTGTTGTCCCCACTTCATGGTGGGGAATGGAGGCGTGGAGAGACGAGGTGTCCTGCTCACGGAGAGACATGAAGTTTGTGGCAGAGTCCGTAGTGCTCCATGCTCTTGGCCTTTGCGGCACCTCCTCTTCCAGAGTGACCTTTGCGCTGGATTCTGCAGAGGGGTGGATGTGAGGGAGGCTCCGGAAGGGAGAGCCAGTGGAACTCAGCCGGTGTCCTTCTGGCTCCATCACTTCTGGGACTCATGGCTGTTCAACATGGAGCTCTGCTTTTCCAGGCCCATCTCCTCCCTTTGGCTATGGCTCCCCTTGGGAGATTTGGCCTGTCACTCCCCCTCCCCTGGGGAGAAGAGGAAACCTGACCCTCTTTCGCTGCTGGTATCTGTGACGTAGTGGGGGTACTTGCTGGGCGGTGGTGACCTCTGCTGTCTGGAGCAAGACCCAGCAGGGAAAACCTCACTATGCAAAGGTGATGCCAAACCTGTTGAACCAGACACCCCCCCATGGAGAGGAACAAAGAAAGGTGGAATGCTGCCCTGGCTGGGGGGCAGGGCTGGAAGAGAGTTAGTTAGTTGCTGGCTGGGAGCATGGAGGAAACAGCCTAGGGAAAGGGGCTGGAGTTTAGGGGCCCAGTCTCCCCCATCTCAAGGGGGCCTGAGGCATCCTAGCCCAGCTCTGTGACCAGATTACATCTGTGCTGTACTGTATCCTGGAGAGGCAATAAACTTCCTCTATTCCACCGGCTGGTGCAGTCTGTTTGTGCCATTTCGGGGTGCAGGAGACGAGGGACCCCCAACGCGCCGTCACAGTATCCAATCTAAATGCTCTGGTTGTGGTGGCAGTCCCTTAAAGGACTGGTCTGGTAGGCCAGCTCTTAGTTAAGAACTATTTACAGGCACTTGTGAGTTGCTGCTCCTGCCATGCTAGTCCCCTGATTCTAGCGTATTCGGAGGGTCAGACCATTAGGGGAAGACGGGCTTGCAAGGTGCTTTTTAAGGGCCTCCGTTATGAGGTAGGTGATGTGTTGACTCACAGCCGTCCCTTGGGCAGGAGAAGGGAGGAGATCCTGCATTTGTGTGGTGCCCCGGCGAGCCCACTACTGGGCCATTGTGCCCAGCCCTGGTGTGTACACTTTGAGAAGACTGATGGAGCGTTCAGAGAAGAGCCAGGAGAATGATTGAAGGCCTGGGAACCCTGGCTTCCTGTGACCCTGATCAGCTCAGTCTAGCCCAGCTTATAATAAAGGCAATGTGATCACTGTCGGTAGATATCTCTGGATACCTGGCATGGGGGGGCTTGTGGTGGGGCTAGTTGTAGAGTGGGATAGGCCCATGGCTAAAGTTAATAAGGCTCCCTTGGCCAAGGAAGCCTAGCCCTCTGGCCAGAATGAGTAGGAGGCAGTTCAGGAGGGTGTCCCCCAAAGGGCGTGGCCAGGTAGGGAGACACAGGCCCTCCCTGCTCCACGGGGTCCCAGCCCAGGGCCCTGGCAGTGAGGAGTGGGTCCCCCAGTAAGTCGGCAGAGAATTTGCCCCAAATAAGCTGACTGCTGCCAGGACACCAGCTAGTCCCTACCATGACTCCGGCAGTTGTAGTCGGGGTGTCTTCAGAGTCTCTGGGCTCCCCAGGCAGCAACTGCCAATCTGCCTGAGGCTCGGCGTCTCCTGCTCCTGGGACCTGGGACCCTGGCTGCTCCTCGACTGGAGCTGGCAGTGTGCCCATAGCCCTTGGTGGCCAGCTCAGACTGAGCTAGGCTGCAGCAGCAGTTGGAGCATGCTCAGCCGGGTCGGGAGGAAGGGGGTTTCTGCTGCTAAGAGTGATGCTTTAACCCCTTCCACTCCCGTGTGGGGCCAGTCCACCCCATCAGAGGGCTCTTCATCTTAGCAGACAAAGGCAGAACAAAATCCAACAGCTGCCAAAGCCCCCAGCCCCTTGATTATGGGAAAATATTATGAAAATGGCTATTTCTAACCCCCCCAAGTCACACCACTCCATTACAGCGTGGTCTAGGAAGGGTTACTCAGGCATTTCGTGGCTGTCACTAGCTTACTGTGTGCCTTTGAGCAACTCCCAGAAACTGCACTTCTACTCTCTCTTCTCTAAAGCCGGGATAATCCCTGGCTACCAGCTGGGGGAGTTGTGAGGCTTAGTTAATAACTGCGAAGTTTGGGGCGACCTGTGCAGCGGAGGTGCGATATGGAAGTGCAGACATTGCTTTCATGCTCCATGTGGCTTGCAAGCTTGTTCCTTCCATCAACAGTAGTTGGTCGAACAAGAGAGATTACCTCACCTGCCTTGTGTCTCATCTCCTGGGACCAACATGGCTACAGCCCTGCAAAAACAAGCACTACGAGTTAGTTTGTCATCTCACTCATCAGAGAATTTCTTTTAGAGAGGGAAGGGGAAGGGGAATGGGACGACTGTCTCTCCCAAAATAAAGCTGCGTGTAGTTGTACACTGGAGCTCAGTTACTCTCAGGAGGACTCAGGAGGCGGGAGAGACTCTACTGTGACAGTAACATGGCACTGTGATGAAGAGGTCAGCTGGCAAGCCCCATCTTCTTCAATTCATATGGTGCTACTTCTGACAGGATCCCCAGGGTACTGGGACCATGGGACCGCTCCAGCCAGGGGTGTCCCTCACAATGCTCTGCTAGTGACAAGCAGCAAACCCCCCACCTCAACACTGTGATCACTCGGCACAACTGAACGTGGAGCCCTGCAGTCGGCTAGATTGCATGAATACTGCCAGAGCCACGCATGAATCACTCAGACACACCAGCCAAACCCCCCTCAGCTCCCAGCATTGTACCCAAGGGATATACTGTCTTGCACCGCTCAAGAGGAGCAGAGGAATTGTATTAATTGGTTACCACTTCATCAATGGAAAGTGGATTTACACCAGCGTTTGTAAACCCAAGCTGATTTACCAGACACTTCAGGCAAACTCACTGGTAAAGATAAACAGCAGGCCCAGTTTATTGACTACAAAATATAGATTTTAAGTGGCTATAAGTGAAAGGCCAAAAAATCAGTGTGGTCCCGAACAGACCTAGCATGTGAGGCTGCAGTGGAAAGTCTCAACCCGATTAGGCTGAGCAACAACCACATAAGGAGTTTCTTATCCACTGGAAGTTGCAGTTCACAGGTCACAGGTTTCACCCTAGAAACCTGGGCCAGACTTCTCTGCTGGAGTCTTCAGTCCCCTGAGTGTCCTTGTTGCTTGTGCATAGGTGGAGGGAGGAGAAACTGGCCCCATGCTGGGCCTAGTGTGTATGTGCTCAGAGAACCCAAGTCCAGGCATGTCTGTGGGCATTGCTGAGTCACTATCCCGGTGTGTCTCCTGGGAGTGAGACATTGGATTGTAACTCCGCTGCTGGAGGATGGCTGCGGATGGCTGTTCAGGACCCACCCAAGCACCGGTTGCATCCCTTGTCTTTGTCTCCGCTGCTACACGAGGCTCTTGCTCTGCATTCCAAGTCTGTGCCTGTGAGAGAACCGTCAGCAGAGGCGCCCCCTGGGGAGAAACGGGATGCAGTCCTATGCTGCCGGCTTCATTAGCTTCGTTAAAAACGGAGGCAAATATTTGGTTAGGTGTTGGGCCAGGCCTAGTCAGTCTTTAACTTTCACCCCATACTTCCACTTTCTTCCTTGTTTCTTCTTATTTATATGGCTGCAGAACCTCTTCCTGTTGGTTTTAACTCCCTTTTCAAGGGCCAACTCTGCTTGGCTTTTGGTAGCTCCCACTTTAGCCTTTAGCCTTCCATTTTCTGTTCTCTGAGTGGTAGCTTTCCTGGTTGATCCCTCCCATCTTCCATTCCTTGTAGGAATTCTGCTTGCTCTTAGTCGCCTGTTTGCGAGGTTTGCTCATCCACCTTGGTCTGCAACCCTTTCCCAGGAATCTTTTCCCCTTATTTAGGATGCCGGCTTCTGGAAGCTTCTGCAGTTTTGACAAAGTAATTCCAAGCCTCGGATCCTTGATCCAAATGATTTTTTTCCAGGAGATTTTCATTTTGGTCAAAGTTTTTTGATTCTTTGAAAAAAATCCCACCAAACACATTGAAACAGCATGGCACCTGCCTCTCATGATCAGAAGGGGCGCTCGTGTCTGTGCTCTTTAAACAGTCCTGCTATTGGGTCGTATCCCCAGGCCTTCCTCCCTGGAGGGTTTCACCCTCTTGGACTCTTCTGGCGCCAGGCTACTAACAGTTCAGATCTCCTTCTAGGGGTTTATTGGTGTACATCTGGTAAGCCAGTGGGCCTGGGGAGGGGGAGAACATGGGCCTACCTGCTACTCTGAGTCCTACGAATATCAGCCATGCACCGCCATGCCCCTTTAACTATACTGCTTCCGTTTCCTAAGGCAGTTCCCCACCCTTTACCAAATCTTCACATTTACCTCAGGGCTTATCTAAGTTGAAGCCCAGTAGCCAGCTAGGAGCACTTCTTCGCTGCCCTAGTCCCCACCAGTCCTGATCTGTCCGTGGTGCTGCAGTATCCTTTAGTCAGCCAGGAGCGCCCTCTGTCTCCAACAAGGACTAGACTGTCTCTGGATTTCCAGCTCCTTTTATATGGATTTCCTGGGCCCTGATTGGTTGCTTCCTCTGCGGCCACTCTAGGCTGCCCAGAGGACTTCTCTACTGCCCTTTCTTGGAATGGCTGTGGCAGGCTACTTAGGTCTCCAGCAAGGGGTCTTTGGGCCTAGCTCACCCTGCCACACACATACACAAACTCTACTCTCCCTTCTCCCCCGCCTCCCTCTAGAAGTGCTGTGTCATGAGGCATCATCTGCCTTCAAAAGGCCACAAAGTCAAAGTACAAACAGTGCAGATTCTTGAGCTTTGGAGCGCATCAGCTCACTGCTCGGTCTGAGTTCCTCGAATACATCCGAAATCTTCACATGTAGGCAGAACAGATTGATGTGCAAGAATAGCATGCAGATATGGCTCTCCAAAAGAGGCACGTTTGTAGCTATGCAGTACCCACCTCCACCAAACTGGTGTCTGGACTGTTAGGCTACGTCTACACTGGCCCCTCTTCCGTAAGGGGCATGTAAATTTCAAGAGTCGTCGTAGGGAAATCCGCGGGGGATTTAAATATCCCCCGCGGCATTTAAATAAAAATGGCCGCCGCTTTTTTCCGGCTTTTAAAAAAGCCGGAAAAGAGCGTCTAGACTGGCCCCGATCCTCCGGAAAAAGCGCCCTTTTCCGGAGGGTCTTATTCTTACTTCAAAGTAAGAATAAGACCCTCCGGAAAAGGGCGCTTTTTCCGGAGGATCGGGGCCAGTCTAGACGCTCTTTTCCGGCTTTTTTAAAAGCCGGAAAAAAGCGGCGGCCATTTTTATTTAAATGCCGCGGGGGATATTTAAATCCCCCGCGGATTTCCCTACGACGACTCTTGAAATTTACATGCCCCTTACGGAAGAGGGGCCAGTGTAGATGTAGCCTTAGAATGCAGCGTGCATGCTAGAAAACAGTCTGGTGCTAACAAACACTTGGCCACTTGATGGCACTGTTAAATATTTAGTCAGCCAAGCGTGCAAAGCAAATGTGCCACATTCTGAGCACAAATGGCTGAAGAAATAAACCCACAAGTGCAGCAGGTATTAAATACTAATTTAAAGTGAGTAAAATACAGGGAGGCAGGAACAAGAGTTCAGTTTTAATTCATCTCATTGTGCCTAGTTACTGGTTTGGGCTGTGAAATAATAATAGCTAGCATTTGTCTAATCCTTCATTTCTCTGAAGTGCTCGGCAAATATTGAGTCCTCACCTGGCCTGGGAGGTCAATAAGGGTATGTCTACACTACCACCCTAGTTCGAACTAGGGTGGTAATGTAGGCAACTGGAGTTGCAAATGAAGCCCGGGATTTGAATTTCCCGGGCTTCATTTGCATAAAGCCGGGCGCCGCCATTTTTAAATGTCCGCTAGTGCGGACTCCGTGCCATGTGGCTACACGCGGCACGGACTAGGTAGTTCGGACTAGGCTTCCTAATCCAAACTACCGTTACTCCTCGTTTCACAGCCCAATCACAAGGAGTAACGGTAGTTCAGATTAGGAAGCCTAGTTCGAACTACCTAGTTCGTGCCGCGTGTAGCCGTGCGGCATGGAGTCCGCACTAGCGGACATTTAAAAATGGCGGCACCCGGCTTTATGCAAATGAAGCCCGGGAAATTCAAATCCCGGGCTTCATTTGCAACTCCGGTTGCCTACATTACCACCCTAGTTCGAACTAGGGTGGTAGTGTAGACATACCCTAAGAGGGTTATTTAGGATATTTTTAATATGGGCAGGGGGCAGGGAGGGAGGAAAATCAAAAGCTGGTTGTGCAGTGGTAGACTGTCTAGCCGTAATGCTGTGAGAGTTGGGGGCCCGGGAGAAGGGCTAGATGTGGCACTCATCAGTGGAAAAAGTCTAACTTTGATAGTGCAAAATGGGCCTTAATTTGGGTCCAATATTACTTGAGGGTGTATTTCTGTGAACTGTTACCGCGCTCCAGCTGGCTTCCTCACAAGTTACACGGGCGTGTTTCTGATGCTTGGATTGACCTAGCTAGGTTTTTGTACTTGGTGCAACCGAACTTAGTCAGTTAGTACTTGCGTGAGAGGCTTGAGAGCAAGACAGCCCTGCCTCTGTGTGAGGGGCTCTGCAAAACGTGGGCAGAAAGGGGTTAAAAACCTTCCCTGCAGGCACACAGCAAAACTAGCCCTGCTGGGGCTAAGCTGTGAGAAATGGTGGCTATGGAAAGGCTCTTTATGAAGAATTGAAGTGCTTTAAGGTGACAGACTGTGGTAGGAGGGGTTCAGAATAGGGAAAGCGGGGTAACCTTGAAAATGCTCCATGTAATGGGGTCGGCGTTCACCTCCTGCGAGCACCCCCTTTCGGCCGAGTGCAGATTTCTGCACCGTTTCAGTCTTCTAAAAGTCTTGTGGCTACTCAGCCCTGCGGCCGAGTCACACTCTTTCACTCGTGGGATGAGGTTTACCGGGGAGGTCGACAAACGCCTTTGATGTCGACCGTGGAATGTCCAGACTAGCGCACTGAGCCGACAAACAGCTGATCGGCACAGCGTGGCAGCCATTTACATTTAAATGAAGCGACGATTATATAAATTGCCGCTTCATTTTCCTATGCCGGATAGCCTAATCTACATGCCTCTGTCGCCAGAGGTGTGTAGTCTAGACATACCCTCTGAGTCCCGTCTCTGTCGGCTTCCACACTTGGTAGGAGAGTGGTGCCTGCAGGGCTCCCCCTCCTGGAGACAGCGTCCTGAACAGCTCCCCACTCTGAGCTGTCCCTGGTTCTGCCAGCCATACCCCTTAACCTTCTCCCTTCAGGTCTGGGCTGCAACTGAGCTGCCGCTGCTTCTGCAGTGCCTTTTGTAGTCCTCCCTGACCCCTGATTGGCCGGTTACTGCAGGGCCTCTGTAGCCTCCTGGAGGACTTCTCTATGGCTTTAGGGCCTAGCCCCATTACACTCTGCTATGTTTTTAAGGATGTAGCCAGATAAGAGAGTGCAGTGGCACAAATGTCTGAGGAGTATGGCAGCGGGTGTCATAGACTCAGTAGAAAGCAAGGAAGGGCGGGGGCAGAGTGGCTGGGACTCCCAGGGAGTCACGACTCTGCCAGGCAAGCCAGCCTCAGGCCGTCTCTGAGCCACGCCAGAGCACTCGGAGGACAAGGCCACAAGCTGGAGATGGAAGCCCTGAGCTCCCTGGGAATCTCTCCTTTGCGCTCTGTTTATGGACTCTGCCCTTTGTTGACTGGCTGTAAGGCACTGCTGACGAGGCTGCACAGACCAGGGCTTTGCACAAAGCAGCATCCAATGCCATTGGTGCTCTGCCCTTGACTAAGAACAAATTACCTGAGCTCCTGGGGAAGGGGCCTAGTGTAAGTACTGAGATGCCTACTCCCCAGATCCAGGGTGTGTCAGTGCAGCCTGCTGCAGCGAGCCTCGTGCCAGGGGTCGAGAGTCCCTGGCTACTGGGCTCAAGCTTGCTGTGTGGCCGGTGCTTGCAAGCTGTGGCGGGGGGCTCTGAAACCTGGGGAGGGGTGGGCAACGTCAAAACACCCTCCACAAGGCGGATGCGCACCTTGCGGCCCCACGTCTGCCAGCTCAGGCTGGAGGCTCACTTCCAGGGGCTGCCTAGATGGGCCCTTGGGTGGAAGTCACAGTGTTCCACAGTGCTCCCCCTGAAATCTGTAGGTGCCTAATCTCACTGGGCAGCTGAGGGGTCCAGGGTAGAAGTGCCCTCGGTGCCTCTGACCATGCACAAGCAGTGCCCCTCTAGACGTCAGACGTCTAAGTCCCAGAGTGATTCGTGGACCAGGGGAAGAGCGGCATGTGGAGACGTGCTGGGGCAGGCACGCTCAGCGTGTGCTAGCTGCATTGGGCCCTAGTCAGCATCCAGCAGCTTGAGGAGTGCCTGGTGGTCGGCACTCGGGGGGAGAGCACAGACCTGGGATGTGGGAGATTCAGGTTCAATTTCCTCTTCGCTGCCAGAGGGGGAGTGTGACAGGGCACCGGGGGCGCAGCCTGGACTGTGGGACCTCTGAATCCTCTGTCCCACCAACCTGAGGCATCCCTCTCACCCTGTGATGCTGGGTGAAGTGATATGCCTCTGCCAGGTGCTGCACTCACAGACACCCACAGGCCGGGACACACACCTCTGAGTAAGGGACGTTTCGGAATAGCGGGTTATTTTGAAATTTGGCACTGTGTAGATAGTGCCAAGTTATTAAATAAGCTATTTCGAGCTATGGATGCACTGTAGATGCGCCCTAAGGTGCCAGAGGACTCCTCGATGTTTTTACAACTGAGGGTGACAGCACCATCTTTAATGCCATCAAACAGACTGTCAATTGATCAGGCTTTTCCTTCTCAAATGACTTGACTTAGCTCTGGCTCATCTCAAGCCACTTCTCCTCTTTCTCAAAAAAGAACAGTTGTTACCGTCTTTGAGACCATCTAAGAGGTGTCAGACAATGTGGCCTTTTCTTCTAGGACTCTCCAGCTAAAGGGAGCAAGGGATGCTGTTAAAATGAAAGCCTGACTTAATACTTTGCATTTCAAAAGCTTTTACTGTTTTTCCTTCTTCTCTTTATCTTTACTAACAAGTTTTTAAAAATCAATAGTATGGTATGAAATAAGCTGAGGTTTCTGTATGCCAGGCTCTGAACCTTATTTAACACTTTAATGTTGAAGAGTGACTGGGTTAAATGAATATATTTGGTCCTTTATTCCCTATAAATAACCAGGCATCCCCAGTCTCTCCTGTTGAAATTGTTTCAGTGCAGGTAAATAACCAAAGAGTGACTGGAGGAGGGGGACTAGGTTCAGGATCTTCCACTTCCCAGGCAGGGGCCCAAAGCAATAAACCAGAGTCATTCTTGTGCTTTTTTACTCAATAATTGGTTAAGCTTTTATCTACCATGGACCAGGCACTGGAACATATCCCCTAGCTCAATAGTCAGAGCATTCAATCATCCAGTTAATGCACAGGTGCAGTCAAAAAGGCATATCGAATGTTACGAACCATTAAAAAAGGGCTAGAGAATAAAACAGAAAATATCTTATTGCCTCTATATAAATCCATGATGCGCCCACATTTTGAGTACTGCGTACAGATGTGGTCGCCTATTCTCAAAAAAGATCTCTTGGCACGGGAAAAGGTTCAGAAAAGGGCAACAAAAATGATTAGGGGTTTGGAATGCCTGCCATATGAGGCGATTAAAAAGACTTTTCATCTTAGAAAAGTGGAGTCTAAGGAGGGATATGATAGAGGTCTATATAATCATGATTTGTGTGGAGAAAGTGAATAAGGAAAAGTTATTTACTTGTTCCCATACCACAAGAACTAGGGGTCACTAAATGAAATTAATAGGCAGCAGGTTTAAAACAAACAAAAGGAAGTTTTTCTTCTCACAATACATAGTCAACCTGTGGAACTCCTTGCCAGAGGATGATGTGAAGGTCAAGACTTTAACAGAGTGTAAAAAAGCACTAGATAAGCCTGTGGAGTTATGGAGGCTAGGTCCATTAGTGGCTGTTAGCCAGGATGGGTAGGAATAGATGACAGGAGAGGGATCACTTGATGGTTACCTATTCTGTTCATTTCCTCTGGGGCACTTGGCATTGGCTACTGTGGGAGGGCAGGATACTGGGCTAGATGGACCTTTGGTCTGACCTAGTATGGCTGCTCTTACGTTCTGTTTCTTTGGTCAAAATCCTTTTCCATCCTCATCCTAGATTTGAATTGCTGTAGCCAGGTGCCCTCACTCTGCCAATATCTCAGGCCTGATCACACCACTTGTAGACTCACCTCCCCCTGCTTTCTTCCCTGTAGCTTTTATAGGGCAGGGACTGCCTCTCTCTCCATCAGAGGGGTAGCCGTGTTAGTCTGAATCTGCAAAAGTGGCGAGGAGTCCTGGGGCACCTCTGGGTCTTTGCCCACGAAAGCTTATGCTCCAACACTTCGGTTAGTCTATAAGGTGCCACAGGACTCCTCGCTGCTCCCTCTCCTCATGTTCTGTCGTGTCAGTACTCAGGAATGAGTAAGGATAAAGCCCTGCCACGCTTTCTCACTAATCACCGGACACACCTGTGGGGTGTTATGGTGACTATTTCATAGAGGGCCAAGGTGGGCTCCATGAAGGTAATTGGGCGTTGCAGTGCTGAGTGTCATGGTCCACAACAGCCAATGTGCAAGGGTGGGAACCGCCTAAGCCTGCCGGTGGGTGATGCCAGCCGGAGGAGCGTAGGCTGAGCCCTGCTCTTCTCCAGGTGAGCAGGTGAGAGCACTGCTGCTCTTATAACCACTAGCCCAGTGGTTAGTGCGTTGTGGGAGAGCCGGGTTCAATTGCTCCCCTGTGCTGAAGGAGCGAAAGGATTTGAACAGGGTCCTCCCGCCTCCCAGGACAGCCATATTGTAACTCTTGTGCAGTGTGTCCTGGGAGTCCCGGCAGGCTGAGGGGGGAGGGCCTGTCCGTTCCTGTTCCTCAAGCCCTTCCCCATCCCACCGCTGTTCTGCCCTCTCCCCTCCCCATAGCACCCCGCCCCCCCAAGGGCGCAGCTTTGAGGCGTGGAGGGGGGCAGCAGCAGGCAGGCACCCATCTTTCCAGCAGCAGCAGTAGCCAAAAGGAAGAAGAGGTCACTTGGTGGGTGCCCATGCTCTGCTTCCCTGTAGCTTCTGCTACCGCAGAGAATGCAAGGGGACCCGACCGCTGCTACCACTCCGCGCCAGCTCCAACCCCCAGTAAGCCCTGAGGCCAGTCCCTTGGGGGATGGGGTACCATGAGGGGGAGAAGGGGAGGCAGTGGTAGGAAGCTGCAGGGCTTGGGGCACAGGAACAGACAAGGCCTCCCCTCCGGCCCCTGGGACTCCTAGGCCAGATTGTGCAACTCTTCTGGCTGGGTATGGCCGGCAGGCCAGGAGTTTGAGACCCCTGCTGTAAAGTATTCTTTCTCCCTTTCTGGTTTTCAGCCTTGATTCCTAATTAAGTGCAGATCTCATTTGCATGCCCTGGGAGTGCAACTCCAGAACAAGCCAGGCACTGTTTTCAGGAATGTACTTTTGTGTCCCTTTTGCCCTCTGTTCTTATCTTCTTGTGACCCTCCCATCTCGAGCACCCATCCCATCTCGGTGTCTCCCATCTTCATTTGCCAGCCAACATTTAGAGAGTGATTCATGGCTCCTTGACAGCTTGTTTCCCTAAAAGGAGGTGTTATATATTGATCCACATTATTTAGGTAAGTGGCCTCTGATGCATGGCAGAGCCCATGGCACAGCTATTAGGTCTACGGCACTGCTCAAAGGTGCATAAATTCCATCCCGCCATGTTAGCTGTCAGTTTTTTCTCTTTTGACATGTTCGAAGCGTTAACAAATTTCTGTCTTCCCCCTCATGCTTCAGAACTACAAGTTCTTTTCTTTCTAACCAGAGGCACGGACTGTAACATTCATCTGATGGGAAGTACCAGTAACTAAAGCCAGGGGGAGTATTAAATAATGATATTCAAACACCTCAATTAGCATATTAAACAAGCCAGAATTTGTCCACAGCAGATAATTTGATGCATCAGAATTTACAGCTCTTGCAGTGCTGCACTGGATTGCCTAGAATGCATGAGCATTTTCTGACCCTGGGAAGTATTCATGCCTTCTGAATTCCATCCTAGTCGGGGATGTAATTTTGAAACACTTTCCAAACGGGCAGATTTCAGTAAGTAGTCAACAGCAAAGAGTTGCCTTCAAAGAAGGGAGTTTCTAGCAGTGTTCCACCAGAATTGGTACTAGACCCAACACTATTCAATATTTGTCTCAGTGAGTTCGCAGTACGTTTACAATCACTGCTTATAAAATTTGCAGATGACACAGAATTGTCAGAGCAGTAAATAAGGATGCCAGCTGGTCATACAGAGTGATTAGCATCGCTTGGCAAACAAAATGAGTGTTAATTCCACCAAATGTAAATCCATCTAGGAACGAGGAGGCAAGGTCTGTACCCTAGAAAGCAATGACTCCGAAAAGAACAAAGGAATCATTGTGGACAAGTATCGGAACATGAGCTCCCAGTGCGATGCTGTGACAAAAAGAGCAAACGGGCTAGTTGGATGTATGAACAAAGAGTTGGAGTGTGAAGGTAATTTTACCTCTCGTGAGATTGGCATGGGAATACTCTGTCCACTATGGCCATTCTTATGAGAGAGACAAGCTTTCAAACTCCACAGCGCTTTTCTTCAGGTCTGGGAAAGATAAACTCAGAAGAAGAGCTCCATGAAGCTCAAAAGTTTGCCTTCTACCAATAGGAGTTGGTCCAAAGATTCTCACCCAACTTGTCCGTGAAAGATCAAACTGCATTGAGCTCATTGGTATGCACATAGGATGTTTCTCAAGAAATCAAGGTGAGCTTTGACTGCTTGCTTGAATTCTATACAGGTGTGTGACTCTAGAGGTGTAGATTTACGTCTCATTTTTTGACACACTTAGATTCTCATGAGAACTCTTAGCACTTGTCAGGACACTTTTATGCAATACAATGAATGTATTAGAAACCCCTCTGTTGGATGCAGCGTTACTGTAGTAGTGTTGGTCCCAGGCTATTAGAAAGACAGAGTGCTTCTTTTATTGGACTAACATCTGTTGGTGAGACAGACAAGCTTTCGAGCTTACCCAGAGCACTTCTTCGGGTCTCTGAGAACATTTCCCAGACTTGACAGAGCTCTGTGTAAGCTGGTGTCTCTCTCACCAACAGAAATTGGTCCAATAAAGATATTATCTCCCCTTGTCATTTTCGAAATGCCTGCACAGATAAATGTTGGACAGCAACAGCAGTTTCTGAAAGCTAGTTCTGGTTGTAATGTTCCGGTTTCACATGAGAACTTTGGGTTTAGACAGACTCTTTAAAGGTGAAATAAGACAAACATTACTCAGACACTGCTCACGCTTCTTTTCCATCTAGCCAGTCTCTTAAATGGCTCAATGGCTCTCACTACCCCTTTGGTTTTCTAAGTAGGGACTTGTGACTTCCACCCCCATCATTTCTGAGTGGCTTGTAATGAAGGCCACCGCACAAACGGAAGTAGTGTAGTACCACTCTAACTTGTTCCAGAGGATGAGCTCTGGGTCTATTCTGACTGTGGTATAATTAAGACATAAGAACAAGGGTTGCTGTCCAGTTATTTTTTTCAGACTCTTAACTTTCACGGTTGAAACTGGTATGAATGGTCTCTGAAATGTACTGAAGAGGATCTTCTCTTTCCAAGTGGTGCCATTCACAAATACACTGGTTCTGTCTATGCTAAAGGTCAGACATGTGGCATGAGTGCAGGCCAGCATTAAGGGTTCCCATCAGACACATCCTTTCTTCCTGGGAGCTGGGTCTTCTGCATGCTTAGAACCCTGCAAATCTGTGGATATCCACTGTATGTCCATGAGTATCCGCATCGGCAGATGTAGATGCCGATATCCTATCCACAGCTCATTTTTGCAGATACAGATGTGGATGAGGAAGGATACAGATTTTGTGCCCACCCAGGGCTCTATACATGCCTTCCTCCTTTTCTGTTGTTGCCTCATGTTGTACTGAAAGCAAGGCATGGAATAACCCGTCTGTTTCTAATAACGTTGGCTTGGATCCATCAGACATGGCATTCAGACTTATCAAAATAACCATTTCTTATTGCAAGTGTCTCCAGACCGTCTGTCTCAAAAAGGAAGAGACATTTTAAGTTAGTCCCAGAGTTGCTTCATCTGGTGACCTAAATCCTGGGAACTTCACTGCTCAGAACTTTAGATATGCCTAGGTGGTTTACTGCTTTGCAGTGAAATTCTACAAGCCTTCCACTTGGAAAATCCATAAAATGGCTTTATATCAGGCTTCAGTGTCTCGGATATGCCCTGTTCCTGACATTCTGGAATATTTAATAGGAAATCAGGGTTCTCTTTTTCAATTGTTAAGGATTGTATAGTAGCTATCGCAGTTTAGCCTTCTTCTGTCGTCTCTCAGCCTTCAGCGATAGTACGCCTTAAAAGACTTTTGAATGCAAGTTTGTTGTGCTATTGAAGAGTGGGATGTGATCTGAGTCGTTACCACATTTAGTTACCATCCATTTGCGCCAGTTGTTGCATGTTCTCTTCACTCTACTTTTTCTTAACATTAGCTTCCCCGATGTGATTATATCTTTGAAATTCAGGTTTTTGTGACTTACTCCCATTCATAATTTTCATAAGTCTTCACCTCTTCAAGTTGATTTAACTGCGGTGAAATTCAGAAATCATTTCCTTTGTGGCCATCTTCCAAAAGCCACCTGTTATTCCTCTGAGGCTGAGGGGGTGGGGGAGGCTGCTTCGAAGCAGCCTCTGTCCAAGGGGAGCTTGGGCCCACAGGGGACTGAAGCTGCTTTATGGCTGCCTCTCCTCCTCTCTTCTCGCCCCTGCTAGAGGCAGCAGCGTGGGGGAGAGGGAGTAGGTGGCACTGCAGAGCCAGTGCTGGGGGGAACTGGCTTTTAAGCCAGCTCCCCCAGCACCAGCTCCTGCTTCCCTGATTGCTGCCTCTGTGTCAGAGGCAGCGGGGGGGAGGGGAAATGCGAGTAGTCAGTTAATTGTACAGTCGACTACTCATTGACATCCCTATTCTAATGTGTCAGTAGAATGTAATTGTACCTCCCCTCAGCCCTTGTTTTGTTAGGGTAAACAAGCCAAACACCATATATCTCTTCTCATAAAGTAGATTTTTCCATTCCCCAGATTATTCTGGGGAATAAACGGACACAAATCATATATCAGGAATGGTCATATACAAAAACCTGGAGGCGAACACTTCAGTCTCCCTGAACACACAGTAGCAGATTTAAAGGTAGCCATCCTGCAACAAAAAAACTTCAAGAACAGACTTCAAAGAGAAACTGCTGAACTACGGTTCATCTGCAAATTTGACACCATCAGTTTAGGATTAAACAAAGACTGTGAATGGCTAGCCAACTACAAAAGCAGTTTCTCTTCTCTTGGTGTTCGCACCTCCACATCAGGTGTTAGAAGTGGGCCTCATCCTCCCTGACTGAATTGACCTCGTTATCTCCAGCCTTACTCTTGATTGGAACTCTTTTCTCCCCTGGAATTTCCACTACACGCATCTGACGAAGTGGGTCTTTGCCCACGAAAGCTTATGTGCTCCAATAAATCTGTTAATCTATAAGGTGCCATGGGACTCCTCCTCACTTTTGCAGATTATTCTAGTGGCTCTTAGTTACATAAGAACATAAGAATGGTCATACTGGGTCAGACCAAAGGTCCATCTAGCCCAGTATCCTGTCTGCCGACAGTGGCCAGTACCAGGTGCCCCAGAAGGGGTGGACCGAAGACAATGATCAAGTGATTTGTCTCGCGCCATCCCTCTCCAGCCTCTGACAAACAGAGGCCAGGGACACCCTTTATATCCCCTGGCTTATAGCCTTTTATGGACCTAACCTCCATGAAATTATCTAGCTTCTCTTTGAACTCTGTTATAGTCCTAGCCTTTACAGACTCCTCTGGCAAGGAGTTCCACAGGTTGACTATGCTCTGTGTGAAAAAGGACTTTCTTGTATTAGTTTTAAACAGTAGTTGCATCTGTTCCAGTTTGAATTCATCCTTTCTTAAATGTGGGGGACCTGATTAAACTTACGTAAGCTGGGCTGAAATACTGCTTGCTATCAGCCAGCTAAAAGGAGAGAACTGCCCTGGGGGTGGGTGTGCTCACTCCAATTGTTTAGCTCTGCAAGATAATTAACTGTTAACTGTTGATATGTAAATACAGTTCATGCCAGGAGGAGGAAGGAATCCGAGGTGTGGCTATGTAAATCCAATTCAGACAGGGCTGATGGAGGATCAGTGCTGGAATGGAATGTGATGTATTGTAACTAATTTGAGGCTGTTGTGGGGGTCACAAATCATGCTACCCCTAAATGTAGGAACTGTAAAATATGACACCAGTGCTTGCAGGAGAGACACCATCACTGTAAGAGGTCTCAGAGGAACAAGTCTCCTCCCTGCCAGAGTTGAGTGAACTGAGTTGCGGGGGAAAGGGCTTGAGGGCTTGAGTCAGCCTGCTTCCTGCCTGCCCGGTGTGAGCTGTAAGACTAGCTCAACCTGTCCCTTCCGCCTGATTTTAAGGACAAACCTAAAGCAGACTTCATGAGGCGTCTTTTTGCTAGTTCAGTGGAAGCTGCAATCTTTGGCCAGCGTAGGTGGTGGCTAAAGAGCTGAAATCACTGGTTTGGCTGGGAGCCAAACCCATTGCAGCCAGTGGAGCAGCTGGCAGGAATGACCAGCAGGCGGCCGGTAGGAGTGGTGGCAGGTGGCCAGCAGAGTGGCTGGTGGGAGCAACCAGCGGGTAGCCGGTAGGAGCAGCACAAAGGTGGCATAGCCTCAGGCTCAAGGAGTAGAGTCATCAGGATCATGTGTCAGGGTCTGCACTGACTGGACAGAGCTGTAAGTGGGGCATTTGAGGTGCGGTACGGAGAAAGTTTGGGTAAGTGAACAGAACCTTTACCTTGTTGGACTGGGGAGCCTAAGAGGCAAAAGACATTGCTCAGTCCTTTTTGTGCTGGAACAGTTACTCATGGGGGAGGGGGCTACGAATTCTGTTTGTGGTATTTTCCCAAGATAATGCCATGTGACTTCTCTCTCTCTTTTATTAAATGTTTCTTTTCGACACTCAGATTCTGTGCTTGCGAGTGGGGGAGCATTGCCTCTCAGAGGCGCCCAGGGGTGTGTGAATTTCCCAGGCTACTGGGTGGGGGCTCGAGCCGGTTCTGTGAGAAATGGACCCCTAGATATTGAACCCGGCCCTGGTTGCTGCTGGGCCTACCCAGCGGAAGGGTTACATTTATATGTAGCAACAATCTTTTCTACTCCCATTGAGCACAGGAAAATTTCCCTTAAATGGTCGGAGAACTAAGAACGACAGGAAACAAAGAGGACTGAGGTGGAGGTGGGGAGGGAACAAAGAAAAGGCCAACAACGAATAAAGAAAAGGAAATAGACATTTCAAGCAGGAAGAGTTTGCATCAGGCCACACAATGGAAAGGAGAAGCTAGGTAGGAAGGGACAAGGGAAGCAGTAGTTTTAGATGCAAGAGAAGTTGCACTTACAAAACAAAGCTGTCAAGTTAGAAACAAATAGGAAATAAAGCAACAGTAACTTGTCCGTTACATTTGTACTTAAATGTGTTAGGTGCTATGTGCGATAGATGGGTTATTAAATGTTTTCCCATGCAGGGAATAAAGGAGATGATTTAGTTCCTCTTTTATATAGAGATTAGAGTACATCCACCTTGAGCTCTGCAAGGGAAATACAATCCATACACATTGAACGACTGTCAGATAGCTCAGACTCATTCCCTCAGAGACTCTGGCCTTCCTCTAAGAAGAAACCTGAGCAAACACAGGCCTTTTAGCATAGACTCATAGAACCCTAGGATGGGAAGAGACCTCAGGAGCCATCGAGTCCAACCCTCTGCCCAAAGCAGGACCAACCCAACTCAATCATCCCAGCCAGGGCTCTCTCAAGCTGGGCCTTAAAAACCTCTAGGGATGGAGATTCCACCCCCTCCCTAGGGAACCCGTCCCAGCACTTCCCCACCCGCCTAGGGAAATAGTTTTTCCTAATATCCAACCTGACCTCCCCCACTGCAACTTGAGCCCATTGCTCCTTGTTCTGCCACCTGCCACCCCTGAGAACAGCCTCTCTCCAGCCTCTTTGGAACCCCCCTGCAGGGAGTTGCAGGCTGCTCTCAAATAAGCTCTACTCCCTCAGCCTCGCCTCTCAAAGAACTGAAAACTGCAGGAGACAACCAGTGCTAAGGCGAAGGTGGGGGTGGGGAACAAAGAAAAGGCTTAAAACTAATAAAGAAGAGGAAATAGACATTTCAAGCGAGCAGAGTTAACATCAGACCACGCAATGGAGATTCCATCACCACCAACTCCAGGTTCTGGAGAACCAAAGGGGGAAGTGCCTCCAGAGCTGAGGACCCCTCCATAAGAAAGGCAGCTCCCCTTAAAATGTCTTTATGAGATCTAGCCCAGTGCTGTCCTGGTTCTCCGTTTATTTCTAGGGTGATTGCCACTGTACCGTGTAGATCAGTGAGTAAGGACTTTGTGAGCACATGCCTCCTTCCTTCCATCATGGTGTGACTCTGCCTTTCTCTAGATGACTTCATGAAGCAGAGCCGGGGTATGCTCCTTCTGTACACTTTGAAGAACCCCTCCTTCCCGGAATACATCTCCAGCAGCGAGAGTGGCATCATGTGCCTTGACATCCACAACGACCACCCCTATCTTCTTGCTGTGGGCTTCTACGATGGCAACGTAGCCATCTACAACCTGAAGAAGTTGCCCTTGCAGCCAAGCTACAAGAGCTCTGCCATGTCCGGGAAGCACACAGACCCCGTGTGGCAGGTGGGTGCCTCGGCGGGGAGTCGTTCTTTACCTCTTATTGACCGCGATCTTGAGTTAGGTTGAGTTCAGACAGCACAGTGGTGAGTCCGGGATGCAGGGTGAAATACTAGCTACTGATGGGTAACTTTCGGGCAGCCTAATCGATCCTACTGTAATATACTGAAGTCCGTAGGAATTGGATGAAATAATGAGCCAGAACAGGCACTAGTTATATCACCGCAACATTGATTAAATAGTTATTTTTCTTGCACTTTATTTGAGATTAGTGACCAACTTCTTTACTGGGAGTAGCCCATATCCTTTGTATATTACCAGTGTCACTCTGACTTCCTGCATGTACATTTATGTATCTCCCAAAGGTAATGACAGAGGATCAGGGTCTAGCAGGCACCAGGAAGTGGGCGAGGCGTACAGAGTGATTAATCAAGTGTGTGACAGTTGTATTCTGGGAAGACCAGCCCAGTGACAGCCCCTGTGCAATTGAGTCTCCTTGAGGCCTTGTCCACACAACCAAGTTTTGTCATCAAAAGGCAGCTCTGGGCAACAAAACGGCAAGAGCGTGCACGTTGCAATGTGACCTTTGTAGGGAAAAAGGCTCAGTTTCAGTGCCAAAAAACTTCCACCCATACAAAAGTGTTTTCTTTCCCCCTCCCTTGACATAGAGCCAGTGTGGACTCTGCTGTTTGTTTTGTTGAGAGAACTGGCTTCCTCCAGTACCCTACAATGCCTACCCTGATGGCTCTGCTCAGAGTTTTGTGATCTCCGCTGCCCTGCAGGCATGCGTGCCCCCCCCCCCCTTTCAAAGCTCCGGGAAGTATGTGACAGTTGAGTGAGCTGCTCTGTTTGGGGGACAAACGAAAAGCAAAGCATTGGAATGCTCCTGTTCTGCCCTCCTAGGAACACAGCGGCAGGCAGGCTGCTGCTACAGGGGGAGGGCTGGAGAGACGGATGGTGCTGCTTTGCCATTCCTCATCATAGAGAGCTCACAGAGCTATTCATGGTGCTACTCCCAGTAGCTGAGGAAGCTGTGGGAGAACTCGGAGGGAATCCCACAAAGTGCAGGGATCAACTCGGCCTTCCCACAGCACTGCACTGTGGGATACATGCACATAGTGCACTGCTTGCATGGTCAATGATGGTGCCCCAATGCGAACATGATCTGTCAACAGAGGGAGCAAGCGTGAATGCCCTCTGGCCATTTTCGTTTTACTGACTTAGGGCATCAACATAAGGTTTTTGTTGACAAAACTTGGTAGTGTACACAAGGCCTGAGACTAGCAATATGAGCTATTGGGGCTGAACAAGAAGGTTTTTGCGGCGGCAGTTATAACGACAAACACCATGCCCGCTTCCTTGAGGCATTGTCTCATAACAACCCTCCACAGCAAAGGGTCTGCGCGAATGGTGATGTTTTCTTGGGGCCAAGGTGGGTGCAATTGAGCCTGTGCTAGCATCTGCTGCCTCTGAGTTTTCTGGCATGTACCAGACAGAACTTAACCCAAAGTAATGGTTCCACGTTGTGATGGCTTCCATTGAGTAAAGTCTAGGAAGTAAGGGATCCAATTGCAGGGTGTTCCCAGAGAGTGGGGGTTTCCCGTACAGCAAGAGAGACTTTGTGTATTATGTCAGTTAATGCTTCAGACAGGTTTGGAATTTTAAACTCACATAATACGTTCCTGTAGCAAATGTGTTTAGTGATTGTTGGACAGGTTTATGTGAGGCCCTTTGCCATTGATCCTTGGCACTACATCACACTGACAGAACATTCCCCATCACTATCTCCTTCCAGCTGCTGTCGGAACTCCCTGGTTACAGAGACAGCAACTGAGCCAAAGTAAAATAATGCACCTCTCAGAATGATTGACAGGGTCTGAGGAAGACTGCCTAGCAAGGGCTGAGAGCGCAGATGGAGGAGAGCTAAAGGAAGCAAGCTGGCTCCCATGGTGGGCCCCGGAGCAATGGAGAAGAGGCAAGGAGAAAAGTACCTGGGTCTCCACTGCCTGCTTTGGTCAGAGGAATAACTGTGTTACAACATGAGTTTTGTAGTTTAAGACTAAGGCCTGGTCTACACTGGAGTGGACAGTTGATCTAAGATATGCAACTTCAGCTACGTTAATTACATAGCTGGAGTCGATGTACCTTACATTGCCATTCACACAGCGGGAGGTAAACAGGAGCAAATGCTCCTCTCTGCTTCCCTTACTCCTTGTGAGGTGCAGGAGTACTGGTGTCTTCATTGGACTGCTAGGATGGGTACCACTTCTCTGGCCCATATCCCTCCAGTCCTTAGAGGCATTGCTCTTGGCAGAGACTGCAGAATTTGGCCCATGGATTTTGAAATAAGCATTAGAAGGGAAATGGAAATTGTTGCCAAAAATTTAAGATGCGTTGTTCCGAGCCTCTGGTCTGAGCTGACTGGCTTTCTTTTCGGAACAAAGCATGTATTTTAGCTAGAGGGGAAAAGTGAGAAGCGAACGGCTTTGGTGTAGAATAGGAAGTCTGACAGTTCTCTCATTTTTATCACTTTGTCTTCAGGGAATTAGTGTGATCACAGGAATCACAAGGATTGTCATAAAACAAAGCCAGTGTTAGCACAATACACTATTAAATACAAAAAGCTATGGCTGGAATTTTCTAGCTTAATAGCTTAAAATGGGAGAATACAGTCTTGCTTGCTTATCATCAGCTCCCCGGTTTCTAGAGTGTACAGTAAAAGCTTCTTACGTATTCAGAAAGTCTCTTCCATGTGTTGCATTCTATTCCAACCTAAATGCAAAAGTTCTGGTTAATGGCATTGCAGTGTTCAGGTTATACAGTCAGTCACAAAGGCCAAAACCACATTGGTACATGGATTTAACCCCATAAAGAGGAACTGAAAACACATACACCTATACACATACGGAATGTCTATGCAGTGCAGCTACATTCGTGTAGCTGGTGGAATATTAGCTCTTATAGTTTCCTACCCGTGATTTTAACTTTGTAATGCCCCTTTGCCATGTACATTGGACAAAGTGGATTGTTTATGCTACAGAGTAAATGGACACAAATCAGATACCACGCATGGTAACATAAAAAAATCAGTAGGAAAGCATTTTAATATCCTTGGACACAGTTGCCATCCTCAAGCAAAAAACTTCACAACCAGGTTGCAGTGTGAAACTGCTGAGCTGGAATTCACATGCAAATTTAACACCATCAGAATGGGTCTGAATAGAGATTGGAAATGGCTTGCTCGCTACCATAAGTAATTTTCCACTTTAGGTATGCTCACCTTCTTATCTACATCCACCCAGATTGAATTAGCTCTGTTGTAACACTCCCATCTCTGTACTCCGACTAGCTGGCTCTTTTTCTTTCCCTTCATACATCTGAAGAAGTGAGTTGCAGCTCACGAGCGCTTATGCCATAATACAATTGTTAGTCTTTTAAGGTGCCACCAGACTCTTTGTTTTAACTTTGCAATGTTGTGGCAACTTCTGTCCTGAGACACAAGGCAAATATTGCATATAGTCTGCTCGTTAAAAAGAGAAAGAAGAAGATTGTCTATCTTTGAGAATAGTAATTCATGTTAGTTAGACCTTGAGGTGAATGGTAGGATGAGGGAGGGAGAAAAACATTAATTACTCACCTTTATCAGTGTTAATTTGGGCCTCAACATAGTATGGAGGAGTGGGACTTGAGGGCTGACACCTAAAAAGAAAACACACTTTGGAGCAGGATTAGGAGGGAAAAAACTCAGTTCAGTGCAAATAATGATCCAAAAGGTCAATACTTTGTATGTACCCAGCTCAGGGCTAGTACCAGGGGGCGACTCCTTGCCTGAGTTCGCAAAGGAGTATGCATGCCCCTGCACTCAAGCCAGTGGTTAAGTGCCACAATCTGATCCCTAAAGGCAAAATCTGTGTTGTAGGTTCAATAGGCTGATCTAACCCTGTCTGCAGATGCTCTCTGAGCAGCCTCCCCGGGGAGGGATACTGACCTTCTGTACTGTCCTAGCCGTTCGGTTAATTAATTGCCTGAAAAGGGTCAAATCCAGAAACAGTGGGGATCCAGGAAGTGTTGGCAGGGAGCCAGGAAAGCCGATGGAAGAGAGTGAGAGATTTGAATAGACAATCAGGTACTGCCTGAAGGTGGATCTCTGGGTTTATTTCCCTCTTGGTGTGCCACTTTGGGAAGGTTGGTTGCTCAAGGGCTACTCTGCTTGACCGCAAGTGCATGCACTGAGCTGCTTTCCTGCCCTCGCCTAGCCTAGCTATCGAGTTGCCCTGAAAGCTAGAAAAAATAAACCAAAATAAACTGTTCAGTTTGGACTCTCTGGCTTTGCAGGTTGCACCTTCTGTGTGCTCCCCTCCTCCCTTTCTTCCCCCAGCCAGGCATCAAAAGTATTAAAAGTCCCAAGACTTCCAAATAGCCAGAAGGGGGAGGGGGAGCAGAGTGTCCTTTTAAAATCCCGAGATCTGTGCTCATGGTTCAAAATTTTCCCACCACTACCACCATGTCAACGCTGTTCCCCACTCTGGCACTTTGGGTGCAGAAGGTGGAGGCTCACAAGAGACCTTAAAATATCCTACCATTAAAAGCTTTTGCTTAAACTCCCCAAGGTCACAGATTCCCTGACCTTGGATGGCACACTGCCTCCACCCAAATTCAAATACCCTTGAGAGTCCAAGAAGACTCTCTTGGGAATTTCTTCCTGTGGGGTAACCTGAAGCCCTTTACCCCTTCCTTAGTAGAGAGCTTGAAAACAAACTGTAATTTCTTCATAGCTGACCTTTGGTCTCAGGCACAGGCTCACAGAATGGCCTGCTTTCTAGAATGCAGGAATCAGAACAGAGTCTTAAAAAGGTGAGTTTGTTAACAAAACAAAGGAGATATATTTGGCAAAGCATACTTGGTAGCTAGGTGTTACAGAGCAACTGACATAAGGCAGATTCAAAATACAGAGAATTTCTTCCTTGGGATTCAGCTGAAGAGTTAGATAGCTATGTTCAGCACAGAGTTCTCAAACCAGTAAATAAAAAAGCAACCTCATCTAACATTCCCTGTTTTAGTTACATCTCTGTTGTTCCAAAGGTTAGGTTATTTTCTGAGACACGCCTATTGCTGGACAACAGAGTTACTCACACAAAAGAACTAAAGCAGGCAGAGCCTGTTTTTCAATTCAGATCTCTCACTCTCTTTCCATTGGCTCTTCTGGCTCCCTATCATCACTTCCTGGATACCCACTATTTCTGGATTGAACCTTTTACAGGCAATTTCATTAACTGGAAGGCTGGGATGTGTAGAGAAGGGCAGTATCCCTCTGATCCATCACATCCCACCAAGAAGATGTTCTCTTTGGCAAGGATTCTCACTCCTACTCAAGTTTCAGACTTCGGCCATTTTTGCTTTGGCCCTGGCTTTTTTTAAAAAGATGTTGGCTTGAATATTTTGTCATGAGTAGAAAGTGTGTGTTTTGTCACTCTCCCATCCCTGCCAATCTCTCATACAAACCAGTTTGGTTACAATTTGTAGGAGACAATGCTACCTGCTTCTTGTTTACATTGTCCTCTGGAATGCTGGCTAAAGCATAAAGGGGGACATCAATCTTTAATGCTTCTGGCATGTAAATACCTTGCGATGCTGGCTACAACAGTGCCATGAAAAGGCCTGTTCTCACTTTCAGGTGATGTAAATAAGAAGCAGGCAACCGTATCTCCTACAAATGTAAACAAACTTGTTTGTCTTAGAGATTGGCTGAATAAAATGTAGGACTAAGTGGACTTGAAGGCGCTAAAGTTTTACATTGTTTTGTTTTTGAGGGCAGTTATTTTTGTACATAATTCTATATTTAAGTTTTGCTATATTTAAAAATGTAGAAAACATCCAAAATACTTAAATAAATGGTATTATATTATTGTTAGATATCATGATTAATCATGCAAATTATTTTTTTTAATAGTGCAATTAAACACTTCTAGGCTCTAAAGTTTACACTTTGGTTTTGAGTGCAGTTATGTAATATAAGTTTAGATTTTTTTAAAAAAGAGATTGCACTCTTAATAAAGAGATTTTACTACAGTACTTGTATGATGTGATTTGAAAAATATTATTTTGTTTGTAATATTTACAGAGCAAATATTTGTAACAAAATAATAATATAAAGAGATCAGTGTACATAGATTTGAAAATGTAAAAAACCCTACAAAATATTTAAGACATTTCAATTGGCATTCTATTGTTTAACAGTGCAATTAATCACATTTTTTAAAATTGCAATTACTTTCTTGAGTGACTCTCATGAGCTAAGTGCAATTAATTGGCAGCCTTAGTTTAAACTAGATACTAATACTTAGGAGGGAAAGGACAAGGCAAACTTGAACTCCTTGATGTCTTAACCACATGAAATCTGCAAAAATGGGCAGTGTATCTAGGGAAATGGCCTAACCTTGACTTGTAGGAGCTTGTGCAATAGCCTCTCCATAGGAATTGTGGAAGCCCCACCCTTTAGGGCTCTGAAATAAACCACATCTGAGATGACTATAGAGACGTTCAGATCTTCAATGGTATTTAGATGCCAGCTCTCTTTGAAATCAACAAGCAGCAGGTGCTTAAGCCCCTTTGAGGTAGGCACTTTGGCCCAAAACAAAGATCTTGAGACCTAAAGGGATTTTGCATCTCTAATTTCTATGTTGTGTCTAGGCTCATGCTTGATTCTATAGTGACTCTAGTGTCTTACCAAGCCATTTCCAGACCTGCTTAAAAAGATGCTCACTCTTATTTCACTGATGCCAATGAATTGGTTCAGTTACAAAATACGATGACAATCAGCATGTGCCATTGTTCTCCTTTCCTTTCCCCCTGCCTCCCACAGAGCACAGCTGCACAATAACAGCCTTCTTTGATGCAGACGGTATTCGCTGTGCTTAAGAGTAGGATAACCCGCTTCATCAATAACCCGCTGCCGCATCAAGTAACTGTTACCTTTCCGATGACCGGCAATTTCCTTCTAAATCTGTCACATTAAATCCCACAGTCAGATTAATGGCCTCTGTGGCTGGTTTCTATTTGAGACAGGAACTGAAGCAACTGCGGTTTGCTCCTTTTAGGCTAATGCAGACTTTGGTGGGAAAAAAGAAGGAAAGATAAGAAGGCTGGGAAAGCTAACCCCAAAAGCTAAGTTAGTGGGTTTGCAAAGAGGCCCAGACCTTAGCAGTAGTATGGAGAGAAGCCCATCAGAGATCTGACATCAGTAAAGCTGTCAGGTGCAGGTAAAACACACAGGACTTTCTGGGTGCTCTTTAAAGCTGGCAGAAGTAGGTGGCTATAAACTGGTGGGATGACAGGGCCGAGCCAGCAGGCGGCCAGGACTCTTTAGCCAGAGGGAATCAACATAAATCAGAATAAGATAAGCAAAAAGAACAGATTAGGCTCGGAGGGTTAGCCGTGTTAGTCTGTTTATGTTTGAAAAGCAGCGTCAGACCAGCCCCTGAGAAAGTTCATTCTCCCACATGGAGGGGCTTTGTTTCAGAGAGTTCCACTGGACCAGAGGAGTGAAGTTATTGATCATTCCAGAACGTTGGTCTACCTTTTAAATATCCTGGGCCTAGGACATGGAACATTCTGAATATAAGGACAGAGAGTAATAACCTGACTTGTTATTCTATGGGAAGCTTGTGTCGGGAGCACATGACAGGTTTGATATGTTCACAGCTGTGACATTTAGCTTTATTTTTTTATGGAAATATATTTTTATTATGAATATGCTTAATTTGAATATGCTTTATGCAAAACAGATCAAGTAACCCATCATTCAAGAGCCTATAACCCCTGGCATATGTGTATTCTATTTGTGCACATGTAACATTCTTGCATGTGAAATTAGAAATATGAAGTTTAAATCTAATCTAGAATTTCTAGTGAGAGCCATTAGTGATACTTAGGGGCTTAATGGCCCAGTGCTCAAGACAACAATCTGTGAATGGTTTTCTTTTTCCTGTAAGCCCAAACTGTGGTTGGTCCTACCAAGACACATGATCATGCCGGAATCCATCTTGAATCTGGTATTTTTCCATTGGGTTGGGGAGAGTTAAACAAAGTATTCCCACCCTGGGGAAATCTTATTTAAGGGAAGGAAAGCAATAAATGATCATCTTCAGATGACTTTTTAAAATTGCATTCCCATTCCAAGAGAATACTCAAGAAGCTTTTAGATGCAGGCCAAAGAGAAGATCAGCTCTGACTTGAAGGAATTTATCAGGAATAAGCAGGGGGCTGAGGAATATATTTTTAACAGTCTCTCTTATTATATTAGGCTTACTTGGCGTGTTTTGTTGATTTTAGCATAGTAACTTACTTTGCTCGGTCTGTTTTCACTTAGTTACTTAAATCCTACTTTTTATACTTAAGAAACACTTTTCAGAGGGGTACCCATATTTGTCTGTATCTGCAGAAACAAGGAGTCCTGTGACATCTTAGAGACTAACAGATTTATTGGATCATAAGCTTTTGTGGGTAAAAACGATTTATTTGGGCATATGCTTTCATGGCTGTGCATCTGACAAAGTGGTTTTTGCCCCTGAAGGCTTATGCCCAAATAAATGTTAGCCTTTGAGGTACCAACTTCTCATTTTAAAAAAAATACTTTTGTTTATTATCAAGGCCAATGTAAATAATTGTTACCTGGTTGGGGGAAGAGGGGAAGCCAGAGCTGTGCATATCTATTGTTCTTTGATAAAGAGAGTAAACATCTGTATGAGCTTTCTCTGTGTAAAATGTTATGCAGAGTAAGATGGGTTTATTTTGAGGGCTGTGCTCTCGGGTGCTGACAAGTCCCTCTAACTGAACCCTGCCAGAGCTGAGCTGGTTCAGTGTCTGTGTTACTCTGTTGGGGAGCAGTAACCCCAACTCTGTGCCTTTGCTGGGGGAGACACAGCTTCTGGCCCAGCAGGGCAGAGTGGCAGGGCATCTCAGAGGGCAGGGATGTGGTCTCCGTGGTATGATCAGCACACCGGATGACAGCCCCAATGGGATCTCTGTGATCGAATCCGTCACAACGAGGGATGTTAGGAAGCAAGTAAATAGCTAATTGTGTAGTCGATAGACTTTCTATCAACTACTCGATTAGTCAATAAGGGCGGAAGCCTCCGGGAGCTACCCCTGCTGTGGCTCTGCAGTTTAAATGTAGTAGGAGTCGGGCTGCCTGCCCACGCAACTCTTATTACATTTACACTGCAGAGCTGCAGCGGGGTTAGCTCCTGAACCCAGCACGAGCCGGGACTAAGCCAGGCTTGCTCAGTCCTGGCTCACACCGGGTCCAGCAGCTACTGTCTGTGGGGAGCAGAAACCCCCTGCAGAAAGGGGCTGCTGCCAGAGCAGCCTGTGTTTGCGGAGCAGCCCTGTGTTTGTGGCCAGCCCACAGCCAGTGGGATGCGGAGCAGCCTCTGCCTGGGCCTGGGTCTGGGCCTGGGCCTGCCACGGGCAGAGGCTGTTTCATGGCCGTCTCCTCCGTCCCTCTCCCCCTCCCCCGCTGCCTCTGATAGAGGCAGCAAAGGTGGGGGAATGTGAGTAGCTGAGTAGTCGACTACTTGACTACTCACATACATCCCTAGTCACAGCAGGAGCCTGACTTGCTGAGGAGAAGTAGCTGGAGTTCGCTAAGCATGGAAGGCTTCATGCCCAGGTGTCGCTTTGTTGTAGCCCAGCAGGCAAAGGAGTATGAGGTCATTCTTCACCAAGCTGGGCTGAAGTCTCCTAGCCAACCCAAGATGACAGCAAACACTGCCCATGAATAGACAGAGCCTCTAGAGAAAATCTTTGCAGCAATTTCATTTCAAAATGTTCTCTTACGGCACTTTTGGGACCCTTTTCATTGTAAGGTTAAATGCAGGAAAGTGCCAGTATTTTTCTCCTAAATGTCTTTGAAGTTAATGAACAGAATCTCTGATCTTTCAGCTCCGATGTTGTATTTCATCAAGGCAGTGTGAGGCCATAGCTCCTAGAGATTTAGTTTCTGTACTTGGTACAGTAGCTTATTTTTAAACCACACCTTGGATACAAAGTCTGTCAGTCTGAATTCTCTTGCAAAGTGCCAAAACTCTCCCTGGAACATCATGTAACATTTATCTGAAAAAGGAGTTTTGCTTGGATGGTTTTTCCCCCCTCTGCACTAGCATACAAATGCTGGGCTTTCTGTCCTCCTTCTGGGCTGGCTGCTGCTAGATCAATTGATTTGTGTTTTGTGCTCTGTTATCTCCCTCTCCATTCTGTTACTTAAGAACTAAAGTACAGAAAATTATCAGATTGTGCCTTTTTCAGGCTTGGCTTTCATTTTTAAGGTCCATGTTCTAGATGTGTGCTTTTCCTCTTCACTTAGTAGTTGGAGTTACCTTATTTCTCAAGACTCACATTTTCAAAGCCCCTCCAGGGATTGAGATGCTGAGAAATCTCAGCCTAACAGTTTAAGTTGATGGGGAAGGGGCAACTTATTCATCTATTAAATATTTGGGAGAGTTGGTTTGTCTTTCTGTCTGTCTGTCTGTCTGTTCAAGATCTCCTAACCGGTAAGAACTAGGACCTCCAAATTTGACATAACTTATCATAACTTAAAGCAAGGTCAGGGTTTGGTTGTGCCAGGACAATGGGATGTGTCTGGAATGGGATTGCTTCTCCTAAAACCATACAGAAAAGAGACAAAGTCACCAGGCACATGAATGGTGCTAGGTGGGGTATAACCCCCTGCCTGGTGCTCCCATCCCCCCAGATGCCTATGGGGTGGGGGAGGACTGAAGCTTCCCCTCCCAGACACATACAGGGATTTTGCTGGGTGTTCCCCTTCATCAGGGAGCGAGGGGAAAGTGCACAGTTGAGTTAGGACCCAAAACAATGCTGAGGAAATGTGCCAGTTTGATTAAAAGGAAGGATATTTGCAATCCTGAATTTAGGACTGCTTCTAGCTAAAATGTAGGAAGTGCATGCAGAGAGTCAGATTCTAGGAGCTGGAATAGTGATTCTCCTGAGCCAGGCCGGTAGTTAGACGAGGTGACTCTTAATAGCACCAACCAGGGTGTAAAAAGGTTTGATTGCTTCTCTGAGAGAGGGAAGTTGAGGCAGGGACAGAAGAATTCTGAGGGGAATAAAGCTAAGTGCAAGTTTTTGCAGGAACTGTGTCAAGTTGGAACTTTACCCAGACAGCATGTGTGTGAATTAAAAACAAGGTCATGTCTATACTTGCCTGTTGTAGTGCAAAAAGTCAAGTCTCTGGGCAAAAACCACGGTGGTGTCCTCACTGGGAATCCACGGCAGAGTTTCAGCGCCAACATTAAACCACCCCAGCAAGAGGCTTTTTGCTTTTTGCACCGATGCTTTTGCACTGATGTGCCGGTGAAGACCCTGGATTGCTTTTACCCGTCTGATTGCCCTGTGGAGCTGTCCCACAATGCAGAGCAGGAGGGGCCACCCTTTGAAACTCAGTGGCCCTGCCTGCAGGTATGAACCGCCCCCCCCATTTAGCTTCACTGTAGGACACACAACAGATCGTTATGCTCCTGCTGCCTCCCACAATGCAAACAGAGGCAGGCAGACAGGAGGTGCTGTGCTGAGTCAGGGAGGTCGGTGGGGGATCAGGTCAGGTCTCCCCACTCTTGCCTCAAGACTGGTTGCTTCTGGCATCTGTCTCTCTCTCTCTCCCACACTCTCATACACCCCTGCCACAGTAATGATTAGCTCTGAGTCCCGGAGCAGTGCATCATGGGATAGCTACCCCAGTGCACTCTTCTCCTCAGCAAAGCAAGTGCTGCCTATGGACACATGCTCTGACGCCTGCAGAAACCAGTGTGAGCTCAAACCAGCGCTTTTCTTACTGCGCTTTTCTAGCACTGACAAAACTGTCAGCGCCAAAACTCCTAAGTGCTAACCCCTAAGCTGGGCGTGTGCCCTGCTTTCTAGACACAGGAAGAGAACAGGGGGAGCCACGCTGGCTGGAGGGGGGCGGCCATGGTGGGGGCTTTCTGTCAAACACATTACAGCCCCCACCTCTGATTTCCGTAGCACCAGCCAGCCCCAGGATGTGGTGCAAGCCTTCCTGCTCTACACCCTTTGCAGTCCCTACGCACACGGGGTGCAACTTCATCTTTGGCCTGTCCAACGGAGCAGTGTCGGAATGGGGAGTGTGAACCGGGAATTGCAAGTGGGCAGATACATAAGAGCAGTGCTGGCCTCTGTCCCACAGCCTGTCAGCTGCCTATAATGTCTAGGGTGCCCCAACCACTGATGAGGACAAAGAAGTGAGACTCCAGTTTCTGGTGTCCTTGCAGTTCCTGCTCTGTGGCTACTAATAAACCCAAGGCAGTGCAATAGTCAGTGCTGTGTGCTAGCAGGGGATACACAAATAGGCTCCTAGTAATATACCGTGTGTTATGCTTGAAAGAATTGTACAGGATCTTTTTAGGGGGATAAGGCAAAACGCCACATTTATTGACAATGTAACATTATTTTGTTATATGCATGTTCACACATACCCACCCACCCACCCAAACCCTGTCTTGCTTTTGCTTCAAGTTACCAGTCTGTTGCTCACACTAACTCACTGGCCAGGCAAGCTAAGTGCAAGGAGAGAAGCGGGGGCGTCTCTTGGTCCAGACTGATGCCCCGATCTTGATTAGATGAGACCCGGAGATTCATGCAAGACGCTCCATCTTTTACAGGACTTTTCTCCCATTCAGGTCTATACATTTTGCTGTGTCAGTCCTTAATCAATCCCTGACCCCATCAGTTCTGTTTTAGCATCTGTTTATCTGGTGTCCTCTGGCATTGGTATGTTGGTGTCTCCTTCCTAGTGTTTATCTGAAAGAGGTGCTTGCTCTTAACTCCAAGGCTGTCTATATGACTTGCGCTGATTTGTCTTGTATTGGGCCCAGTTGATGTTACCTTGGCACCCCTGAGTCTTCTGGCTTCTTTGACCATCTTGACGAAGGCTTCAGGTTTTTATCTTACCAAACAGTCACATTCCACACTTATTCATGCCCCCTCCCCAGGAACTACGTAGTTGTCCCGTGGAACAGGGATACACTTGCCTATACAAAAGACATCTATCTATTTTCAAGACAAAGCTTCCTTTAGTACAAACTTTTAATCATGCATCATCATTTCTTTATAACACAATGTGTGTTCTAACTACTCCTACGAGCAACAGTGCACGCAAGATCCTTCCAACTCTCTCTGCTTTGGCCTCAGATGCAGACACAAGCAGTTTGCCTGATGCATCTTTATTTAGGGCCTAGAAGCCTATTCCTGCCCAATAACCAAAGAGAAGCGTCCGGCAGAGTTGTAGTTGCTTAAGATTTATTCTCACACTACCCATTGTAAAACTCTGTTGTGTACATGTGCACTCACAAACCAGAGCATCCAAGAAAACAACCAGAGAGTGGAGTCTGCCGTATCTTGCTCTGTGGATAACTGTGCCGCTGTTTCCCTTAGATAAATCCAAGTTTCACAGGCGTAAGGACTGCCAGGGCTCTGAGCTTTCAGTTTGCAGAGGGGTGAACATCACTCTCTCAAGAACACCTTGGAGCCACCTCCCGCGTGTCCGTCTCGGTGTCACTGGTCGGAAGCTGTGTTCTCGGGCAGAGAGGGCACACTGGAGCATTGCTGCCATGGGATGCCAGGTTGTTGGGTGTTGCTTATTACTAAGCGCTATGCAGAGGCCATGGCAGCTGAGGTGGCAGCATCGGCGATTCACCTTCCCGGCTTCCTCAGTAACCTCCCTGAAGTCCAAAGAGATCGCTGGTGAGCCTGCGACACTGAGTAGCAGATACTAGCTCCCCAGCTGCTCCATGGCCCATGTACAAAGATTTCTTCTCCTGGAAGGGTGGGTGGGAGGGAAAGCATTCGGCATTTCCCATTCTCTGGACTGGCTGAGGCTGGGGTCAGCTGGCAGCTGGGGTCAGCCATCTGGGGCTGGATAGGCTGGCCGGTGCAGCTGGGGCTGGAGTCAGCTAGCTGGGGCTGTTCAGGTCAGCCTGGACCTGGGGTAGGCTGGAAGGCTCGCCTAGGGCTTCTCAGGCCAGCCCGGGGCCATGCTCCCGCACCAGACCCTGAGTGAGGACCACTACACTGGTTTTAATGGAATTTCTCCTGTGAAGGAGCGAGGCGGCTAAGGCCTTGTGACTCTGGATGACGCAGTCAACGAAGAAGACACCGGTGCCCCCGCTGAGGGGGAAGGTTCGTTGAAGGAGTGTTCTCCTCAGGCTAACTGAGCCAGTGGCATTTCCTCTACGCTGGGTCCTCAAAATAACCCACTGGAGCAATCTCAGTGACCCGCCACGGCGAAGATGGCATAGCCGAGTTCTCTTGAGAAGCAAACAGTCGGGAGGCTTGTAGCAGAACATTCTTTGCTGCCTGAGGTGACTGAAGCCAGAGGCGGCATAGACGTGTCCATGCTAGGGGCTGCCATCTATCACTAGCTGAGCTCGAGAAAGGACAAAACACTGGCTGCTTATGTGCAAGGATAAAGCACTCCACTCCCAGCCCCCAAAGAGAGCTGCTGACAGATCTCCCCTCTCTGGAAGCCAGCGGTCCCTCTTCAGTCTCAGCCCCTGCTCCATGCCGTGGTGCTGGTACCTCAGGCTATCAAAGCATGCTGAAAATCTCTCCCGCCTGGCTCCCTGCTTTGCTCCCAGCCTCCTTTTGAGCGTCATTCGTCCTAGCGCCTGGCCTTACAGCTGACTAGACTATAAATCCTCCAAACCAAAGAAATTGAAAGGGAAGGGCTGAAGCCACGGCCTTGCTGTGTCCTCCAAATTGTGTACAGACTGCGCTGCCCTGAGCCGGCAGAGGGTTCTGATTTCACCCTGCCGAATTCCACGGAGTCATCCAGTTTTGCCCTCCACCGCTGCGCCTTAGGGCTGCCAGGCATCCGGTCGAAAGGGGACCTGTGCAGCGTCCAGTCAGTACTGCTGACTGGGCACCAAAAATCCGGTTACCATAGTAACCGGCCTGCACCGCTGGGGGGGCCGGAAGAGCCGCTGCTCCTGGAAGAGGCCAGCTGATGGAGAAAAGCTTAATCTGAGGAACTGGCTCCCAGCTCCGGCAGTGATATAGAGACCAGTGCCACCCAGGGCATGGATCCTGCCAGAACTCAGCGTTTGAAAAGCGGGACCAGCAGCCCAGCTTGCTGCCCAGGATGCCCTGGTGGGGTTTCTCAGCCTCCCAGGGCCCCCGCTCCCCACAGCCCCTTGCTCTGGGGATTATCCCTCACCCTCTGCTCCTCTGTGCCCCCGCTGGGCAGATGGGATCTTTATCAGCTCCTCCCAGCCCAGCTCTGCAGGCAGCAGGCGAGTCATGGGGTGGGGAGTGATGGAGGAAGCGGGGCGACAAGTGGTGGAGGGGCCCGTAGTGTCCAGTTCTGAAAAATTGGAAATTGGCAACCCCATGTAGCTGGGTGTCCCCCTGCATCAACTCTGAACTCTCTCCAGAGGCCAGGTGCTCTCATGTCCCCAGGCCAAATCCACGAGCCATCCTGGCCGCCTTTGTCTGGGATGGAAAGCCATAGACGCAAAGGACAACTGTTAGGGACAGGATATTTGTGTGGGTTCCTAACATAGATAGCTTTGGACCTTTCAACATAGGAATGTCCATACTGGGTCAGACCAAAGGTCCATCTAGCCCAGTGTCCTGTCTGCCGATAGTGGCCAATGCCAGGTGCCCCAGAGGGAGGGAACAGTACAGGGAATCATCAAGTGATCCCTCCCCTGTCGCCCATTCCCAGCCTCTGACAAACAGAGGCAGGGACACCATTCCTACCCACCCTGGCTAATAGCCATTGATGGACCTAACCTCCATGAATTTATCAAGGTCTTTTTCAAACCCTATTAAAGTTCTAGTCTTCTCAACATCCTCTGGCAAGAAGTTCCACAAGTTTGCTCCTAAAAGGATATATTACACCTGCCAGACAGATGAAGGAAGCACAAGTTGACTGGGAAGTAATGGCACCTTTGATTAGCCATACATTCATCAAGAAGCAGAGGGGAGAGATAAGTACATCCTGGAGTCTGAAGCTTTTTCTCCCTAAAGCATAAAGGGACATTTACATATTACTGATTCACACAGGGGAAGAGGCATTCACAGGAGACAGTATCTATTCAGTGGTTTCTAAGGTGGGGAATGTTTACTTTATAAATGCATTCTGGCATGTCTCATAATTTTAGTGTAACCCATCAGGGTATGCTTCGGTAAACGAAGGCAGCACATCCGAGAATACTGCTCTACCAATCTGTTCCCTCATCTGCGCATTAATGTCATAGCTGGAACATTTGCATTTAAAAGGATATCTAGATTTTCACTGTAGGAATATTTTTCTATTGCATATATTTTTGGCGTTTTTACATAAATCAGATTAATTACTTATATATGCATCGCTCCATCAGCCTCCATTCAGAGTCATAAGACCTATTTACTGTACAAAGAAGTCTATTGAAGTCTAGTCCAGTGAGTGAACAAAGCAGTCACAATGTGGTTAAACATGATATGAGGCGATTCGTGCCGGGTGAAACACAAATTTTAAATTGGATAGAACATTCATTTCTGAAGCTAGGAAACTATTTTCTGAGGGCCAAAGGTGGGAACAAAGAATGAGGTAGCCTGACAATATTAGATTTCCATTACAGAACACTTGAGAACAACTTCAAATCAATTTTATTTGCAGAGGTTTCATGGCCAATACCTGACTGTGGCAACATTGGCCACTGTGGTTTGTCTGCTTTTGTTAGTAATGCATGTACCAGGCCCTGATAGCTTTTCTACCTCCACAATACTCTTGAGTAATGATCTGACCCCAGCCACCTCTCTGAGACCTAATGAGGTAATGTGACCTAAGGCTATGGGATTAGAAATCTTTAAGAAACGATCACAACATTGTAAAGTCCTTGCTTAGGTCTTGAGTCCAAACCAGATATCTGGTCTCATCATAGGCTTTGTCTTTCCCCCAACCGTCCTGTGTAACATATCTCTCAAATGTCATTTTGAGAGGCTCATCCCTCGTTTGAGGCCCAAAGTTAACCTCAGTGTGGGGCTCCCTGACTTCTATTGCTGACAATTATTTACGTCAGAAATAAAGACACAGGAAGCTAGAGAACAGTTACTGGTATGGTCGAAAGGAATCCTCCAGCATTTTAAATCTCCTCAGGGTATGTCTACACTACAACGTTAATTCGAACTAAGCTAATTCGAACTAAGCTAATTCGAACTAACGGATCCAGACTAAAAAACTAGTTCGAATTAGCGTTTTGCTAATTCGAACTAGCATGTCCACATTAAGTGGACCCTGAACCGGGCTTAAGGATGGCCGGAAGCAGTGCCGGCAGGGCATCAGAGGAGAACTTAGAGCGTGGAGATGCTGTCTCAGGCTAGCCGAGGGCTGCGCTTAAAGGGTCCCGACCCCCACCCCGGACGGACAGTTCTCAGGGGTGCCCCGCTTGCAAAGCAGTCCTGGCTTGGAGTTCCCGGAGTACCCACACTGGGCACATCACACCACTCGGCCATCAGTCTTGCTGCGCTTGCCGCAGGCTGCCATCTGGGGAGAGGGGGGAATTGGGGGGCTGCAGGAGAGCTTCCACCCCCAGAAGCCCGCAGAGCCAGCCCAGTCCTCCCCATCGGGAGCTCGTACCCCATTCCTCCCTCACCTCCTTCCACTTACCCTTCCCTAGCCCCTCTTCTTGATGTACAAAATAAAGATAACGTGTCTTCCAAAATGGAATCTGTCTTTATTGAACAAAACTGGGGGAGACTGGGAAAAGAAGGTGGGAGAGGGGAAGAGAGAGGCTGGGAGAGGGGAGGGCAACTAAAATGATCAGGGGTTGGGAACAGGTCCCATATGAAGAGAGGCTAAAGAGACTGGGACTTTTCAGCTTAGAAAAGAGGAGACGGAGGGGGGACAGGATAGAGGTCTCTAAAAGCATGAGTGGGGTGGAGAGGGTGCATACAGAAAAGTTCTTCATTAGTTCCCATAAAGAAGGACTAGAGGACACCAAAGGAAAGGAATGGGTAGCAGGCTTCAAACTAGTAACAGAAAGTTGTTCTTCAGAAAGCAAAGAGTCAACCTGTGGAACTCCTTGCTGCAGGAGGCTGTGAAGGCTAGAACTAGAACAGAGTTTAAAGGGAATTGAGATCAAGTCATGGAGGTTGGGTCCATGGAGTGGTATTAGCCAGGGGGTAGGAGTGGTGTCCCTGCCCAAGGTTTGTGGAAGGCTGGAGATGGATGGTACGAAACAAATGGCTTGGTCACTGTCTTCGGTCCATCCCCTCCAGGGTCCCTAGGGTTGGACGCTGTCGGCAGACAGGCTACTGGGCTAGATGGACCTTTGGTCTGACCCAGTATGGCCATTGTAAGCTCAGGGCTCAGGGTCGGGGGTCTCAGTGGACCCCCTTGATTTTCATGCACACCTGCTCCTGGGTGGCCAGGCTGGCAGCTCTCCTGCCCTAGACGGCCGCTTTCCTGTGCTTAATGCGGAGATCGTGGACGAGGTCCACGATGTCTGCACTAGCCCAGGAAGGTGCCCGCCTCTTGCGGTCCCGGGCAAGCTCCCGGGAGCCGCCAGCCTGGTCCCGGGAAGAGGGGGAGGGCTGGGGGGCATCGGGTGGGTGGCTTGATCAGTGCCAGGTGCAGGGTCTGCTGGCTGGGTGCTGGCAGGCTTGCACCTGGCACGGGCACCGTAGCCAGCCCGTGCCCCTTTAAAGGGTCCGGGGCCGGGAGGGGGGCAGACGAGTGTCCCTGGTGTTGGCCAGAGTGGCCACCAGGGAAAGCTGGGGAGGGCTAGCCTCCCACTAGTTCGAATTAAGGGACTACACAGCCCTTAATTCGAACTAGCTAGTTCGAACTAGGCTTAATCCTCGTAAAATGAGGTTTTCCTAGTTCGAACTAAGTGCTCCGCTAGTTCGAATTAAATTTGAACTAATGGAGCGCTTGTGTAGCGCCTATGAAAGTTAGTTTGAACTAACTCTGTAGTGTAGACATACTCTCAGAGTGTAGCAGTCTGCATTATGCCCCGCACTTCGGGCCCTAGCAGGTCAAGAGCCACGCCATGCAGTGCGGCATGATTGCAGGGCTCCATGAGAGGGTTTCGTGTCTGTTCTAATAGATGTTCTCAGAGATGGGGGGGTGTTGGCAGAACTGTGGAAGGGAAGTGTCACGATGACTACCTGTAAAGGAGTGAAGTCAGACTGCAAACATGATTCTGGGCTGCGTTAACAGGAGTGTTGTGAGCAAGACACGAGCAGTCATTGTTCCGCTCGACTCTGCACTGAGTAGGCCCCAATTGGAGGATTGTGTCCAGTTCTGGGCACCGCATTTCAAGAAAGATCTTGAGAAACTGGAGGAGATCCAGAGAAGAGCAACAAAAATGATGAAAGGTCTAGAAAACAGGAGTTCTGAGGGAAGACTGAGGGAATAGGACTTGTTTAGTTTAGAAAAGAGAAGACTGAGAGGGGGACACAATAGCAGTTTTCAAATATTTGAAAGGGTGTTACATGTAGAAGGGAGAAAAATTGTTCTCCTTCACCTCTGAGGACAGGACAAGCAGCAATGAGCTTAAACTGCAGCAAGGGAGGTTTAGGTTGGACATTAGGAAAAACTTTCCTACCAGGGAAAATGAAACTAGTGGCAAAAATCCTTAAATTGAACAAATTCTAAACTTGCTTACCATTTCTTATGAAGGGGCACTGTCAGGATGATAGGAATTTACATCCCCAATTAGACAAGTGGTCCATTTTGGTCTGGTATGCAGTCTTCAAAAGTAGTAAGCAGCAGCTTCTCCAGAGGTAGCTGATAGTATCCTTGTAATAGATTAGAGAATAATTGTCTTAGAAGGGAAGTGACTTGCTAAAGATGGATCTTTATACTGGTGAGATGGAGATTTATATATTTTATTTTACTGTTATCCCATCTCATTATCTATATCAGCGTATATCTCAAGCTATATTTTAATCAGTAATGTTGAATCTCATTGACTCTTGTGCATTTATTCCATATGTTTACTTTACACTTTTCATTACTTTGAGCTGCTGTTCACTATTAGTTTTGTTTGCAGTCAGATTTTAGGCAATTTCACTCTCAAGTTTTCATGCTCTGACCGTGTTGAAAACAACAACAACATTAACAGTTATTGAGCTGTTTCCAGTTATAGGTCTGGTAAAAACTTCATTTAACTAAACCCGTGAGTTTGAACCAATTTTTAAAGTAAGGGTAAAAGTTACAAACATGAACCCCAAAATCATTTTAAAGGGTGAAGGATTTGGAGAGGTCACAGTACAAATTTCTTCATTTCATCTCTCTGCCCCAAACCAGAGGTGGTTGTTATGTGCTACTTTAACAATACTTGTATAGTTTCCCTTTTTATTATTTGTGTAATCGGTTATTGACGTGTACTAAATATATGTGGTTTTACGGTACCTGGCAAAGATAGGGGCTGATCCATAATGAGGGCTTCTAAGTGCTACCATAGGTGAAATTGTAAGTGATTTTTATCTTTGGAGACAAATTTTCTTTTAAATTTGGTAGCAAAGAATTCTGCAAACACCTCAGCTGTGGTTATTGTTCTTTCCCTATGTCTTAAGCAAACCTTTGCCCGCCATGCTGTCAAAGTACTGGATCGTTATCACATGCTCACATAAGGAATTAACTTCTCAGCACATACTAAGACACCTTGAGTGCTACTAAAATGATTGCAGTGACACACCCAGCATGGATGCAGCTAATGAAAGGAAGTTAATCTCAGATCCAACAAACCCAGGGTAAAAGAGGGAACGCAGAGGCAATTCTGTTTGAGTATCATGAAGGCTGCAAATTAAATTGGCAAATACTTATGGGATTCAGGGAGCAGTAACACCACTTCCCCCTGTCAAAACCAGTGAAAGTGTTGGAGGGATTGATTTATGAATGGATATTAAAAGAGCTAAGTGCCAAACGCTGCTTTCTGAAATTCTGGCTAGCTTCAGTGGAAAGTGCTGGTGCTCTTCAGGGGACAGAATTGGGCCCTCGATATGCATGCTTTGGCCCAATAGTATTTAAAATGTACAAACACCAAGTAAGGTGAGATATTATTAATCATGGGGCAAGGGGTTACAGGTTGGAACCACGGAAGAAAATTGATCTGCAGGTCGGCCCCACACTGAACTATGCACAGTGTGCAAATGACAAGCATTACACCTGGCGACTGAAACTTCAGCTAGTGCGTAAAGTGGCTGAGGCCATGTCTACTCTTAAAACACAACAGCAGCCCTGTGGCTGCGCCATGGGGGTTCGCCTGTGACTGCGGTTAATCCACCTCCGGGGAGGCAGCCGTTAGATCGATGGAAGAAATCTTCCAGTGAACTAGCTTTGTCTAAACTGGGAGTTTGGGTGGCTTAACAACTTGAAGCCAGCATAGCGGGGTTGACCTGACTTTTCAGTCTAGATCAGCTTGTCTACACAGGGACACCCACTGAATTCACTAACGCTGTGAATAACCAGTCTAGGCGGGTGTTCCTTTTCAGAAGTAAAGTGCCTCAATGTGGTTTAATGAATCAACTTAAAAAGTTAATTCAGGATAACTTTTCTGAGCAGCTCCATGTAGAAAAGTTGTCAGAAGTATTTCTTATAAGGAGCACATGGCTTCTGTGGTCTGCACTTTTCTTCCAACTAAAATTAAAGTGTTTTGCATCTATAAATCCTAAAAGTTTTTCATCTTGGCTACCTTGGAAACCATTTCTCTCCTAGTTTGATCTTTCACAGAGGCCCTTGAGCTAATAGCCCCCTTGTTTAAACAGCAGTCATTTAGTGGCAGGTATTTTCTGTTAAGAAGTTCTTGATTTAGGATTTTGCTTCTCCTGCTTCTATCTGAGTTATTTGGCCTTAGAGGCTTATCTGTTTTCCCAGAGAAGCTGGGTTGAAGAAGATGTACATGAGATAAGGGGAGAAATTATCCCTATGGAGTGGCAAGTGAAAAAGAGCTTGCTATATGATGATAGGTTAAATTATAGGTTCTGTTTTCAAAAGCAGGCATCAATGTGGGGTACCGCCGCTCCTGGGTGCTCAACTTTAGACAACTGATTTTTCAAGGCTGTCAGCAACTAGCTTCCCTTGCCACCCCCTCACTATTTCAGAGAACAGCTTAGCAGTTCACAGAGGAGAGACAACCATTATAGAGAGCAAAACCAACAAGGAGTCTGGTGGCATTTTGAAACTTACCAGCTTTATTAGGGTATTAGGGCATAAACTTTTCATGCCATATGGGATACAGAAATGGGAGTGTGACATCAGCCTCATTAAATCAGAGTGGATGATTATGAAGAGGGTGCCAGAGAGCAGGTAGAACGTACTCTCAGTCACGCTTCCTGTAACAGCCTTGACAATGGATCTTTGTTAGCATCAATGAATGGGTCTAAGGGAGAAGCCAACCCTGACAGCCATCACCATCAATGGTGCTGTGCGAAGTAGAGGGATGCGAAATGGATGCTCTGAGCAATTTGTATGCCTTGCAGAACAGCGCCGTTGGTACATACCATTGCAGAGAAGTGACTCCACTGCAATTAGCACTTTTATTTTTGGGTATATCATATTGTGCGATTCCGTTTCCACAAGAGAGCACAGAGCAGTGCTGGCACGTACTGCCTGTGCCCCGTAATAGCTGCTGCTCATACGATAGCCCTTCTGGTCCAAGGAAATTATAAGCCATATGCTGCTGAGTTTCCAGTCCCATCTCATGGCTATATAGGGCGCACATCAAAATACGCTCCAATGGATTTCTTCAACTCTCATTTCTAGTTCCTCAGAACACTGTGTTGGAGGGAAGAGACTTTTTCAGTAGAGGCTTAATTTCTCGTCCTTGAGTCTCTTGCTTAGTTTCATGTCTATAGAGCTTCATAATACAAACCACTTTTTTTTATAGGATCAACATTCCCTCCCACCCCCCCCCCAAGGGAGCAATACCCAAAACTCAAGTACCCATAATTACAATATTGAGACTACAGCTTCTTTTTTGGAAATAGAAGCCACTTAAATAGATTGCCACGAGGAAGTATTTGGTGTGCTCTGCGATAATCACATTAATTTTTGATGCCCGATGTTTTGGGAAATAGATCTCCGGTGGGATGCGGACAGAGACAAACACGCCATGGAGCTCTTAGGTCTTTGTAAGTTGTTGTACCCGTGCTGCGCTGATAAATGCCCACAAAGCTGTAAGTGGGCAGATGTTGTGACAGGTCATCCTTTACTCTTCGCTCTTATTGGATTTCAGGATCAGAAAATTGGATCAATCTTGGTGCTTTTGGTCTCTGTGAAATGTCTGCAATAAATCTCGAAACATTTATCCTTGCTCTGATCTCACTCACGGAGCAGCCACATTCAAAAGGCAAATCTCCTCATGAGGCAGATAAATGAGGAGCAGTACAAAGAATTTACTGCTCTTCTGCAGCAGTAGAAAGAATTTACTTTTTGACGGGTGAATTTCCCTCTAGCTCATGGGTGGGGAACTGTTTTTTCTATGGGGGCCAGTGACCCACAGGAAAAATCAGTCATGGACCCGTGGGCCACATACCCTAGATATATGTGCAGAGGAGCAAGTCTTCTCCTAGGCTCCAAGGTGGGGCCCAAAATGAGAAGTTCAGTGTGCAGAAGGGGGTGCTGGAGAGGGGCTGAGGGGTTTGGAGTGAGGGAGCAGGCTCAGGGCTTAGGGCAGGGTGTTGAGGTGTGGGAGGGGGCTTAGACCTTGGGCAGGTGGTTAGGAGTGGAGGTGTAGCACCGGGGAGGGAGTTAGGGTGCATGAAGGGGTCTGAGATTGGACAGCGTTTCAGGGTGGATGTGCGAGGCCGGACATTGGGTTGCAGGAGGGGGTGAGGGATGCAACACTCTGCAGAAGATGAGCGTGGCCAAGGGGTTCAGTCTGTGGGAGAACCTCCTGTGGATCTGAAATGCTGAAAAGATCTTGGGGAACTCAGACCTTCCTCTGCTATCACAGCTGGGAAGAGCCAGCCCCAGAGTGACAGTGAGGGACAGAGGCTGATAAGAAGGTTGAAATTCTATATGATGTTGGCTGCTCATAAAAGTGTCTAGGAAAACCAGGGGAATGCGAATAGGGCTCCCTTTAATGGCTCCAGCCCACAGACATCTGCGGAGGGGATGCCAGTGGGGCTAATGCTCAATGCAAAGTGCTGCAGCTGAAAGGAGAGTCATTGCTTTGAAACCTCTGTCTGACCAAGTGTATTGTCACTGTCACCCATGCCAACCATGCGCGATGTGTTTGGGCTCTTTTAGGTCAAGTGGCAGAAGGATGACCTGGACAATAATTTGAATTTCTTCTCCATCTCTTCCGATGGGCGGATTGTATCGTGGACTTTAGTTAAGGTAAATGTTAACGTTGGGATATTTTCTCCCTTGCTAAATTATGTGTAGAGTTCAGCAGTGCGCGTGATGTATTATTACTTACAATAATGAGAGAGACAAGCTGCTGAGGTTAGATCTTCTGTTGGGAAGACCCAGACCTGAAGAATAGCTCTGAGTAGACCAAAAACTTGTCTCTCACCAACAGAAGTCGGTCCAAGGAAAGATATTACCTCCTCCAACTTGTCTTTTTCCTGTCCTGGGACCAGCACAGCTGCATCGACACTGCAAACAACAATGTTATAATGAGCCTTAGGCATGAAAAGAAGCTGTTAATGATAAACAGCGCAGTAGTTCCATGTGAAACTTTAACTTGTGGTTGGGTTTTAGTGTTAAACTCCTTGGGGTGAACAGGGACAGCCCAGCCTGTCTGCGCCCCAAACTCTTGGCCCTGCATGTAGATCAATGGGCTCTCAGGACAGAGACTGTCTTCCACCAGGTTGCTTGGAAGCTGCTGAAGTCCATAGTGATCCTTTGTGCACTGAGAACACCCACTGTTCATCAGAGAGCTGACTGTGGAATGTGCCTCTTTCCATTTTCCCTTCACTCCAAAAACTTTCTAGGAAATGATCAACTAAAGAGTTCAGATTTGCAGAATCCAGGAAGCAAGAGAGAAGGTTCAACCCGGTCAGCAACTCAACTAGCTTCTTCTCTTGATGGCACAGCTGAGGAAAAGCGGTTTGGCAGGTTGTCCCGAAACCTCACTATCCCTTCTCTTCTCGTTGGCACACAATACATAATGGCACCTTGCTTGAGGATTACACGGTCTTTTATTTCACAGTGAACCAAAGAACCTGACGATACATAAAAGCTTAAAGCTCTAGAGCTATATTCTCAGGGAAGCAAACGCCTTTGTTCCCCCGTCGGTGTAGGTAATTGACCACCCTGAGAGGCAGTAGGTAGGACACCAGGAGAATTCCATTTTGGAGCATTTATCTGCCTCATCTCTCTCATATTGATGGGGTTGGGCACAGTGATATCACTGTCAGTTTGAAATAGAGCAGGTGATTCATAAGGGTGTTCCCCAAAACCCGAGCCTGTCTCTGGAATACTGAGCTACCAGGTGGCAGTGCTTTGTCCTGAAATGTCATGCAGAAGGTCTGCAGTGAGATCAGTGGGTGTCACTGGGGTAGGCCGCCTCATCTCCTGCCACATCAGTAGCTGTGGGAATGACAGCAAAGAACTTATTGGCTGATGTAGTTGGATTAAGGTCCAGGACTAGGAGTCGGGGCTCCACATTCAGTTCCCAGCTTGGACACAGATTTACTATGTGCCATTGGGCCAAATTACTCAGCTGCTCCGAGCCTTGTTTGTAAAATGGGGCTAAAGGTGTTTTCCTCCTTTAAGGGACGCATTTGAGGCTTACTTCACTCCTGCTTGTGACGGGCGCAAAGATTATTAAATCCTCTTGCTGTAATTGTTGGGTATTCCTGCAAGCACATGGGACAGCGAGTCTTAGCAGTCTCTTTTCTCTGTGGAATTTCTGAATGACTTATGCTACACAGCGCCCCCGGAATATATTGCCATGGATCACAGGTCTCAAACCCCAATCTACAGGGTGCGTTGGAGCCAGTAAGTTCCAAACTGCCATTCCCTGGCCAGCTAATAACCACCAGACTAGGAGCTCGACTCCAGTCCTGGTGTCTGATTGATAGAACTCAGATTGGTTCCCTGCTTCTATTTAAAGCAAGCACAGGAACAGGAGTTGTCCATGTAACTACGTTTCCCTCGCTTCCCTTGTGCTGCATGCTCCTATTGTGTTACTCTGATCTCTTTGTAACCTGACCCTGCCTGACACCTGACCCTCAGTCTGGCCTGGACTCTGATCTTCCACTGTGTGACCCAAACTGTCTCCAGACTCCTGCTCCAACCATTATGTCAGACTGTCCACATCCTGGTCATGAGAGTTTGCATGGACCATGTAGGCCAGAGGAGTGAGCCTGGAGCTGTTCGTGGCATAATGGGCCTGGCTGACCCTTTAGCCACACTTGAGAGGCCCGTCTGCTTTCAGGCGGACCACCATGCTGCAGACCTAGGCCATCCAGCTGACCTTGCAAGAGCAAGTCGGAGAGTTGCATGCTGGAAAAGCCACACTCCAGACGTAGCTCACTCAACCCTGTCACATGATGCAGCTGCCAGAAAAGTGTGGTGCTAATTAACAGCAACCGTGGGCTTCTATAAACCAGTGTTGCCTCCAGTTCAGGGTGCCACCTTCAGTTCTACACAACTGATTGTAGAAGGTGAGTCTGGTTATTAGCCTGCTGGCCAGGGAAGCGTTAGACTGGATTGTCCCCTTCTCGGCGTGCGGCTGCCCGGCACTGTTGAACTGGGAGGTCTTCCTCCAAGCTTTGCCCAGTGTTCTTTGATCACCTACCAAACCCATGACTGTCTGGTAATGCCTGTCAGGCTGACCAATGCCTCAGCCTCCTGGCGCCATTTTATAAATGGTGTGTTCTGAGACATACTGGGCTAGTGGGTAGTAATTTGCCTACATGACATATTGGTTTGCTCTGACTGCGAAACAGTCTGCCGCTCACATCCAAATGGCACTGGAATGCTTCCGGCAGCCTGGATTTTATGTCGAGCTCAAGGACATGCTTTCAGTCGGGCCTCCATGGAGTTCTTTGGCTTCATTTTATCTCCCGAAGGGATCCAGATGGACCCATGCATGCTCTAAGCTGTCCAAGACTGGCCAGTTTCCCACTCTCTATGCCATCTGGAATGCTTCCTCAGGCACGCCAATTTTTATCCAGGATTTATGCCAGTTTTTCGAAACAAACGGAGCCCCTCGCTGGTTTCCTTTGCAAAAAACACCCAATTCCATTGGTCTCCCAGTGCCCCAGCATGCCTTAAATCAGCTGAAACTTGCCTGCTCTATTGCACCCATATTGGCTTACCCAGATGTCATGCAAGCCTTCAGTGTAGACTCTGATACCTCCAGTGTGGTGACAGGGGCTGTCCTCTCCAAACGACTTGGACCCAAACCAGTATTAAAACTCACCTCTGCAGAGCTAGACTTCAAAATACTTGCTAAGGAACTCCTGCTGCTGAAAACGGCCTCTGCAGAACCGTGTCGCTGCCTGGAAGGAGCTTACTACCCAGCCTTGCATGTATGGCTTTTGAAACCTACACAGAGACCTTTTCCCTCACCGGACCCAGCTGCTTCCTCCTCCAGAACAGGTGCAAGGCCAGGAGGCATTCGTGGCTCTCAGGGTGCCCCAATGGAAATTTGAACATTGCACTAAAACCTCCAATCCTAAGGCCACGGTGCTCACTAATTTAATCTTTGGTTCCTTGTTCTTTTTACCGCCCCCACTCCTACCCCAGTGCATTCATCACAAGCTCCCACTACGCAGAAATATCCTAATTCCTGAATAGACTCGACCAGATTGCTGCGCACTCTCATTGTTTCATTATTGTTTTTTATTTCCTTGTCTTCCCCCCATCTGTCTGTCTGTATCATGTGTTGCCTCTTCTCTTATGCCCAGATTGGCAGGTCTGTAGAACAGGGATTGTCTTCATGTTCTGTGTTTCTTTAGTGCCTATGATGAGGGCTCCTAGATGCTACAACAGTATGAACAATATTGTATGAGGCATTTGTCTCTGCGGGGGAAACACTTACCTGTGTGTTTCTGACACTTGATTCTCTAAGGCTGTGTCTGGAGTACACCTCTCTGTCGACAGAGAGATGTAGATTAGGCATGTTGAAATTGCTAACGAAGCAGGGATTTGAATGTCCCACACTCTATTAGCATTAACATGGCTGTCGCTTTTTTTTCGAAATGGAGCTTTTTTGAAAAACGGCAGTCTAGATTCACATCTGTCGAAAATAAACCCTTTTTTGACAGATCCTATAAACCTCATTTTTTGAGGAATACATGATCGGTCGAAAAAGGGTTTATTTTCCACAGATCTGCGTCTAGCTCTGTTGCGAAAAAAAGCAGCAGCGATGTTTACGTTAATGAAGTACAGGATATTTAAATCCCTGCTTCGTTAGCAATTTCAACGTGCTTGATTTGCATCCCTCTGTCGACAGAGGGATGCAGTCTAAACGTAGCCTAAGTGAATATTAAGCAGCATGTTCAGGTGCTAATTCGCAGGCTTTGATAATCACAGTATGAATATGGTATTATACCAAACATGGGCCCTCTCCGTTACACTGGTGTGAGAGTTGGTGGGGAAAGTCTCTCCGTGACTCTCCATTACACAAAGCAGAAGCTGATCTTGCCAAGTACAATAGAACCTCAGAATTATTAACACCAGAGTTACAAACTGATCAGTCACACTCATCTGGAACTGGAAGGGGGCAAGCAGGCTGCCAGAAAAGAAAAAGAAAAAGAGAAAAAGGGAAAGTGAAAGGGAAAGGAAATCAGTGCTGTACTGTGTTAAATGTAAATTGCTACGAAAATAAAGGGAAAACATTATTTCCCTCTGCTTAGTAAAGTTTCAAAGTTGTGTTAAGTCACTGTTCATTTGTAAACTGTTGAAAAAACAACGCTGAAGTGTGGTTCGGCGTCCATTCCCACAGTGTTCATAACTCTGAGGTTCTACTGCAAATATTAGTTTATTATTATCAAGTTACTGGTGGAGAAACTGATCCAGACTTTAATGGCTAAATTGATGAAGGCCTTCATTTCCTAAACCTTTTGTTCATACTGAGGGCCCCTCTTTTTTTCTTGGGGGTACAGGGGGTACCCTCCCTGGGTATATGCACTGGGGTGACAAGCTGTGATGAGATTCTGTTACAGTCCGTGAGTGTTAATGGCTGTTTTCTGCGGAAGGGAAGAAAAGCTCATAGTAACTAAAACATCACTGGAGCAAGCTGCCAACTGCTGGCACTAAATGACAAATGCGTTTATGTTCAGCTTTTTAAAATTCTTCAAGAAAATGTGCCATTTCCAAACAATGACAGTCTCTGTATTGTCCCTGCAAAGACTCCCAGTAATCTGAAGTCTCCTCTGCCTGCAGAATGAGCTGGTTCATTCAGATGTCATCAAGCTGTCAGTAGAGGGAACAACGATGGAGGGGCCAGAGGGACTGCAGCTGCAAACAATTGGTATGAGCCCAAGTTCTCGCCCTCCTGATAATTAGTGACACCAAACCACTAATCACTCATCCCTAGGAACTAAAATAGAGAGCTCTCCCTGGGGAGGCAAGGAGCAGAGAGCTGCTTAAAGAAAGGTCCCCCCCTTGGCTGTTCGCTGATCCAAGGGTATGTTCACGCTTGCACTTTCTTAACGAAACTTTTGTCGTTCCCGGGTGCTTAATCCCGCCCTCCTGCGTGAATAACAAGGTTTTGCTGCGGCAAGTGCACGTGAGTGCTTCGTTGGCGGCAGAAGTGCTCTCGTGCCAACAAAACGAAACCCGCTCGTTGGGGTTGGAGGTATTTTGTCTTTCTTTCATTGTTCTTATATATACCCCTGCCTCTGTAAACTCCACCCCAGCTCATCTGATGAAGTGGGTTTTACTCAGGAAAGCACATGCCCCAATAAATCTGTGAGTCTCTAAGGTGCCACAGAACTCCTCCTTGTTTCTTCGTTATTATACTTACACCCCTTTGCCAGGTACTGACGTCAGGCTCGTTAGCCTGTAATTGCCAGGATTGCCTCTTTGGCCCTTTTTAGAAATCGGCGTTACATTAGTTACCCTCCACTCATCTGGTGCTGAGGCAGGTTTCAGGGAGAGGTTACAAACTAGAGTTAGTGGTTTTGCAATTTTGTATCTGAATTCCTTCCGACTAGCTGCCCGAATACTTACCCCGGGCCCTAGGCAGGCTTGTGCAGCCCAAACTGAAGTCCGTGTTGTGGAGACTTCAGTGCTCTGGTATGTGAACTATATAGATTAAAGCTGGTGTGGCCTGGTATGCCTGCAGGTGCCCCAGTCACCTTGCCAATTGCAGCCAAAGCACAGGTCCTTTCTATCTACAGGTAGTTAGTCTGGCTCAGACATTTCATCTCCCTCTCACCTCGGCTTCACCTCAAGTAGCTACAAGAAATGAAAACTAATAAGGATCTAAGCGACTACTTGACTACCCGATAGGCATATGCTTATCGGGTAATCGAGTGGTGAGGTCCCAACTGCCACTCCTCTGCCTTCAAAATACAGCAAGAGTCCCGGGGCTACATTTCAAAGGCAGAAGCACAGGACTCAGAACATGGGGCAAGTGGGGACAACTTGAGTCCCCACCCACCCTGGGGACACTGCGCTTCTGCCTTCGAAATATAGGCGGCTCTTCCTACATTTAAAAGGCAGAGGCGAGTTGGGAGAGCGAGCGCCCCACCCCACCCCACCCCTTACAGCTGATTAATAGAAAGGTAACATCCCTAATAACGACCAGTTCTTAGCCTCTGTCACAATGAGAGAGAACACAGGAGTGGCCAGACTGGGTCAGACCAAAGGTCCATTGACCAGCGGCCAATGCCAGGTGCCCCAGAGGGAGTGAACAGAACAGGGACCCATAGAATCATAGGACATTAGAACCAGACGGGACCACGAGAGGTCATCAAATCCAGTCCCCTTCCCTCACGGCAGGACCAAGCATACTCTCTTTCGAAAAAGCACAGTTTGCATTACATAGCGCCTTTTTTCAAAAGAGCGCTTTTGGAAAAAGGCGTTCTTTCTCGTAAAACGAGGTTTTTAACGGTCAAAAAAACTGCCATGTTCTTTCGATTTACTTTCAAAAGAACATGGCAGCAGTCTAGACGCAGGGGAAGTTTTTTTGAAAAAAGGCCACTTTTTAAAAAAAAAACCTGTAGTCTAGACATACCCTGAGACTGGGAACTGATGCAGCGGGGGAAAAGAGCGGGGAGGGGAGACAGATTTAACAAGGATCTACAGTGCTGGTGTCAGTCTGATCCTGCTTAATTTGATCCAGCCCAGTGCAAGTCTCCACGTCACAGGCCGGGAGCCACAAGCCACAACTATTCCCACTGGCCGGAATGGGGCAGGCCCAGAGATGAGTGGGAATAAGGATTGCTTCTCACTTGGGAGCAGGAGGTTTTATTGTTTTGTTTTGCTTTTTTGCTTTTTATTTGTGTGCGTGACCCCTGACCGAAAAAGAAAGTTCCGTACTCCTGTATGAAACGAATACACTGTGCTTTCTTACGGAAAAGCAAAGATCCTGGTGGGTTCTTTATTGGGTCCAGAAAGTGCTGAGATTTTGGTTCTAAATTCTTTCAGAAATGAATCCCACTGCCTCGAACCAGCCTTTGAACCATGTTTCTCACACACCCCGGTGTTACCTGTGAGCTAGACAGTTCTCTTGTTCTGTGGTTGAGCTGGCGACAGCAGCAGAAGTTCCACAAGTGAACTTGTCATTTCGGGACCCAGCACCCATCCCGTGGAGAGTCCTGAGATAAGAACTGAGACCTGGACGATTTGATGAGATGTTCTTGTGGGAACGCAGTAGAGGGCAAGGAAAGGAAAGTGCGTCAGTGTTCTTGCGCAAATTCAAGCGGCCAGTGTAGACCGCTGACAAATGGCAATCGGGGCTTTCTTGCACAAAATCGCGTCTAGCCTGGCCACGGATGCTTTTGCGCAAAAGCATTTTTTGCGCAAAGGCACCCGTGCCAATCTAGACACGATTTTGCGGAAATGCTTTTAATGGAAAAACTTTTCTGTTAAAAGCATTTCCACAAAATCATGCCAGTCTAGACGCAGCCATTGTGTGAGAGACTCACTAAAAGGATTTGGATTGTTTGGCTGGAGTTTGACCCCAAAGAAAAAGAGTGAGAGTCCTAGTCATTGACCTGTAGAAATATGCCAGAGTAAACTTGTGCATTTATGGTAGCGCAGCCAACCGTAGAAACTGTTACCTGTGCGATGAACTACGAAGGCATTTCTGATGTAAGGTTTGTGCCTACCCTTCCTCCTTCTCAGCGGGAGTGTTTGAAGAGAGACCTCTCTGGTTTCGGTTCTGCGTGATGGATGTTGTACAGTTAGCATTGTTGCAGTCTGAATAGAATGTCCTCTTGGGGTGTGTGACGGCGCGTTGGGGTCCCCCGTCTCCTGCACCCCGAAATGGCACAAACAGACTGCACCAGCCGGTGGAATAGAGGAAGTTTATTGCCTCTCCAGGGTACAGCACAGCACAGATGTAATCTGGTCACAGAGCTGGGCTAGGATGCCTCAGTCCCCCTTGAGATGGGGGAGACTGGGCCCCTAAACTCCAGCCCCTTTCCCTAGGCTGTCTCCTCCATGCTCCCAGACAGCCACTCACTAACCCTCTTCCAGCCCTGCCCCCCAGCCAGGGCAGCATTCCACCTTCCTTTGTTCCTCTCCATGGGGGGTGTCTGGCCATACTGGTTGAGAGATCCCTTTGCATAGTGAGTGACTCATCCTGTTTTGCTGGGTCGTGGTACCCACGGCAGCCAGGGGGGGGTTACCCCAGAGCCAGCAGCATAGAAACCAGCCAGGTACCCCCACTATGTCACAGGGTGCTGCGGGGCACGGTAGAACATGAGGATATTCTTTCTGTGTCTGTATAAGAGCCTCATATTAGGCAACTGGGTTTTGGGGATGTATCTCTTAAAAGGGCAATGCCGGCCTCACACCAGCTTTTTTTTTCCCTGGAGTACCGGCACTTTTTTTTAAAAACAAAAAAAGCACTGATTTAGTGCAATATGAAAAATTAATTTTTCAAAACCTTTACTGATGGAATTTGTGCATTAATCAAGAGACTCATCCTTGAAGTCATGGCCGTCTTTCTGATTGACAGCTCTCCTTCTCTTCAAATAGGTTGTGGAACTTCCTTTGATTTTCACAAGAAGATAGATTATTTATTCCTCGTTGGCACCGAAGAAGGGAAAATCTACAAGGTAAAATCCATATCAGGAAAGCCTATTTTACTTCTCATCACAACCATCTATTTCATAGGGTTGTCTTCTCAGTCAGGGTATGTCTACACTACCCCGCTATTTCGAAATAGGAGGGTAATGTAGGCATACCGCAATTGCAAATGAAGCCCGGGATTTGAATTTCCCGGGCTTCATTTGCATAAGCGGGGCGCCACCATTTTTAAATCCCCGCTCGTTCGAACCCCGTGCCGCGCGGCTACACACGGCACGAACTAGGTAGTTCGAACTAGGCTTCCTATTCTGAACTACCATTACTCCTCATTCCACAAGGAGTAACGGTAGTTCAAACTAGGAAGCCTCGTTCGAACTACCTAGTTCGTGCCGCGTGTAGCCGCGCGGCACGGGGTTCGAACGAGCGGGGATTTAAAAATGGTGGCGCCCCGCTTATGCAAATGAAGCCCGGGAAATTCAAATCCCGGGCTTCATTTGCAATTGCGGTATGCCTACATTACCCCGCTAGTTCGAACTAGCGGGGTAGTGTAGACATACCCTCATTTCCCCGGAATATGCAATAAAATGCAGCTTCCGTCCTTCTGTCAGATCTCTGTGAGTGCACTCCAGTGCCCAGGGGAAGCTCTGGTGGGTTACTGGAATATAGAATCATAGAATCCTAGAGCGGGCAGAGACCTCAGGAGTCATCGAGTCCAGCCCCCTGCCCAAGGCAGGGCCAACCCCAACTCAATCATCCCAGCCAGGGCTTTGTTTAACCCTTTAGGAACATTGGACATTGGTCACTTGAGTGGCCCATGTGCTTTCATACTGGTGTGAGAGAACTGAAGAGCACTGCAGCCCTTCCTCTGAGCCCACATGACTCTGGGGAAATGGCAGGGCTAATTTAATCATCTTCTTTTTTTTTTTTAATCGTAGAACTTTCCAGCCCTCTCTTGTAAAGAGAGTCTTGTAAATGCAAATAGTGTCATCTGATAGCTGGAGAGGGAAGTCTGTCCTTGCAACCCTTCCATTACATGCAGAGTTCCCTCAGGCTGGCTTTCAGGGTGGGGAGGGAGGATATTAAAATAATAGTCGCAGAGCCCTCGGTTTGGGTGAGGACCTTAGCTAATATCCGGCTGGTAGGGCAGAGTTGCCCAGACCACAACTATGTCTGTGGCCAGCTCCTTTACAGCCCACTGCCTTCAGCAGAGACTCCTCATCTGCTGAGCTGTAGGATATTGAGAAGTGGTCTCCCTCACTCCTCTGTTGAAGTTGTTCCACTGGGAGCACGACTGCCATGCAAACGGGGCAGGTGAATGCGTAGCCTCACCAGGTCCGTGATTAGCTCTAGAGCTTAGTGCAGCTATAAGCGTCTGAACACCTAGGGCATGTCTAGACTTACCAGAAGATTGACACTCCAGGGGTCAATGTTCTGGTGTCTGATTTAGTGGGTCTAGTACACACCTGTAAATCGAACGCCGAGGGCAGCTCCCACTGGTGTCCAGCGCGCATCCTTCTGCGAGGAGTAAGGGAAGCCAACAGTAGCGTTTGCTCCCCTCAGCCTCCCGCAGTGTGGACGCCGCCAAGGCTCGGCTTAAAGCAAGCCGACTCCAGTTGGGCACTAGATGTAGGTGGAGTTGTGTACCGTAAGCTGGCCTTCCTGGTCTGGTCTAGACCAGGCTCTAGAGTGGGGAAGCAGAGGGCTTGTTCAGAGTCTTGAGATCCATTATTGCTGAAAACATTTAAGTGCTGACTGCAGGCCGAGGACCGGGGAGGGAGCTTGTGGGTCTCAGCAGAGCCTAAAGCTGGGACTTTGTGGATCTCGGCCCTCCTGTTTCTGTCTTGGAGATATACCTATCTTGTGGAACAGGAAGGGACCTCGGAGTCCAGTCCGCTGCCCTCCCGGCAGAATTAAGCACCGTCCCTGGCAGATTTGCCCCAGAGCCCTAAATGGCCCCTTCAAGGATTGAACTCAGAACGCTGGGTGGAGTAGGCCAATGCTCAGGCCACTGAGCTATCCCCCATGGTAAAATGGGGACATCGATCCCATCCTCCCTGTGATGATGTGGTGGCAAAGGCCTTGATCTAACAAAGCACTTGGAATCTGTGCTTCCAGGCTGGGTTTGGAGATCTCGGTCGTACAGTGCTAATCTCTACCAGAGCACAGACCCAGCCTTTGGGCAGAGGGGGACATAGCAGCCCACTAATTCCAGCTTATCTGGGCAGTTCCTTCTTTCAAAACGCTCAGAAATGTTGGCAAGGATTCATGGGACGTCATTCTCTTTCCACCGCAGTGTTAGTTAAAGAGAAGGGTCTAACTTCAAATATTCAAGAAAAGCAGGAATCAAGAGTTAACTCCTATAAATTATTTGTTAAATTGTTTTAAAAAGCGAGTTTCCAAAAGCTTTCGTGTTTCCAATGGGTTAAAATCTCCTAACAAGCAGCAGGATAATATGCTAATTTTTAGCTGCAGAACAATTACAGTGAATTTCAGAAAATAGTGTGGTTAATAGCATTTCTGAAGCCAAGAAATCATTATCTTAATTACACACTGATCTAGCTAGTGCCCTTTTTACACAGAGAAAAAAAAAACGTTTCTGCATTAATATGACCATATAATGGCAATCAGCCTCTTTGCATATCACTGTTTTATGACTAGTTCAGATCTGTATATTGAAAGAAAAGTTGCAGTTACACAAATCCTGCGAGTTCAGAGCAAGCATTTTAAAAAGACATGAATTGTGAGATCGGGTCTTTGGACAAAAGTAGCACTCAGCCAAAGTGTGTGCCAAGGGAAACTGCAGTGACGTAGTTAGAAAACGTTAGAAAAAGAGCGAGATCCAACCTAAGTCTTTGCTTTGATTCTACTTAGTTCTTTCTGGAAGACTTTGCCCAAGAAAGGACTAAACAAAAGCTAAGTTAGCACCTCAGGATCTGGCATAATAAATAGCAGCAACAACTTGGAATCTTTTTGATTTTTTGCCGCTGGTTTCTAAGGAGATCTGAATTTTCTCAATCCTAATCGGCCTGACACTGTCAAGATAGTTTCCTGTTTGAACTGTACATTTTATTCCACGTTATAAGCCTCCTTCAAAAAAACTGTTTCTCATATTACCTTGATACAAAACGTGTCTGTAAACAAATGACAGAAACTGAACAGGATTTTACAGACACTCGTAACTATCAGCTTGCACAAGGGAAATTGACGAGTTCTGTGTCAGGCTAACATGTTTCGTGGAAGCTGTACGTTCCTTTTCCTTCTCTGTGTTCCACAGCCATGTCTTGTAACCCTATTGCCGGCTGTCTTGTTCCAGTAACCCTGCACTGGCATTAACTGAGTCTTTGTTTTTCCATCACAACTTAATAATACCAGTGACTTCCTCACAACACATCCATCATCACCTCAATAGGAGAAAAACTTGCTAAACAAATCTGGGACAGCTTTCTGGAAGACTAAACAGACTCTGCAGCTTAGGTCCAAGCATCCTCTTCTTCATCTCCAAAACGGTCACATTTCACATTTTTCAGTCATGTTTGATTCTGAAACGTGTAATAAGCAGCCTCAGTGAATAGACGCGTGAGGGGGATGTTTGCCGACATCTTTCCGTTCCAGACAGCTTACAAGTTTTTTGTAACTTTAGCGGGTGACAGTTTCAGACAGAGAATGGGATGTTGTTTTCAAATTAGAAACGAGGCACACCTTTTTACCAATGAGATGGTACATCTAGACTGCATTCATCTGTCAAAAGAAGATGTGCAAATTTGGAGCTAATTTCCATATCTTCTCCTGATCGTGTTATCGGAAGAAGTTTTTCCAAAAATGAAAGCAGTTTAAATGGGGGGGTTCAAAAGAACCCCACTTTTTCGAAAGAACCTTAAAAAATGAGGTGTACAGGTTTCTTTCAAAAACGGGGCTGTTTTTTTTAAAACCCCCCCATCTAAACTGCTTTCACTTTCGGAAAAAACCTCTTCCGATAACATGATTGGAAGAAGATATGCAAATTAGCTCCCAATTTGCACATCTCCTTTCGACAGATGAATGTCGTCTAGATGTACCCAGAGTGATTTACCATGAGAACAAAAATCCACGGAAGAGAGGCTTTATTCCAACACAGGTTCTTGGGCTGAATACAGGGGTTGCTGGGTGAAATTTGGAAGCCAGTGATCAGCGTTTTTATAGCCATGTGTGACATGAATTGTGTTATGTGCACCAATAGGGAGATGATGTGCAACACATTGCCTCCATATTGGTGCACAGAACAACATTCATTCTGCACATGGGTGATCTGTAGTGGGGGTGGCTACGGGATTTGAGGGGTGGGAGGGGAGGATGAGGGCTCTGGCTAGGGGTGTGGGTTCTGGGGTGGGGCTAGGGCTAAGGGGTTGGAGTACAGGAGACAGTACAGTCAGACTGGGTTTCCTACCCTGGCTAGGGGAATGGGGCTTTCCCGTCTCCTAGCTCTATGCGCCTGTTGTCTTAGCTAAGAGCAAAACCTGCAGGGACAGTAATGCGGGTCAGATAGAAACAGCTGGGTCAGAGCCCCACACCAGAGCAGGAAGGGAGAGACTAATTTTCTGCTAGAGTCAGGTGGGATTCTGCCCGGCCCCTTCTGGTTTGCCTGTCGGTTGAAGAGGGTTTTCCCACTTAGCTTCAGCCAGGCATGTATTCAAGCAGGAAAGAGAGTGGAGATGGGTTTTGGGGAGGGAAGGAGAACGGATTCTTCCGCCTTCCACTGCTGGGGCAGGAAGCAGTGGAGGCAGAGCTTGCTAGAGCCAGCCTGGCAGAGCGGCCAGCCGAACACAGGGAGCGAGCGGCTCCATCTCTGCTGTGCACTCCAGGGTCCCGGACGGCATGTTTACAAGGAGCAGAAGGAGCCTGACAAGCATGTGGCAAGCATGGCTCCTTCCAGCAACCCAACTCAGAGGGAAACAGGAGATTCTGAACGCAGCAGGTGCATACTTAGAGGCCGAAGCTTTACTGAGACCGTCCTTTCTTCAGTCGTTTTTCCTTTCGCATCTGAGCTATGTTGTTCCTTTGAGCCAAACTGTGTCAACTTCTGTCTAGACAGACTCTCTAAAAATATTTCCCTGAATATTAATTTTCCACGGGAGACAGACAACCTGGTCAAGAGTTGTGTTGATTAAAATTCTGAGGCACTAAGGGTGGTTCAAGTCAATAATTTGTTACGGAAGTTGAATAAAGTAGCTTCCCTCACCTCTCAAATTACCCGGGTCTTGTTTGTCTCTTTACAGCAGAGTCTCTTACAAAAACCAGCCAAACTCAAATTCCACCTTATGGTTGAGTGTTATAAAGCCTAACGCACATGGATGCACCATGCACCGTGAAAGCCAATTCCAGCAATATAACAGCATGCAGAAATAGCAGCTCATGGACAGAGCATTTGGACACCTTCATGTTAGCAAAGGTCAGATAACCCGAGGGAAGCCAGTGAAGACCCTCCTTCCGAGCTCAGGACGGTCTCTCTGGGACTGGAGGCTTGGGTTTGTGTGTCCAGGGAACTCAGTCTGGGCAGAGCCTTCAGCGCTACTGCAACAAGAATAGTTAATAATAATCCTGTCTCTTTTCTGATGTGTGCAAGCCCTGCAAGCACAGAGAAGTCTGAGATCCCAGACAGTGAACGTGTCTTTGTAAGATGCTGGGTTAAGCCTGGTGGTTTGAATTCACTGGAGTCTCTGAGTGCAAGAATTAAATTCCCGTAAAGCTCGAGCAAGTGTCCTGTTCTACGCCGATCACACTTAGCTCTTGGGGTGCTAGTGAAGTGCATTAGGAGTCTCACAAGCAGTGTGCTGGGCTACATTTGCAAACCTGGGATCCTAAATTGAGCCTTCAAAACGTGCACACGTGTTGCAGATCCAGGCCAGTGTTTTACACATGCAGACAAGAGGGTTCTCCCACTTCTTCTGCCCGCACCGGGGGAGAGGCCGGCCTCACTCCACCGCCCGGGGGTGGGTTTCTCTCGCCTCTGAGCGACATGCATAAACCGACTCTTTTCTAGCGTAGGTTCGGCCTAGGAACCTCTGCTCTTTGCGGCTGCCAGTCACTGGTAACTGCTCCCCCGGAGCTGTGGCACTTACAGCCCAGGAACCAGGAAGCATCACGGCTGCTGCCGTGAATAAACAGCCAGGTCACCCCACACAAATCTCCCTACGCTGGCTTCCCCCGGCCCTGCCGTGTCTGTGCTCAGTGAGGGGGACCTGCTTGGCTTTCCCTCTCATTTTCCCAGGCTCTAGTTTGGCCACGTGTCGGGATTGTACAATAGATCCCCACGTCGCATGAAAACCGTGCTCGACTCTGCGGATTCTCAGGCTGCTGGTGCCCGTGCTGGGAGCCAGGCTTTGGGGTAATGTCCAGACATGCAGCTCTGCCGTGGGAAATCCGGTGGGCAGGGACCAGCCAGCACGGTAGTCTCTTGCAGTGGGTTTTGTTTCATACAGACAAGATTGGCCAGCTCTGGGGAAGGGCTACTTGCGAAGGACGTGCTTTGGCTTACGTGATTCTTTTTCTTAATGGCCCTCATCTCTTTGGGCCTTTAAACCAGTGTCTACCTCAGTAGTTACTGAAAGCTAAAGTCCACCACTGCTGCTGACTCCCACCCAGGGAGAGCCATCTTGTGTAGCCACGGTAGACCTAGGGACACCTTCCGTCTCTCGCGATGTGCAGACAGCCCCGGCGGTGAAAGCCTGGCAATACCGGCTAGCACTTCGTAGCATGTTACAAACCAGAACCCATCTCGCCTCACAGTCCACTGCGAGACGGGCCGGGCGACTGTTCCTGGTCGTTGCTGTTGGCTTAGGGACGACATCTTCAAACTTGCGGTTGTCAAGTTACACTCTAATCCATGCTTTGGCCACAAATGAACGCAGCTGATCTAGAGGTGCTGACTCCCGATGCCTGTCAGTGGCCCAGGACAGGCACCCATGTTTCAATATTGAGGGTTAGGTGGTCCAAATACCCCCCTCCCCAGACCGCCCACGGAGTACACAGCAGAGCAGGGGCTAAAACTGGCTCTTCAGACTTCCAATCCGGGGCATGAGCCTCTGGTTTCATAAAGGATGAATGTCTCGCTTCCTGACCTTAACTACATCTGGGGGCTGCCACGCTCTGCATAAATGTACATCGGTGGGGCAGGAAGGGGTTTCTGTGCTTGTCAGTAGAAGCAAAGTGGATACCAAGTGTCTGGCTGTCCCCCGGGAATGTCCCCAAGCGGGACACTGGCGGGTCTGAGTGCTGATTAACGGCAGGCTGGTTAGACTTGGGTGTTTACAAATCAGAAGACCAGCCACCGGCTTTATTCTCATCCGGAACTACTCACAAACCCAGTGCCTCGGCCACACGGGCCCATCTCCCCCATGTGCACAGTGACGCCTTGGCGCCTGTTGCTGAACAAACCGAGGTTGGTTGGTTATGACCCCGCTCTCGCTCCCCCCCAGAGGGGGTCGCAGTGTCTCCAGCCAAGCAGAAATGTCAAGTCTGAGCTAAAAGGGGTGGCTGCTTAAAGCACCTTTTAAAATTCCCGGCATGTTCCTGTGGAGCCCTGCTTCCCCGACAGGGCTGGGATCGCAGCGGAGAGCGGGAAATGGGTGCACTCAGAAGGGCCGGGTGTCTCACACCAAAGGAGAGAAGCCTCATGTTTTATGTGGAAGCTTCGATCCCGTCGAAAAGGCCGCCACTCCTGCTCCCCAAAGAATCAGTTGGGAGGCATCTCCAGGGTGGAGAACCCCCCTTCCAGGCAAGCCAGGGGGTTCTGGGGCTTGTCTGATGCGTCTCGCCCATCCCTGCTTCCTTTGCAGTGTTCAAAGACCTACTGCAGCCAGTTTCTGGACATCTTTGATGCTCACCACATGGCGGTTGACGCAGTGAACTGGAATCCCTACCACATGAAAATCTTCATTTCCTGCAGCTCCGACTGGACTGTCAAGATCTGGGACCACACCATAAAGTAAGTCTGGCGGTGGCCTACCCTTGCAGCTGGAGAGCGGTTTAGGCGCTTGGGATACAAGCAGCCCGCGGGCAGCAGGCTTCAGCTGCTAAGTTCTCCGGTTCCGGTTTCACCGTTAGGTGGGTTTATTGCTTGCCGGGAGCAGCAGCTCCTTCAGGAATGAGCCGTGAAGTGCTGCCTCTGGCGTAAGTGCGTCTCGAAAAACTTGAGCAGAGCTACCAGCCCCCTTGCTGGGCCCGGCCATGCAGGTCCAAACAGGGCACTGCGGTTTTGAGTGGCTACCTGGGTGGTTCAAAGCCCCACATGGCATTGGACCCGGCTGCCTGAGAGATCCACTCCCCCTCCGCAGCCTGGCTCTCCTATCCCAGCTGGGTCCCACCGAGCCATGAGGCAGCCCGAGCGAGATTAGCCAGCTCTCTGCAGGAAGAGAAGGCTGGGCGCTGTCTGCACCCCATTCAGCCAGGCTGAGCTCCCTTATCCTCTCAGACCCCATATCCCCTGACCCAGCTTCTCGGCAGCAGAGGAGACACTGGCCCCTGGGAACTCCTGGGGGGACGATCCAGGACAACAGGGAGGAGGGCTCAGCCGCTCGGAGCGGCACAAGCTACCCGGGCTACAGCCCCAGAGCGCTCCATGTGGAATGTCTTCTCCCGGGGTGGCGTGGAACTGAACGGGATCTTCACCCGGGGCCTTGCTTTCCAGGACCCCAATGTTCATCTTTGACCTGAATTCTGCAGTGGGGGACGTTGCCTGGGCCCCGTACTCCTCCACGGTCTTTGCTGCCGTCACCACGGACGGGAAGGTAAGAGGCTGGACGGGACCGTTTATTGGCACAGGGAGGGGACCGAGGAATCCAAGGGCCTGGACAGAGAAGTGGCAGCACAGCGCACATCTGACAGCAACTCCCGGCCGCTGGGCTGCTTCATTCGGGAGGGAGCTGAAAGGGGTAGGAATCCCTGCGTGTCAGTCAGGGACGAGGGGGCTCTGTCCAGGGAGAGGAGCAACAAACACTTGAGCCTGTGCAGCCTTCATCCCTCCTTCCCGTCTCAGCCCAGACCCCACAGCACTGGGCCGTAGACGCTAAGGGCAGCAACACTTCCTGCATTTCCACAGCCGGCGCACCCCGATGCCCAGGCCAGCAAGCGGTAACAGGCAGCCCAGGGCTTTGCACAGGCTGAAGACAAAGGCCCCTTGGGGGACATGAGGGATCAGCTGCCTAACTCGACGCGGCTTTGCCAGGCTCGTGGGGAGCAACACGGCCTGCATGCAGCGTCTAGCCACTGCTGCGGACAAGGGGCGTACGCTCTCCGTCCCGGGCCATTTCCGGCCCTCTCTTCTGGGCGCTCAGTGACTGGGGAGGATGCGCAGGGGTTGTACGTCGTGGGGGCCCACGCCCAGCCCTTGGCAAAAGCCGTCGCCGCTCCCATTGAAGCCTAGGGATGTGTGTAGCACTTGGCACGCGGGCGATCATGTAAACCAGGGAGGGGGGCCAGGCTGCTTTCTCCTCGCTACTTCCCCTGCTTTCTCCTACCCCCGCCGGACACCACGTTGGTCCAAGCCCGTTGCCTCTTGCCGCCTCGGCCTGACCGATCTACCCACCTCACACCCACGTCAGCTCCCACTGAAGTTAGCCCAGAGGCCCCTGTGAGAGCGGCACCTACTTCCACTAGATTGGAAGCTGGCTCCTTACCCTCACAGCCTGAGTCCATAGGATGCATCAGGGAGGCTGCCCCAGGCTCTGCGCTTTTGGGCCCCTGCGGTGGCCGCCCTAACTGTCCTTTGACGGGGAAGTACTAGAGGGTTATGGGGACCTGGCAGGGCAGCAGCGGGGCAGTGGGAGCCAGAGCGGCCGGGTAGCCTGCTCTGCCCTGCCATGCTGCCCTCCAGCCACTGTGTTTGGCTTCTCCATGGCGGGGGAAGCAGAGCGGCCTGGCCCCTGCTACTGAGAAGTGAGGTGCAACGGGCCAGGAAAGGGCAGTACGGCGGGGCGGGGCGGAGCAGGCTCCCGGGCCGCTCTGGCTCCCTCCGCCTGCATGGTGAGTGGGGGAGACCCCTGCTGATGCCGCACCCCAATAACTCCCAGCCTGCATTGCTCAGGGGAGGGGCCAAGTGGGCAGAGAAGGAGCAGAGCAGGGGTGGGACTTGGGGAAGAGGTAGAGTGGGGCTGAGGGCGGGGCCTGCAGAGGGGTGAGTTGCCCTGGGCCCTGCACCTGGGGCACTTGGGCGGGGATTGTCCCAGGCCCCACACCCCACCGGGGCGGCCCTGCTCACAACGCTCCTGTGGTAGATGCTCTTGTGCCCATTCTACAGATGGGAAAACCTCATACAGTTTGCATCAGATCACTATGGCTCTGTTTCCAGGACACAGGGAAGCAGCACAGTAAATATAATAACAAATCAATGATAGTAATGTGCCCAGAGCTGGCCAAGGAGGCTTTGCTCTAATGAAATGGCAGGAAATCGGTATTTCTCACATCATGCGCCAAGAAGAACGATGTGCAGCAAAGTGCTTAGACTGACCCTAATGTGGAGTTGATGGGAACCACGTTTTTGTCCCTAACCACCCATCTAGCACCTCCGACTGTGAAGTCAGTCCTGGCAGGCTGCCTGCAGCTCTCAAGCATCATTCATTAGTGCTTCGATATCAGCTTGAGACCCCAGCGCTCTGCTCCTCCGCTGGGTCACTGCCACAGAAAATCAGTTGGGCTCCATCCAGTTGCACCAGCAGAGAACTTGGCTCTAGGGTTTCCCAGCTGTAATTCGTCAAGTCAGAGTTTTCAGGGGTTTTGTTGCAATTTATCCTTTAAATAATAGCAGAAGGGCCCTTTGCACTGATGCACCGGTGCAGCGGATAACTCAGCACACCTCCCAAGCCAGGCAATGTCACATAGAATCCCTACGCAAGCCGCTGCCAAAGAAAGCCCCAGACGGAAACGATGCCGTTACCCACGGTCCTGTCACATGTTCCCCAAGGGCAGCGTGAGCCCCCCAGGCCTGGCCACATTCCAGTCTGGGCACCTAGTTCCGCCTGGCTGCCGGCACAAATGCAACGTGCTGCTGGTCCCCGGAGCACAAAGCATGGCCACTTGGTCCCGGGCCCTGTCGCGCCAGGATGCAGGCATCTCAGGGGGAGACGAGATGAGCAGAGGCAGCCCGTGAGCCTAGGCAGACGAGGCGGTTGCCTAGGGCGCCGGGGCGTGTGGTGATTACATCACGGACATTGATGGCCGTGCAGGCAGGGGCGCCGATCGTGCCTTCCGCCTGGGGCGCTAGCTGCCGACGTCGACCTCAGGTTGCTCCTGGAGAGGAGTGACAGCAGGATGCTGAGGGGCGTGTTCTAATGGGAAGAGAGCGCAAGGCCAGATCTCGGCTCATGTCAGCGTCTCGCTCGTGCTCTCCCCAGCAGGGCCGTCCTTAGGATTTATAGTACTCTAGTGGGATTATTAAACTGGTGCCCCTAAGCCTGACTTGCTCTTCCACCCCCAACCCCTCCCCTTCCCAGAGACCCCAGCAGCCAATCCTTTCCCTCAGACTGTGCTGCAGGCAGCGCATTCAGCTCTCTAGGACACAGCCTCGCTGTTACATGCTCCACTCAGGATTACAAGGAGGAGGGGGAAAATAGTTCTCCTTAACCTCTGAGGACAGGACAAGAAGCAATGGGCTTAAACTGCAGCAAGGGAGGTTTAGGTTGGACATCAGGAAAAACTTCCTGCCTGTCAGGGTGGTCAAACACTGGAATAAATTGCCCAGGGAGGCTGTGGAATCCCCATCTCTGGAGATATTTCAGAGCAGGTTGGACAGACACCTGTCAGGGATGATCTAGACGGTGCTTGGTCCTGACGTGAGGACGGGATGGGACTTAATGACTCTCGAGGTCCCTGCCAGTGCTAGTGCTCTACGATTCTGGTTATTGGACTAGAAATGCCCCTAGTTTGGATGAGACAGGTACTTATGGTATGAATGTGGTTCTGGATTGCAGTTTAGAAGACAATGGAGTTCAGGAGAGTCTGGGTTTGGAGGTTTGACGTGGATCATTGCACGGACAGTGGTCAACTTTCTCTGGGTTTGGGCATTCAGCAGTCTGGATCTGGGGTTTTGCTGCAAGCAAATTGAACATTTTTTGTTTTAAAAAAGATTCCTGAAACTTCCTATTTTGGAGAATTGTTTGTGGAGGGCTCATCAGGTTCATCTCCCCCTTTCACGGGGAGCTGAGCACTAGGGCACACGGCTCAGCAGGTGGCCTGCTTTTGATATAGTTCAAGGAAAAACATGTTAAAATCCCATTTTGACTTTTAATTAGCCAAAATCTGCTGCAGAAAACCACTAACCCTAAGTCTACACAAGCAAGGAACGCCTGTAGAGTCAAGCTGGAAGAAACTCAGAATTTCAGTATCTGAGAATTCCAATGGTAGCAGAGCAGATGGAAACATATTGCCAAAAACCGTCTAGAGAGCTCTTCCAACCTTCCTGAAAGTTTAATTGCAAACGAAGAGTAAGATGCACTTGTCACTCTCACAATTTAACATAAGAAAGGAAACTAAATGGAAAATAATGACGTGGCCTTTCAGAGCTGAGACCGTTAGCAGCCCCTGCACTCTAGATAGTCTCCAAGCTAAGAAAGCGAAGATGGAACAGTTCCCCTGTGGCACTGAAAAGCAGTGGAGAAATCTCATTAAAAATATAAATAAACAAACCCCACCAATCTAAAACCTGAGTCTTGGAACAAGCGAAGCAATGTAGAGTTCATTAAGTGCAAAGATATTTGCTCTCATTTTTGTGGCCTAGATATTCCTGCCGCTACTGCAGCGAAGGCACAGCGCTATTACACCTACCTCCTGTACATTTTGATGCCCTCAAGTCCAATGGCATCCTACTCCCGATGCTTTGCAAAGAACACTTCTCACATTGGAGCTCCCTGAGGCACCTTTCCCCATTACTTACGGTATTGACCTTTCAAGATCTGAGCTATTTTAAACGACACAAGGTGCTGAAAATCAACGCATACTTCCTGACACTTTACAAGCGAATTTGCCCTTTTCTGCCTTTGTAAACATACTTTACTGAACAATTATTTTGTATAACAAATCTCAAAGATCAGGTTCCTCATGTGTCTTACCGCGAGCGCAGTGTTCCCTGCGATGCTGATAGGGGGGGTTTATAATCCTTCGTGGTGCCCATCCTTTTCTGGGTATGGGGATGAAGGCTTGGCGTTAGCTGGCACGTGTATTTATTTTGGAAACCGTTGTAAGGCGGCTGTTGCCCACTTAAGATTAATCAGAGGCAAACACTGGTGTCTGTGATTAAAAGTATGAAAGGTTTATCAGAAAAGGTCCTCAGAGGCATTCTAGCTTTGCAAACACTTACTGGGCGTTCAGTCCGATCCTTCAACTTGTCTCAGAGGGGTCACCGTGTTAATCTGTATCTGCAAAAACAACAGAGTCCTTTGGCCCCTTTAAGACTGACAGATTTATTAGGGTGTAAGCGTTCATGGGTAAAACCCCCTTTCTCAGATGCATCTGGTAAAGTGGGTTTTTGCCCCACAAAAGTTGATGTCCTAATAAATCTGTCCGTCTTCAAGGTGCCACAGGACCCCTCGTCATCCTGCAACTGCTGCTCATGCAAGTATCCCAGTGGGAGTGATTCTGAAAGCTAACGAGCCTGCTCCTCTCTGCTGCGGCAGTAGGATATGGGAGTGGGAGAACAAGACCTTGCAGGCTGGGTGCTCTGTGCTCTGAGTCTTTACGCCGGGGAGTTCTCTGGCCTGGTTTGTACAGGACTCGCACGCATCTTCCCGCTCGGGGCTGCGGGTTCGCACTAGAAAAGCAAAATCCTGCTGCCAGAAATTCTCCTCCCCTCACACATCCTGTATTTTGAACCCATTGGTTGACTCCCCTTCCCCCTCGCCCTCCATGCCAAGTTCCAAGCTCTGTGCTGCCCCTCTTTATCCTACAGCTCTGATCTTGTACCCTGCTGCAGCAGAAACCTCTTGATGCCCCATTGGTTGTGTGTTCAGCGTTCGTGCTTTTTCTTTGATGCCCACCACCGTGGGTGCCCTCACCTGCTCACCCATCACACTCGCCTCAGTCACTCCATCCAGTCAGGCTTGAGGACAGTAATGGAAGGATAATGGAGCCAATAATTAAGCAGTCAGTTTGTAGACACCTAGGAAGTAATAAGGTGATAGGTAAGAGCCTGCATGGATTTGTCAAGGCAAATCATGTCAAACCAACCTGACAGCTTTCTTTGCCAGGGTAACCAGCCTTGTAGACTGATGGAAGCGCTGTCTGTGGTTGATCTTGGTTTTAGTATGGCTTTTGATACAACCTCCCATGCCCTTTTCATAAACGAACTAAGAAAATACAACCTAGGCGGAGCTGCTAGAAGGTGGGTGCATAATTGGCTGGAAAATTGTGGTTCCCATGCTAGGATGGACATAACAAGTGGGGTCTAGTTCTGTTCAATATCTTCATCAGCAATTTCAATGTTGACATAGAGAGCGTGATGATTGAGTTAGCACAGTGTTTCTTAAACTGTGTTCCATGGCACACTGGTGTGCTGCAAGGCAGTCGGAGCTGTGCCGCGGAGAACAAGAGAGTTCAAAATGGTTGCTCTTAAAGGGCAATATCAATAACTTCTCCCGCCACCCCCCACTCCTCCCCCCCTTTTTTTTTTTGCTCAAAAAAAAATCCTTGGTGTTCCTCATAAAAAACATTATTCCTCGGACTTAAAAAGTTTAAGAAACACTGAGTTAGCAGGTGATACCAAGCTGGGAGGGGTTGCAGGAGCTTCGGAAGATAGAGTCAAAATTCAAAATGATCTGGACAAATTGGAGAAATGATCTGAGGTCAATAGGACGAAATTCAGTAAGGACAAATGCCAAGTGCTCCACAATCCATTTCCCGCCTACGGAATGGGAAGTGACTGCCGAGGAAGGAGTAGTGCTTAAAGGAATCTGGGGTCATAGTGAATCACAAGCTAAATAGCAGTAAATGGTGGAATGCTGTTGTGAAAAAAGCAAACATCATTCTGGGGCTTCTTAGCCGATATGTTATAAGCAAGACTTAAGTCATTCTTCCAGTCTGCTCCGGGCTGATATGGCCTCAGCTGGAGGACTGTGTCCAGTTCTTGGGGCCCTGTTTCAGGAAAGATGTGGACAAACAGAGAAAGTCCAGAGGAGAGCAACAAACATGATGAAAGATCTAGAAAACGTGGCCTGTGAGGGAAGGCTGAGAAATTGGGTTTGTTTAGTTTGGTGAAGTTTTTCCTACTGTCCCGTCTAAGCTGCCCTTGCTGCAATTTAAGCCCGTTGCTTCTTGTCCTGTATTTAGAGTTTAAGCAGAAGAGTCTTTCCCTTTTCCTTCCCTTCAGGGCTGAGGAGTTGGAGTTATACAGACCCATGGTGCTCCTGCTCCAGGAATATTCAGGGTCCTGGGGCCCAGCCATGTTCAGCGCTGTCTCTCTCTACCCTGGCCCTGCCTGCCATCCCTGTGCTTCCCCCAGGGTGTCTCCCTGCCCACCTGCCACTACTGGGTATTTAAAAGGGCCCGAGGGCCCCACCACCCCCACGGGCAGTACAGTGAGGCTGAGGCAGCTTCCCGCCCACCCTTGCTTCATGCCACTCCCAGAGCGGCTAGCACGTCCATGCATGCCCCTGCCCCATGCACTGACTCGGCAACTCCCATTGGCTGGAAAGTGTGGCCAGTGGGGATGGTGCCTGTGGGCTACAGCACACAGAGACCCCCACCCCTGGCTTGCCTGCCTAGGAGCTGCTGCCTGAGGAGTGTGCCAGGAGCTGCCTGAGATAAACTCTTTCAGGATCTGTCTGAGGTAAATGCTGCCTCCTTACCCCCTGCCCCAGCCCAGAGCTCACACCCTACTCCCAGACTCCTTCCCAGAGCCTGTACCCCCTCCTGCACCCAAACCTGCTGCCCCGCCCATAGCCCGTACCCACACTCTGCACCATCCCACACCCAGACTCCTTCCCAGAGCCTGCACCTGCACCCCAACCTCCTGCCCCGCCCATAGCCCGTACCCACACTCTGCACCGTCCCACACCCAGACTCCTTCCCAGAGCCTGCACCTGCACCCCAACCTCCTGCCCCCGCCCATAGCCCGTACCCACACTCTGCACCGTCCCACACTCAGACTCCTTCCCAGAGCCTGCACCTGCACCCCAACCTCCTGCCCCCGCCCATAGCCCGTACCCACACTCTGCACCGTCCCACACCCAGACTCCTTCCCAGAGCCTGTACCTGCACCCCAACCTCCTGCCCCCGCCCATAGCCCGTACCCACACTCTGCACCGTCCCACACCCAGACTCCCTCCCAGAGCCTGTACCTGCACCCCAACCTCCTGCCCCCGCCCATAGCCCGTACCCACACTCTGCACCGTCCCACACTCAGACTCCTTCCCAGAGCCTGCACCTGCACCCCAACCTCCTGCCCCCGCCCATAGCCCGTACCCACACTCTGCACCGTCCCACACCCAGACTCCCTCCCAGAGCCTGCACCTGCACCCCAACCTCCTGCCCCCGCCCATAGCCCGTACCCACACTCTGCACCGTCCCACACCCAGACTCCCTCCCAGAGCCTGTACCTGCACCCCAACCTCCTGCCCCGACCATAGCCCGTACCCACACTCTGCACCGTCCCACACCCAGACTCCTTCCCAGAGCCTGCACCTGCACCCCAACCTCCTGCCCCCGCCCATAGCCCGTACCCACACTCTGCACCGTCCCACACCCAGACTCCTTCCCAGAGCCTGCACCTGCACCCCAACCTCCTGCCCCCGCCCATAGCCCGTACCCACACTCTGCACCGTCCCACACCCAGACTCCTTCCCAGAGCCTGTACCTGCACCCCAACCTCCTGCCCCCGCCCATAGCCCGTACCCACACTCTGCACCGTCCCACACCCAGACTCCTTCCCAGAGCCTGTACCTGCACCCCAACCTCCTGCCCCCGCCCATAGCCCGTACCCACACTCTGCACCGTCCCACACCCAGACTCCTTCCCAGAGCCTGCACCTGCACCCCAACCTCCTGCCCCCGCCCATAGCCCGTACCCACACTCTGCACCGTCCCACACCCAGACTCCTTCCCAGAGCCTGTACCTGCACCCCAACCTCCTGCCCCGCCCATAGCCCGTACCCACACTCTGCACCATCCCACACCCAGACTCCTTCCCAGAGCCTGCACCTGCACCCCAACCTCCTGCCCCCGCCCATAGCCCGTACCCACACTCTGCACCGTCCCACACCCAGACTCCTTCCCAGAGCCTGTACCTGCACCCCAACCTCCTGCCCCCGCCCATAGCCCGTACCCACACTCTGCACAATCCCACACCCAAACTCCCTCCCAGAGCCTGCACCTGCACCCCAACCTCCGGCCCCCGCCCATAGCCCGTACCCACACTCTGCACCGTCCCACACCCAGACTCCTTCCCAGAGCCTGCACCCCAACCTCCTGCCCCCGCCCATAGCCCGTACCCACACTCTGCACCGTCCCACACCCAGACTCCTTCCCAGAGCCTGCACCTGCACCCCAACCTCCTGCCCCGCCCATAGCCCGTACCCACACTCTGCACCGTCCCACACCCAGACTCCTTCCCAGAGCCTGTACCCGAACCTCCTGCCCCGACCATAGCCCGTACCCACACTCTGCACCGTCCCACACCCAGACTCCTTCCCAGAGCCTGCACCTGCACCCCAACCTCCTGCCCCCGCCCATAGCCCGTACCCACACTCTGCACCGTCCCACACCCAGACTCCCTCCCAGAGCCTGCACCTGCACCCCAACCTCCTGCCCCCGCCCATAGCCCGTACCCACACTCTGCACCGTCCCACACCCAGACTCCCTCCCAGAGCCTGTACCTGCACCCCAACCTCCTGCCCCGACCATAGCCCGTACCCACACTCTGCACCGTCCCATACCCAGACTCCCTCCCAGAGCCTGTACCTGCACCCCAACCTCCTGCCCCGACCATAGCCCGTACCCACACTCTGCACCGTCCCACACCCAGACTCCTTCCCAGAGCCTGCACCTGCACCCCAACCTCCTGCCCCCGCCCATAGCCCGTACCCACACTCTGCACCGTCCCACACCCAGACTCCCTCCCAGAGCCTGCACCTGCACCCCAACCTCCTGCCCCCGCCCATAGCCCGTACCCACACTCTGCACCGTCCCACACCCAGACTCCCTCCCAGAGCCTGTACCTGCACCCCAACCTCCTGCCCCGCCCATAGCCCGTACCCACACTCTGCACCGTCCCACACCCAGACTCCTTCCCAGAGCCTGCACCTGCACCCCAACCTCCTGCCCCCGCCCATAGCCCGTACCCACACTCTGCACCGTCCCACACCCAGACTCCTTCCCAGAGCCTGCACCTGCACCCCAACCTCCTGCCCCGCCCATAGCCCGTACCCACACTCTGCACCGTCCCACACCCAGACTCCTTCCCAGAGCCTGTACCTGCACCCCAACCTCCTGCCCCCGCCCATAGCCCGTACCCACATTCTGCACCATCCCACACCCAGACTCCCTCCCAGAGCCTGCACCTGCACCCCAACCTCCTGCCCCCGCCCATAGCCCGTACCCACACTCTGCACCGTCCCACACCCAGACTCCTTCCCAGAGCCTGCACCCGAACCTCCTGCCCCGACCATAGCCCGTACCCACACTCTGCACCGTCCCACACCCAGACTCCTTCCCAGAGCCTGCACCCGAACCTCCTGCCCCCGCCCATAGCCCGTACCCACACTCTGCACCATCCCACACCCAAACTCCCTCCCAGAGCCTGCACCTGCACCCCAACCTCCTGCCCCCGCCCATAGCCCGTACCCACACTCTGCACCGTCCCACACCCAGACTCCTTCCCCGAGCCTGCACCTGCACCCCAACCTCCTGCCCCCGCCCATAGCCCGTACCCACACTCTGCACTGTCCCACACACAGACTCCCTCCCAGAGCCTGGCCCCTCACCCCTCCCATACCCAAACTTCTTACCAGAGCCTGACCCCTTTTTCCCTCCTGCACATGAGCTCCCGCCCTGAGCCCGCACCTCAACTCCCTCCTGCACCAGAACTCCCCCCCTAGAGCCGTAGCCACATGAGGCGGTGGCATAAGGGGTGAGTGAAACTGCTGCTTGGGGAGACACGCTCCCCTGCTTGTGGCCCCACCCATACTCCACCCCTGCTCTGCCCCAGGCCTCCCCTCCCACTCCCCTGTCTCCCTCTTCTCTTCCCTCCCCCTCTCTGCTCGGCCCTTCCAGCCAAACCCTGAACCCAAATGTAGCAAACGGCATTTGGAAAAAAACCACTTTTCTACAATTTCTTTCTAAAGAAAATGGAGCATGTTTCTCACTGCCTGCCAGATTGGGAAGACAGGACACGCAGAAGGTACCTAATTAAAAGCACTAAATTTGGGAATAAAAATATGTCACTCACAGGTTTTCTGATACACCCTGAAGTTTGTCAGAGATTTAGTGGCAAAAACTTTGTAGTCAGGGCAAGTCAGCTGAACACATTAAATATGATAGAATACATGACACAGCTCCTCTCGGGTTCAGTATTTTTAGGGTGATTTCGTATTTGAAATGTTCCTTTAAGCCTTCCTAAAGCAATCAATCATGTCCTGTCACAGCATCATTATTTTACATTAATCAGATCAGTTTAGGGTGTTCACAACAGAGCTCTTCGAAAAGGGGACCACTCATTTATTGTGTGTCAGCTCCCTAAAAATAGTGAATTTCACCATCTGTTTGTTAAAATAGGTTTCCAAAGGTTTTAGGCAAAACAAATGATTTTATATCTTACTGAGCTACTGAATTTGATGGATGGGTCACTTAAAACTAGTTCATTACATAGAAGTAAAGGAACGGAAACTCATTTGTCCAGCTATCTGGAAGAAAAGGGATGTTATCTCTTTAAGGCGGTGTGCCGCGGAGAACAACAAAATTCAAAATGACCGCCCTTAAAGGGCCAGGTGACTTTTTTTTTAACTCAATAACTCTCCCCCTCGACCTTTTTTTTTTTTTTTTTTTTTGATCGACAAAAAAAATCCCTGGTGTTCCTCATAAAAAAAAATTGTTTGGTGTTCCTCGGTCTTAAAAAGCTTAAGAAACACTGCTTTAAGGCAAGGGCGGGGGACCTATGGCCATGGGCTGGATTCAATCAAAGCAAGCTGCAGGCCGCATTCTGCCCGCAGGCTCTGCCTGGGAGCAGGAGGAAGCAGCTCTGCTCGGCTCTGCATGCTACCGGGAAGCACTTCCTACAGACACCCCCTCCTGCCGCTCCTGTTGCCTGGGAATCATGGCCAGTCCCCTGCATCCTTCTCCCCAGCCAGCTCCTGCACCTTCCCTCCTCCCCAGACCCTGCACCCTCCCCCCAGCCTGCTCCCCAGCAGCCCTCTCCCACGCCTGGAACCCCTCATTTTGAGCCCCACCCCAGCACCTATGGTGACCCCATAGAAGATACTAGCCCCAGGCTCCCAGAAGAGTTAATTCAGCCCCTGGTAAGCTCTGATGCTCCCAGTGGGACTGACGCTTGAGGGAGTGCCTTTTCTTCCTGTTTCCCAGGTGGGGGGCTTTTCTCCTTTTTTCTCTGGGTCAGTGGCCCCCGACTCAATAAAGGCTCCATCCCTGCCTTAAGGGATCTCTTCAACAGAGGGCCGACAGGAGAAGAATTACAGCTGGCATGGCCAGAAAGGAGAGGAAGACTTTGGAAGCAAGTTTTTGTAGGATAGTAATTACAGTTAATCTGTGTGTTTTACCCAAGGGTGCTCTTTTGAAGAATTTATTTTAAAACCTGTGTGTCGGGAGAGCCAGGCATTTCAGACTAAAGCTTGTTGCATCTAAAAATCTATGCAAGGAATTTTTTAGAGCTGTGATTATTATAATCTTCAGCAACAAAGCAATGAAATATTTAAAGCAATTTTTAAACAGTTGCCGTTAGGATGACTGTATTTCCCTCGGCTGAATTGGGAAAATTACGTGTATTCAAGTGAGTTCAATGGCAATCAATCAGAACGATGCTGTACAACTGTTGAAATTAACATCATGTTGGGCGAGCTCCTGTTCGAAAGAAACACTGAGGAGCTGGAGACTTTTCATTTACCTTCTGATCTTCAAGAGTTGCGTGGTGAGAGGTGACCACACACACAATCCCGTCCACCTGTCTCACATGGGCATGGGGGTGGCCAACTGACCTGACCCAACCCTCCCTGGCCAGTGCTCTCTACCTCCATGCCTGACTGGGCCCCCAGACAGACCTGCCTCTCCTGGGACCTGGCACTGCGTCTTCTCAAGGCAACATGTGGTAGCACGCACGATCACAGGGTCGCTCCCTGGATGTCTGGGAGGGTTCACACCACAGCATGGCCAGCAGCAGTCTTTCAGTGCTGTGCAGGAGGAAGGGACGGGGGCTGCTGCCAGCCACAAGGACTGGGGGTGGGTATGGATGATTTGGCCTGTATCTTTGCAACTATCTATATAAATGATGGGAACTAATTTCGCTGTTACCACTCAAGAGAGATCTTGGAGTCACTGTGGAGAGTTCTCTGAAAACATCCACTCCGCGTACAGCGGCGGTCAAAAAAGCAAACAGAATGGTCGGATCCATTACAAAATGGGTAGAGAATTAGACAGAGAATATCTTATTGCCTCTGTATAAAACCATGGTATGCCCACATCTTGAATACTGCGTACAGATGTGGTCGCCTCATTTCAAAAAAAGATCCCTTGGAATTGGAAAAAGTTCAGAAAATGGCAACAAAAATGATCAGGGGCATGATATGGCTGCCATATGAGGAGAGATTAATGAATCTCTGGGAATTTCAGCTTAGAAAAGAGAAGACTCAGTGGGGACAGGACAGAGGTCTAGAAAATCATCACTGGCATGGAGAAAGTGAACAAGGAAAAGTGATTTACTTGTTCCTATAACACAAGAACTAGGGGTCACCAAAATAAATGAATAGGCAGCAGGTTTAAAACAAGCCAAAGGAAGTTTTTCTTCACACAACACACAGTCAACCTGTGGAACTCCTTGCCTGAGGATGTGGTGAAAGCCAGGACTTTAAGAAGGGTTCAACAAAGAGTTAGATACCTCCATGAAGGTTAGGTCCATCAATGGCTGTTAGCCAGGCTGGGTAGGAACAGTGTCCCTGGCCTCTGTTTGTCTGCAAATGGGTGACAGGGGAGGAATCACGTGAGGATTACCTGTTGTGATCCCTCCCTCTGGGGCACCTGGCGTGGGTCACTGTGGGCAGACAGGATACTGGGCTGGATGGGCCTTTGGTCTGACCCAGTCTGGCTGTTCTTATGTAAATCATCTCTTCCCTCCTCTCCTATGCCTCGCTTCCCGGTGTGGCTAGAAGCAGCTTGTCCCTTCCTGCCCATAGAAAGGCAGCTAACACTTCTCAGCCACTGCCAGCCACGGACATCACCCAACCACCTCTTGTCCTCTGGCTACAGCGTGGGCAGGAAGGGGTTAATCCCTAAGGCTGCCTTGTGCACCAGGGCTCAGGGAACCTGACTGCAGTGGCTTCAGCCAATCCAGCGGGAGAAGTGGCCCCGGGGAGAGTGCCCACCCACGGGACACAGCGGGACAGCCCCACACTGCCTGGGAGCAGGATCGAAGGCCGGGGCGGTGTGTGAAGAGGCGCTAAGCTCCTGCCCGAGGGTCTGCTGTGGCCAGCAGTGCGACCCACCAGGACTGATGGCAGGGGAGAGGCAAAGAATGCAGGATAATTTGCCCATTTTTAAGAAAAAGCTGGGATTCCTGCCGGGGGCTTCCATACAGCACTGTCCCTTTCAGAACGGGACATCTGCTCACCCTGAGTCAAGCAATGCACAGCTGCTTTTGTCAGTAAGTTCAGAAAAGAGGCAGTCTCGGGATCGGCAGCTGCCTGTTAACTGGCTTCATTACCACTTGCTGGCGCTTTCCCAGGTTCAATGTGACACTAATAGGGCTGGCGAGCTGGACGGCTTTTTGCTTTTCCGTCAATAGATCCACTCTGGAGGAAAGTATCAGAGGGGTAGCTGTGTTAGTCTGAATCTGCAAAAGCGGCGAGGAGTCCGGTGGCACCTTAGAGACTAACTGAAGTGTTGGAGCATAAGCTTTTGTGGGCAAAGACCCACTTCGTCAGACCCACTTCCTCTGGGGGAAGACTCACAAGGATGCAACAGCTGCTGGGGGAGTCTGCAGGGACTGTCCGCATAGAGATGGGAAAAGGTTGAGCATTAAGACCCAGGGAAGGCAGTGCCTCCCCTTGCCTCTTATACCCACTATCCATTGGCGGGGGAGAGGGGCTTGGACCCGATTTGGCATCTCCAAAAACTATATAAACCTGCCGTCTCACTTCTCTGAATCCTTGTTTCATTGCAGATCCCCTCTGATGGTCTAATGGGACAACATTGTGTCCTTAATCAATAGGCAGGGACAGCGTGTATATTGCTCACTACTTTAGATAAGAAATCAAGTTCCCTTCCACATCCTCTGTAGGCAGAAAGGCAATGAATTCAGTTTAGTACTGAAGTGTAAGGCAAGCAGGAATCTCGTATGGAAGAGATGTGTGAAAAATAGGAACTTACCCTTAATGGCAGTGGATCTTACTCCAACACACGTGGCAAACATCACAAACTGATTTACAAATAACCTGTAAGAATCAACGTGGTCGGACGTGGGCCCTTGTCGACCGCCCTGTTATGCCTCGTGGATTGAGGTTTACCGGGGCGGTCGACAAGGGCTTCCCTTGTTGACCACAGAGCATCCAGACTACCATGCTGTGCCACCAAACAGCTGATTGGCACAGCGTGGCGGCCATTTTGATGTAAATGAAGCGGCGATTATTTAAATCACCACTTCATTTCCCTTTTTCGAGTACACTCATCTACACGGCTCTGTTGACGGAGCCATGTAGTTTGGACGTAAGGGTGCAGGTTCAGTCCCTCCTGCGACAACCAGGGTTCATCGGCTTTATAGGAGAATCCCTAGCAATCCTCTTCTGGCCCCTCTGCACTTCGCAGAGGGGCTGGCCTGGTCTCTGAAGATCCAGCCCACTTCTTTGTAACCTGACAACGTTCTCTTGGCAGACTAGTCAAGTCTCACTAGTGGAGCATATAAAAAGTGCCCAGCCCAGCACTGGCAACAATAACACAACCAGCCTGCTTGTAACCAGGCTGCCAGCTGCAGTTCCCCCAATTGCTCCGCACAAGGGCTGCTGCGTTGATCTGCCGCTTGCCAGCTGAAGTCAGACTGTGTCTAGGGCTCTGGGCACAGCCAGTTGCTAAACGCATTGCCTCTCTGGTCAGCCGCTTGTGGATTTGGAACCCTCCTTGGATTTGTCCGTGTTTGCATTCCATGGAGGGGATTTAACAAAATCCCTCCCGAGGCTGCTGGAAGCCGGGCAGTAAGAGATATGTCAAGACATAAAGGGCAGCGTGGTATTAAATCAGTCTTCACCTTTTATTTCTGTATCGATTGTCTTTGTTGCCAAGCTACCGGAGACCTGCTTTGCTCCTATAGCTTATCCCCTCTTAGCCTTGCCTCTGACTGAGCTGATCCGGCAGCACAAGTAGTGCGTAAACCACGGCTCGGGAGCGTAGGGTCTCACGTCCGGCAGAAAACCAGCTTTCCTGCGAGCTGCGCTTGCGAAGAGAAGACGCTGCCTGTATCACAGAGGACGGGCCAAGCCCTTTTCTCAGTGGTACCCTGCTGTCTCATGCCCATAGGGATGCCCACGAGTGGGAGCAAACTTTGGCCTCATTGCTCTGTGATGGGCGGGCCTGGGGAAAGGCGGCCACCTTTTCAAAGCATGGCCTTCCCCCTCGTAAAGAACGTGAGCTCACTCTTCAGTTGCACCTTGTGATGTGGAAGAACGTGCCAGCCACTCCCAGCAGAGGGCTGAAAATGGAGCAGAAGAGCCTCAGTATAGAAGAGAGGAAGTGTGGGATTGCTGAAGAGACATTTGACTTGGAAAAGGTGCCAAGAAGAGCAGCAAATATGATTAGGTGTAAGGAACAGAGAGATGAAAAAAGCCTGGGACTTTTCAGCTTGGAAAAGATAACTAAAGGGGGCCTGTGGCAGGGTCAGACCCACTCCTGTATCCCAGACCCCTGGTCTGTCTCACTTGCCCTTCCCAACATTTTGGGGTTCTGCCCCTTGGCTAAACAGGTATTGGGGCAGACGCCCTGGCCATCCTGGGCTGAATAACCAGCTGGGCTCTCAGGCCACTGGGGTAGGGAGCCCAAACACTCCCTGTCAGAGCCCCTTGCTCTCCCCGTCTATTCTGCCAGCACTGACGCTCTGTTTTTCAGCTTCTCTGTCCCCTTCCTTGCCAGCTCTCACTTCCCTCTACCTCCTCCAGGGTACGTCTACACTACAGAGTTTTGTCGGAAAAACGGCCGTTTTCCCAACAAAACTTGAGGAAAGTCCACACTGCAATCACGTTCTTCCGCAAGAAAATGGAAAGAACAGAGGGGTTTTCCTGGCGTTGATAATCCTCTTTCTATGAGGAAGAAGCCTTTTTGAGAACGAGCTCTTTCGGAAGGAGGCATGTGTGGACGGGGAAGAGGGAGTTCTTTCGCAAGAAGAGGAAAAAGCTCTGATCGCCACTCCATCCGTAGTAATCACAGCTGACATGCGAGATAGCGTCCATTCAGCGTGGACGCTCTCTTTCGAAAAAGCAGATGGCTTTTTCAGTGCGCTTTTGTGTGTGGACGCTCTCTCTCAGAAGAAGTTTTTTCAGAAGATCTCTTCCGAAAAAAGGTTCTTCTGAAAGAAGCCTGCAGTCTAGACGTAGCCCCGGACTTCTCTTCCACTCACCTGCTCTCCCCCACAGGGAAGGGTTTTAAAGAGGTCCCATGGCATCCTGAAGTCAGCTCACCTGGCTCTCAATTGATTTCTAGCAGCCCTGTCTCTGCTGCACCTGATTAACCAGGGCCCTTGCTGGTTTTCAGATCTGCCTGTCTTCCCTTCCATTAAGCTCTTTCACAGGGCCGTCCTGGTGATTTTCTCCCCTCGTCCAGCTATTTGTGCTCCTGCACATGAAATCATCTCTGAAATAATCTCCTCTTACAGCTATCTACTAGATCCAGGTCTCTCACTGGGCTGAGTGACTGTGTGAACTTGTTCTGTGGCCAGCTTGAGAACAGACTGCGTCTCAGTTCCCGTGTTCTCCACGGCTCAGTTCGAGGCAGTGATGGAGCAAAACCAGAATCTCCTTACTTAGCCGTTCTGCTTCCTGGACATAGCAGAGTCTGATCTACTGGCTGGAGTGACAACAATTACTGTTCCTTCTTCCTGGGAGCCCTGCAGAACCAGCCTGCCTCCGAGAGGGTGACCTGGGCTACGTCTAGACTGGCACGATTTTCCGCGAATGCTTTTAACAGAAAAGTTTTCCGTTAAAAGCATTTGCGGAAAAGAGCGTCTAGATTGGCACGGATGCTTTTCAGCAAAAGCACTTTTTGTGGAAAAGCGTCTGTGCCAATCTAGACGCGCTTTTCCGCAAGAAAGCCCTGATCGCCATTTTCGCAATCGGGGCTTTTTTGCGCAAAACAAATCTCAGCTGTCTACACTGGCCCTTTTGCGCAAAAGCAGTTCTGGAAAAGGGCTTTTGCCCGAACGGGAGCAGCATAGCATTTCCGCAAGAAGCACTGATTTCAGACAGTAGGAAGTCAATGTTCTTGCGGAAATTCAAGCGGCCAGTGTAGACAGCTGGCAAGTTTTTCCGCAAAAGCAGCTGCAGAAAAACTTGCCAGTCTAGACACAGCCCTGGTGTCTGTCATGTCTTGAGCGTCAGTCGCAGAATTGTTCACTTCGCTCCAAGGGGCTACACGCCTGCAGCTCTAGCAAAAGCAATAGGATTACGCAGCAGGCACTGGGGATGGATATGGAAGGAAGTGAGTGCCAGTAGGGGCTACATGTGACAGATTCTTTATCGCCCATGATGATAGTGGAGAAGGCATGAACCAGCCTGGACTCCCAGATGCCAGGGTGAGTCAGCAGGGCCGGCCAGCCGTGGGAATCAACTCTCTTAAGCCTGGAGCATGTTGGCCCAGCAGTTATTAACACCCCTCCTGGGACACCACCCCGCCATTTGTCCAGTGGCTTTATGGAGCAGAGCTGCCCTGAGACATCTGAGCTGGGTTTGGAGGGTGGCAGGAGTTTGGGTAACTCCTGCACGAACCCAGCGTTGGTGCCTGTGGACAAGGAGGAGTCCGAGTTCAGCACTTCTCCACTCTTGACATGAAGCAGCTTGTTCGTGTGAATTGTTCTCCCGCATCTGTGGTGCAGCACAGCTGTACGCAGCCTTTATTTGTAACACAGTATGAAGCAAGGAGGCTACCGCTCCCTCCAAGCAGGAAGGTGGTCTAGTTAATCGGCAGGTCATTTAAATAAGAGCACGTTGTACACAAGCAATTTGCAGCGTCGGTAAGGGCTATGGCAGGGGTGTCCAAACTTTTTTCAAAGAGGGCCAGGTTTGATGAAGTGAACATGCGTGAGGGCCGACCATTTTGCCTGACATTCTTTGAACCATTAAAATTAAATGCAAATTAACTATTTTATGCAAAGTTTATTGCAAACGGCATACTTTTCATTTCGTCACATGGATGACAAATCTAAACAGGTGTTAAATCACTCTGCCTTTCATATCTGAAGGCCAGATGAAAAAAAAAATCCAGGAAGCTGAGATATATGTCAGGAACATTGTAAAGTACATTACATATTATTGGTAATAAAGGTTGTCTGTCAACTTTTAAGTTAAAGAAATATGAACAGGATCATAACACCAAGTATACATGTTGTGTCCAAATATATTTATAACTGATTTAGACCAACTGACATTAACTGAGATTTTACAATGTATTCATCTCAATACATATGGATTCGTTGGGGGCCATAAAAGATAGATATTGCCAAATTACCTGTGGGGCCGTATTAAACCGGAACACGGGTCGCAATTGGCCCGCGGGCCGGACTTTGGACATGCCTGGGCTATGGGATCCCAGTGAGGTTTGGTGACCCCAGTATTTCTGCCGTCAGTACCACGCGGGAGAGAGGTCGTAGGCATCAGCCAGTCTGAAAGTTCAGCCATGTGTGGTGGTTGCCCAATGATGGTTATTGATATCGGACACCAGATCAGAAACCAAAACACCATGCTGAGCTGCTGGACTGAACAGCTGGGATTTAATCTGGGGCGGGGGGGAGTTCACTGGACTCCCTAGGCCTACCCTGTGGTACAGTTTGCACGGCTGTTTTAGCTGCTTTTCTTTGATTGCATTAGCCTCCGTTACCTTCATGACTGCCCAGTATCTTGGGTATCTCAAATTAGGCTCCTAAATCCTAGATCACAGGAAGGGTAGCTCATTCTGTGATGGCAAGTGTAGTCATGAAGAGCAGTGCTGATGCACAGAATGAAATCTTACACCAAACAAAACAACACAGCAACAGCTGTCTCACACAATGCCTGGTAGCTTCTATCCCCTCATTGATGGACTGTAGCCTTTGACATCCCTCACCGGGCACTAAGTGGGTATCCATTTATACAGACAGGCTACGTCTACACTGGCCCCTTTTCCGGAAGGGGCATGTAAATTTCATGAGTCGTCGTAGGGAAATCCGCGGGGGATTTAAATATCCCCCGCGGCATTTAAATAAAAATGTCCGCCGCTTTTTTCCGGCTTTTAAAAAAGCCGGAAAAGAGCGTCTAGACTGGCCCCGATCCTCCGGAAAAAGCGCCCTTCGAAGTAGGAATAAGAGCCTCCGGAAAAGGGTGCTTTTTCCGGAGGATCGGGGCCAGTCTAGACGCTCTTTTCCGGCTTTTTTAAAAGCCGGAAAAAAGCGGCGGACATTTTTATTTAAATGCCGCGGGGGATATTTAAATCCCCCGCGGATTTCCCTACGACGACTCATGAAATTTACATGCCCCTTCCGGAAAAGGGGCCAGTGTAGACGTAGCCTAAATGACAATGACATTCCTGTATCTGTCATCCGGACAGTCACAGTTTGACTCAGCGCATTCCGTGTGCTTAAGGATACCGCAGTGTGTACTTGAGCAATGTGTGTAAGCCACTGGATGCAGTTTTATCGTTGCTGGCAAAGAGAAATCAGCATGTATCTTTGTTACGGGTTTCTTTGTAGCAGCCAAACATTGCCAGTGAAGGGCCCTGCTGGCAACTTGTCATGAGTTCAAACACCGTATCTAATTTGCAGTCACTCTGCCCTTCACCAGAGGAGAGCAGGCTGTTGAGAATACATTCAACAAGATGTCGGTTGGGCAGTCAGTGTGACCACGCGTTGGGGTTTTCCCGTCTCCTGCACCCCTGTAGTGGCACAAACAGACTTCACCAGCCAGTAGAACAGAGGGAGTTTATTGCTTCTCCAGAATACAGCACAGCACAGATGTCATCCGGTTCCAGGGCAGGCCTAGGATGCCTCAGCCCCCCTTGAGATGGGGGAGATGGGGCCCCTAAATTCCAGCCCCTTCCTTAGGCTGTCTCCTCCATGATCCCAGACAGACACTAACTAACCGTCCCTTCCAGCCCTGCTCCCCAGCCAGGGGCAGCATTCCCCCTTCCTTTGTTCCTCTCCCTGGGAGGTAACCGGTCGAACAGGTCACCTCCCTGTCCCATCAGCTACTCTGCTGGGCCGTGGTACAGGCAGCATCCAGTGGGGGTCACCCACAGCCCAAGCCTAGCAACCAGCAAGGTACCCGCACTACATCACACTGCATAAGAACATAAGATCGGCCGTACTGGGTCAGACCAAAGGTCCCTCTAGCCCAGTGTCCTGTCTGCCCACAGTGGCCAGTACCAGGTGCCCCAGAGGGAGTGAACAGAACAGGGAATCCTCACGTGATCCCTCCGCTGTCGCCCATTTCCAACCTCTGACAAACAGAGGCCAGGGACCATTCCTAGGGACATGATCCCTAGGTATGGCAGCTGGCTGCTCTGTTTTATGGAGGAGTATGACTATTGACGGTTTGGGGTATGCCTTGGCCACCCCGAGATACTCATTTGAACCAAAGATTTTCACAGCAGAACAAACCATTTCAACCATTGTGGGTCGATGGAGATAGAAGGCCAGAGTCTGGTCACACGCATCTAGGTGACTGTGGAAGTCGGGCAGAGTTACTCATGATTTACACCAGTGTGAGAGCAGAAGGAGCCTAGGGTTTTAGGTTTCAGGCGTAGGAGAGAACGATAGGCTAAGGCGCCATATTTGAGAAACAAACTGACAACTAGTCTGATGCGGGGGAGCTGTCTTTGTGTTAGAGAGAATAGCTAAGCGCTAATGCGGAGTTAATGTATGATCCTGAAATACATTTGTAGCCTATTCCTGTAACCCTCGTCAATATGCAGACAGAACTGCTGAAGCAATCAATGGCACTAGGGTTGTATAAACAAGGGTTGCAGGGTCAGATGCTTAAATTCCTCGGGTAGCGGGATCTGCCTAAGCCACGGGGTCATGTGTGCAGGCGGTGTACCTTTTGTAACTCTATCAACTTGTGGAGCTGCACTGATTTGTACCAGCTGGCTTTGTGTTTTGCAAGGACCGGTGGCAAGGACCGGTTGCCCTGGGAATGCTTGGGAAGTTCTGTGCTGATACTCTTCAAAATAATCTCGTTTAATAAAAATTCCTTCTCCCCCCCCCCCCTCCAAGCCCCCCATGGCAGAATGACAACCAGCTGCATGTGTGATTGACATTTCTAGCAGAACTGAAATAGCTCTTTTGTTTCCACGGCCTCACTGAGAAATGAACACGAGCCCTGTGTTTGGAGCTCACAGAAGTTGGCCTTTATAGGAGGAAAGTTCATAACCTTGATTACATTTGTCCCTCACCCCGTTTCCAACATTCTTCAGTGTGTGTCCCAGGCATTTTGCTTGAACATTTGTGACACCCTGCATGGAGCACCCAGAATGACGAGTCCCTGTGTAATCCCTCTCTGCCTCAGCAAAGGAGAGATTTGCTGCCGCTGTGTTATATGTCAGTGCCTGACACAGCGCTTGTCTGCCTTGCCAGCAAACGCTTCAGAACTCCATCACCCTCAGCCTGGCCTTGCAAGCAACAGTCAGTGAACCCCAATTCCTGAGTTCCCCAGAGATGTCTCCCTGCAGTGTCCAGTCCCTCTCATGCAGAGAAGTTCTTAAGTTTGCTGCTCCAGAAAGAGAGAACATGGGCCCTACCGTTCGGGCAGTGGAGGACTGACCCACCAGTTGAATATGCAGCACTGAGAAGCTTTTGTAATAAAACAAGGAAGAGTTGATTGACATAAGCTATAATAAATACCAGCGGAAGACAAGTACGGTTACAAGCCAAATACTGTTTAGTGACTAAAACTTAACTTCAGCGAGTTACAATATTTTTCCAAACCTTTCAGGCCACAAAGATCTGGCTTTCATAGGCTCAATAGGTGCTGCCCCTAGTTCAAAGGTCATTTGACTCCCCTTCTGTTACTCAAACTCCACTGTCTGGGTCTGAAGAGCCAGGAAGGTCCCGGGGTGAAGATTGCATCCCCCAGCATGATGGTTACATGGTCTTCTCTCTCTCTTGTCTCCTGCCTGCAGCTAAGCTGGGCAGATGAGGTTTTTTCTTTCCCGTTCTTGTTCCTCTATTCAGTAAACACCCAGCTAAAAGCTCCACTCATCAGATTTAAAAAGGGGAAAGGTGACTGCAAAGGGAACTGCATGGGTCAGTTCTCGTTCCTCTCTCCCTCCCACACACACATCCTTCCACAAATACACATTGCTTTGTCAGGGCAGGCCGGGCTCATAAGAACATATTTCTAGCCCACGCCTGTAACTCTTTTTGTACACAATGATTTTCAGCACCAGTCTGTCACCAGTTCACATGTGCCACCTTACAGGGCACCTTGAAGATCAATATGATGCCACCAGTGTGTCAGGGCCAGTGTTTGTTCCAGTATGGTGAACCCTCTGCCAGGTGGCATGGACAGGTTCCCAGGATCCTGGCATGGAAGTGGTTGGCATTTTGAAATGGCTCCACCGGTGGTTTTCCGCCTGTGATCTGTGGACGCTGGGGGGACTCAATGCATAAGATTTCCAAAGAGGGGTCCGCACCCCCATTCAAATACTTTTAGAGGCTGAAAACAACTGAACTACATGACCCAGAATAATTTGTGTGTATAAATTGTCATGTGCTCTGACACAGCATCCAACAGATGGCTCTGTCCTCGCTCTAACTGGCCCCCCGAGCGCCATGTGAATGGCATGCCTCAGCAGCCCCATGAAAGTAGCTGATGCAAAATACTGCCATTGGAAATAAAAGTCATTGTTGGTTCCTTCTTGCCCCCGTGGATCTAGATTCATCGACTGCTTCTTATACAGCAAGCATTTTCCATGGATTCTGATTCTTGGGTCCCTTAGCCTCCAGCTTGTGTCATTGGGGTAAGAGTCAGACCCAAGGCCAGATCTACACTACAGCTGAAGGTCAGCTGAAGGTACACAATTCCAGCTACATAAATAATGTAGCTGGAGTCAACGTACCTTAAGTCGAGTTTTGGAGCCATCTTCACAGAGGGATGTTGATGGAAGAAACGTTCCCATTGACTTCTCATACTCCTTGTGACAACAAGCAGTACTGGTGCCGATGGGAGTGCCCTCAGCATTCGATTTAGTGGGTCCATGCTAGACCTGCTAAATCAACCGTCGCAGCATCCATCTTCCCGCAAACAGAGATGTGCCCCCACAACATTCCTGCTAACGCATCCCAGAATGTTGGTTGCTTTTTTCATAACAGTGTCTCACTGTTGATTCATATTTAGCTTGTGATGATAAACACATACTGCAAGCTAGTACAAAGCTTTCCAGACCATTCGGAATAATTATAGTCTACCGCAGTCTAACTTTAGGCAACTTAATGCTTAGGTTCATATTCCGCTTATGAACATAACACAATGTTGAAACAATATATGGATCATGTTGCTAGCACATGCTACTTCTATAGTTTGATCACAGTTTGCCCCTCTACCCCCCCGTGTTTAATAGCATCAAATATTCAGTTTCATATTTTGCTTAAGGCAAAAAACCAAAAAAAGCACTGGCTGAGTTTCTGTGGAGTGAGTGCCAGCCAAGGACCTTGCGTAGGGCGAGGCCATTCATTTCTCTCACAGGAATGTCACATTGTATTAGCCTCCACAAACGGTAGTGAGGATGGGAGTTAATTAGAGTTATTGGAGGATACTGTTGAGTTAACACCACGGAGAGATGGCTGTTGTTCCCAATGGCGTCATTGCGAAATGTGCATTTTCTTGCCGTGCTCCCCGCAGTGAACACGCATCACAACCCGATAACGTCAGACGTTTCCAGCCCATCTCAAGGCTTTTTCTCCTTGCTCAGGCTACATCCTACTGCAGCCAATGGGAGTCTTTGTGTGAGTTAGGTCTAGGACAGCCATGGCCAACCCGAGGCTTGCGAGCCACATGCAGCTCTTCCCCCTCCCCTCCCCGAGAGTGGCCACGAAGCCCCACCCCATGGGTCAAAAAACACCCCCGTGCCTTCTCTCATCCCTGTGCTGACCTGGGCAGGGGAGCTGTCCGGCGTGGCCATGAAAGCTGCAGAAATAAAGATGGCAGCCAAAAAGCCTCAAAACGCGTTTAAATGCATTTTCTTAAAGGAGCAGAGCCTTTTTTTGTAGAGGTTTTTTTTTTTCTTGACCAAACGCGACCAGAGGCTCCTTTTAAAGGGGCAGAAGGGGCAGTTCTTTTTTTTTTCTTTTTGCTCGACAACTTTGCCCTGGCTCTTTGCACTGGATCCACTGCTATCTTTCCTCTTTGCCCAGAATGGGTTGGCCACGCCCGGTCTAGGATCTAGCTTTTCCTGGGTTCTCTTCCTCCTTTTCTGGCAGAGTTCACCTAGTCTTTGTACAGGGGCACCTCTGAGGGGAGAGTCCAAGCTGCCTTCTTCATCCCTTGCTCACTACATGTAGGTGTCAGGCACCTTTGTCATCCCTGTGCCCACCTGAAAATGGACTGTTTCCTGCTAGCAGTCAGGGAAGGAAGAGGAGATCCCCCCCACATCCTATCCAGCAGCTGGCCAGCTGCTGAGGAGAGAGCTAGAGGAGTGGCAGTGGGTTTGCTCACACACAGTGGTACTGTCCCTGCAGCACTGTGGCTCCGCTCAACCCCCGGCACAGTCTGTGCCTTCATGGTACGATCCATCCCGCTAGCAGAACCCCCGACATAGCCCGTGCCTTCGTGGTACGATCCATCCCGCTAGCAGACCCCCCGACACAGCCCGTGCCTTCGTGGTACGATTCATCCCGCTAGCAGAACAGGCCATCTCAAAGTGATGATTCCCCTTTATTCAGTGCTGGGGAGGCCACATCTGGAGTATTGTGTAACATTCTGGGCCCCCCATGACAGAAAGGATGTGAACGCATTGGAAAGTCCAGCAGAGGGCAACAAAAAATATTCGGGGGCTGGAACACATGACCTACGAGGAGAGACTGAGGGATTTGGGCTTGTTTAGTCTGCAGAAGAGAAGAGCAAGGGGGGATTTGAGAGCAGCCTGCAACTCCCTGCAGGGGGATTCAAAGGGGAAGGAGATAGGCTGGTCTCAGTGGTAACAGGTGGCAGAACAAGGAGCAATGGGCTCAAGCTGCAGTGGGGGAGGTGTAGGTTGGACATTAGGAAAAAGCGCTGGGCTGGGTTCCCTGGGGAGGGGTGGAATCTCCATCCCTAGAGGTGTTGAAGTCCCAGCGTGACCAAGCCCAGTGGGACCTCGGCCCTGCCACAGTGCAACCAGTGCACAAGAAGGGTGCAGGTCTGGCCATGTCTAAAGCAGCAGAGTCCCACTAGGGGGGTTGAGCTTAAACACGTTTCTATTGTGTGTTTCAGTTTCTTGTGCCGTACCTGCTTTATTCCAATTCAATATGCATTACTGTCCTGTGCTTGTACTCACAATTTTCCTATTAATCAGTGTTTCATCTCTTTCTATTGTGTTAGTAAGGCCCTAAATATTTGACAGCGCGGCAGTGAAGGATAATCAGCGTATTGGAAAACATTCCAGGTCTTGTGCTGTGCTCTGTATACTGAGCGGGTGTTAGACTCTGATTGCCTTGTTACTTCAGATCTCTGAGGTGGGGATTAAAGGCCTGTGAGGCTGGCTACCAAAGGTCCAGGCCTGCTCCTGTTCAAGTCAATTGGCGTTTTCGCCATGGAAGCTCCCCGGCCCCTTTGGGAGCCAGAATCAGGCCTTCACGCTAACGTCCATCTAGACTGTGGGCTGTCTGCCAGAGATGGTGGTCAGAGCCCCTACACCCTGAGCCTGGCCCTGTTCTAAGTGACCTGTAGGGAGCCACCCTGCCCTTGGACCAGCAGGGTGTAGACCCTTTGCCTTTCTGTGAGTCTCTGTGCATTGCTGTGTGGCACCAGGCTGTTCTCATTTGGCTAATCCCCTTTGTGTTTGCTGCCTTTGTTCCCCAGGCCCACGTCTTCGATCTGAGCATTAATAAATATGAAGCTATCTGCAGCCAGCCTGTGGTGGCCAAGAAGAAAAATAAAATCACCCATGTCCAGTTTAACCCCGTCTATCCCATCATCATTATCGGCGACGACCGAGGCCACGTCACCTGCCTGAAACTCTCGCCCAACCTCCGTAAGATGCCTAAGGTAAGCAAGCAGCTATTTCCTCCAAATGCCAAGCACCACATCGCCGTGTAGTGAGACCTGGGCTCTGGCCCAAGAGCAGGAGTGTAGGCAGGAGTGGAATCTGATAAACGGAGATTACTGGCTTCTCAGCGGTAGAGTATGGCGGTTAGGCTACCTTAGATTACCCACGTGTGACTTTCCCCCTACATTGCTGGCCTTATGCAGCTCATTTTCTCTCTCTGCACCTCAACTTGCCCCTATGTAAAATGAGAATAGTGTTATAGAGCCTTTGCAGAACACCTGGAGTGTATGGATGGAAGATGCTAGATACATGTGAAGGAGTCTGTATTCACTAGTGATGGTCAGGGAATCGAGTCCCTGCTCTCTGTTATGGCTACACTGGGAGGGTTTGGCAACAAAAGTGCTGCTGACATGCAAAAGCTGTCAAAAGTGAAAACCGGTCACACCGGTTTTTCTGCCTCCCATTGTCGACATTTCATGGCACATGGCTGGCTCCCCTGTGGACAGATAGAGCAAAGCATTGTGGGTAAACATCCCATAGTGCAGTGTGGTGGGAAGGCCGAGCTGATCCCTGCGTTTCTTGGGATTCCCGCATAGCTCTGGGAGCTCTCTGTGCTGGGGAATGTCACGGCGGCCTCTCCAGCCCTCCCCCTGCAGCAGCAAAACAAGAGCACTCCAATGATTTGTTCTTGGTTTGTTCCCCAAATGGCGCAGCTCACTCAGCTGTCAGACACTTCCCGGAGCGCTGAAAGGGAGGGGCACAGGCCGACAGGGCAGCAGAGATCACAAAACACTGAGCACAGCCTTCACGGCAGGCATTGTGGGATACTGTCTGAAGCTGATTCTCTTGACAAAACAAGCAGCAGAGTTCACACTGGCTCTTTGTCAACAAGAAATGGAGAGGAAAAGACCAAAGTCTCTCATGGGGATGGACATGTTTTGTCACCAAGACTGGTTTTTTCTCCCCCAACAAAAGTTGCAGTGTAAACACGCTCCCTGTTTCGCCACCAAAAGGCAGGGTTTGGTGACCAAACATGCCAGTGGAGACAAGGTTTCACTGCACGAGGAAGAGCTCAAATCCCTTTGGTGGAAGTTAGAAAGATGCCTACAAGGCAATAATCTCATGTGAGCATGAGATTTCCTTGCTCTGTTCCAAACACAGGCCACATACACCTGCCCTAGGTCAGAACCAAGCCCTTTCCTGAGGTTTTGGTTTTATTCACAAAAACTCAGAGGGAGACAAAAGAAAATCCTGCCTAGTCTCGGTTGCTCTCAGGGATCCTCTCTGAGGATTGCTCAGCTCAAACCCGATGTCCTCTCTCTCCAGAGAGCCATTCCTCCTCACTTCTATCCAGAGGAGGCAGCAAAGAACCCGTTCCATGAGTCCGTAAAACCCACGTAACCCTTTCCCCACAGGATCAATGCCGGCTAATAGTGCAGGGTGCAGCAGGCAAATGCTGCCAACTCTTACTAGAATGAATTCCAGGGCTTCAGGTTTGTAGCTCAGCCAGCCAGGGCCTGGTCTGCCTTATACAGCAAATTCCTTCTCAGCCAAGCCCCTACAACACTTGAATGCTTTGGTCTCTTTAATGGAGGTTTTTTTCTCCCATAGTCTCAGGTTTTGCAAAACAGACCCAAGAAAGCAATCTTATCTAATGCTGGCGATGTTGCATTTATAAAACCCCTTTCTTTTCTATTGGTCCCAAAGGACTGTACATATTTGACTAACTAGTTGTACTCAGTGCTTTTTTGGTAAACAAAAAAGGTGCCAACACTAGGGTTGCTGAGCAAAAAAAAAGGGGTGGGAGTCTAGGGAAAACTTGTTGAACCAAAAAAAAAAAACCACTTGGAAGTCGGGGCCCTTTAATTGCCGCATGTCCTGAGCGGGCTTCCATCCGGCACGGCGCGAGTACTCCCAGGGCCTGCTGGGGGTTTTGCTCGAGAAAAGCGAGTGCTCCCAAAAAATGGTGACAGTACGCTCTACCAGTGTGTACCGTCACAAAGAAAGCACTGGCTGTACTCAAGACAGTCTGATCTCATCAGCATAAATGAATTTGATTGACTTTACTGGACTTATGCTAGGCTGACACAGGTGTAAATTAGATGAGACTCTCTTCCTATACTAACATGACATAAAGAAAAATAGCCAAGTCACAGTCCTGCTGGGGTCTGCGTGTCTAATATTTGTGATGCTACCAGAGAGAGAGAGAAATCATGACCCTCGAACATAAAATTCTCAAAGGTAATTGCCACTACTTTCCCCAGAAGGTAGGCATCTAAATATCTTTAAGAATGTCTGGCTCTCAGCAAGTTTTCCACCCCCGGCTCCTCCTTTGCTGATTTGTTCGTTTCTCCTTTGTAAACAATTGTTTCTAGTACTGGCAGCGTCTCCAAACTTATTGTGAAACTCCACTGGATCCGCGTGGACAAAAGCAGAGCGTGTGTCATTTGCAAGGGCAGCATAAATTAATAAGATCTCTGACAGCATGGCCGGTTACTGTTGACTAAGGAGTAGCAGGCACCATTTTTCAGGCACTCTAAGATAGGACATGAGCAATGGGCTGCTTTTTATGAGATGTGACGTTATTAAGTTATCTGTCTTCCGCTTTACTCACCCTGTTCTATTTGAAGGGATGTTTAACACAGAATGAAATGCTTCTCCAAATCTGAAGAGGAAAGCGGTTTATCTGGCAGGATTTATAAGCTAGTACAACAGCTGACTGGTTCAAGTCCTCTGTCTAAAGCCAGCTCTTAATTTAGAATCATGAAATCCCTAATGACTAGTGACACTCATTGGCCACTGCAGATCTAGCAAACAGCTTGTGCCTCATGCAGCCTCGCGAAGGACGCACTTGGCCATGACAGCATCATGATGGTTACATTGTCACATTGCACAAAAGGCTGTCGTGCTGCAATCTGATGACCTCCAGAGACCCTGTGAGTGGTTTTAGGAACCATGCAAGCCCCTCTTGGGCCACTCCGATTAAAATGAGGAAAATCCCGGAGTAGATGGTAACTCTACCATACAATTGAAATATTGCCCTGCCTCCTGCTTTCTATGGCAGGGCATGAGAACTCCCAGGGTGCATCTTCCCTGCTTGGTGAGACCAGCTGTAGCTGGCCCAGGTCAGCTGATTTGATTGACGGGGCTCCAGTGGCGGGCCTATCAAACTGCAGTGTAGATGTCTGGTTTGGTCTAGAGCCTGGGCCCTGAGACCCTCCCCCCTTGCAAGGTCTCTGAACCTGGATTCCAGCCCGACCCCAAACATCTGCCGTGCAGTTGTATAGACCCACAGTCCTAGGTATGTAAGCATGCATCAGCTGGCCCTGGTAGGGGAGAGGGCAGAGGAGTAAGTGGCGCATGTTGTGTATTCCCCCCCCCCCCACCCTCTGTTCCTGATTGTGAGGGGACGGGGAAGAAGAGCAAGCAGTGTCCCAGCATGTGCGGCTATAGCCACCTCTTCTACCCTCCCAGAATGGTGCCTTGACTGGGGCCATGAATTCTGCACATGCACAATTCCCGCAGGTGTATTCCTGCCATGAGGGCAGGGGACTGGACTAGACAGCCTCTCGAGGTCCCTTTCAGGTCTGTGATCTTTTTGGTTTCTACACAGCTGGGATGTTTACACCTTGTAGGCATGACTGGCCCTCTACCCAGTTCTTTTTACAGATAACTCATAATAGCCACACATATCCCAAAACCTCTTCGTTTCCCTAAAAACAGGCCCCTTGCTCTCTGATCCCTAGGCAGGGCTTCCATATTTTGGGAGGTTTTTCAGCTGTGTAGTATAATTGGACATACAGGATGGAGACACTGAGCTAAATTCAGCCCAACTCCATTGCATTTCATCTACTTTGTCTAATCATCAAAGCTAGAGCAGCTGACAGGGAGTCAGGACTCCTGGGTTTCACTCCCAGCTCTGAAATTGGCTCCTTGGGTATCCTGGCTTCACTCGAGCTCATGTTGCCTATTCACAGTCTCTGTCTGTACACGAGCATGCAGGAGAGGTGTGCCGCTTCCTTCACGTTTCAGAAGTTTTATTTATTGCTCCGTATTTGGCTTGCAGTAACGTGAGTGCAGCTCTGTTTATTAGCACTTTGCAGAACAAATCAGCCATAGGATTGAATTTTCAAAAGCTCTTAAACCCCATTTCAAAAATGACCTTCATGAGACCCGGGGTACAATTTTCAAAAATGTCCAAGTGGCGTAGGAGCTTTAGGCATATGTAGGTTCCTAAATCACTTAGGTGTAATTGAAAATGTTGCCCAGGCTTCTCTGACATGAAGCATTTAATTTACCCGTGTGGTGTAAATGTAGAGTATCAGCCTGCCATGATGTACGAAGAACTTCATGGCCCTGGTATCCAGTGTGCTAGAAAAATCACTAAGCCAGTTTACCCAGCGTCTGTACTGAGAGGCACTGGAACATATTTCACAAGTGGAAAATCACTGTAGAACAGAATAGGGATGAAACCAATAAAGCTGGATAGAAATGCAAATGTAGTCCTATAAGCGATACATTTTATGTTTTGAAAGTAATAAAGATTATATTCTTCACACAGGATTTTTGAGCTATCTATAGCAGGATATACTTGTCCAGTCCATTCTGCAGAACGATGAAATGATAAGGATTACCATTTTCTCAGTAGGACGTGTCCAGATGGCTCAGCACTATTAGTCTGATCCATTTATTTTCAGTGTGCTGCATCATAATTTGCTAAGGACTGCCATGTCCTCAGGGGCAGGTGGCCATTTTGCATTCAGTGCAGGCTGTCCCCAAAGATGTGCACACTGCATCTCTCCCATAGAGACCATTCTGGCTTAACCAGGAAATCTTCAGTCATCTGGAACTCCAAAAAGAGCCCAACAAAAAGAGGAAACTAAGTCAAGTGACAAGGGACGAATATTTTTTTAAAAGAAACCCACAAGAATGTAGTAGAACCAAGGCATAAAATGATACTAAATTAACTGGAGACATAAACGTAACAAGAAAACACTCTACAGATACATTAGAAACAAGAGGAAGCAGAAGGACAGCATAGACTCTTTACTCAGAGGGGAAAGGCAGTAACTGAAAATGTGGAAATGGCAGAAGTTCTAAATGCCTTTTTTGTTTCTATTTCCACCAGAAAGGTTAGTAGCAATTGAACATCTAATGTAGCAAACAGCAGTGAAAATGAGGTTGAATCAAAAACTAATCTAGGGAAAGAACAAGTTTAAAATGACTTAGATAAGTTAGATATCTTCAGGTTGGTTGGGTCTGATGAAATTCATCCTAGCATACTCAGAGCTGACTGAGGAGATAGCTCAGTTATTAGCAAGTGTCTTTGAAAACTCTCAGAAGACAGGAGAGATTCCAGAGGAATGGAAGAGGGCAAATGAACTGCCCATCTGCAAAAGGAGTATAAAGCCAGCCAGGGGAATTACAGAGCAGTTGGTTGGAAAGATAATGCAGCAAATAATCACACAATTGGTTTGCAAACACCCAGGAGTTAAGGTGATAAGTAAAAGTCAACGTGGATTTGTCAAGAACAAATCATGTTAAGCCAACCAAATAGTTTTCTTTGCCATGGTAGAGGGAGGCAGTATCTGTGATGTATCTTGACTTTAGTACAGCTTTTAATACTGTCTTGCATGACTCTTTCATAAACAAAATAGGGAAATACAACCAAGATGGAGCTACTACACGGTGGGTGCATTATTGTCTGGAAAACCATGCCCAGAGAGCAGTTATTAATGGATCATTGTCAGGCTGGAAGGGCACATCATGTGGGATCCTGCAAGGATTGGTTCCGGGACTAGTTCTATTCTGTATCTTCATCAATTATTTAGATTATTGCATAGAGAGTGCGCTTAAAGTTTGTGGACAGTTCCAAGTGGGGAGGGGTTGCAAGTGATTTGGAGGACAGGATTAAAATTCAAAATGATCTGGACAAACTAAGGATCAGTGCAAAGTACTGCACACTGCACACCTTCCAAACAGGAAATGACTGTCTAGAAAGCCATACTGCATGAAGCAGTTTTGGGGGTGGTCATAGTGGGTCACAAGCTAACTACAAGTCAACAGCGTAAATCCCATATTAGCAGGAGTGTTGTATGCAAGACAAAAAATAATTCTTCCACTCTGCACTGATTAAGCCTTACCTGGAGTATGTGTCCAGTTCTGGGCACCACATTTCAGGAAGAATGTGGACAAATTGGCCAAAGTCCAGAGAGCAAAAACAAACAAAAAAAGAATAAAGTTATAGAAAAGATGGCCTAGGAAGAAAGAAAAAGAATGGGTTTGTTTATTCTGAAGAAGAGCAGACTGAGGGGCGGGGAGATGTGATAATAGCTTTCAGGTCCATAAAAGATCGTTACATAGAGGAGGATGAAAAATTGTTCTCATTAGAGCAATGGGCTTAAATTGCAGTAAGGGAGGTTTAGGTTGGACATTAGGAAAAATTTGCTAACGGTCAGGGTGTTAAGCACTGGAATAAATTGCCCAGGGAGGTTGTGGAATCTCCATCACTGGAGATAGTTAAGAGCAGGTTGGACAGACACCTGTCAGGGATGGTTTCATTATGACTTAGTCCTGCCTTGAATGCAGTGAGCAAGACTAGATGGCCTCTCGAGGTCTCTTCCAGTCCTACACTTTTATGATTCGACTGTTATTCGCTGCATCTCTTCTCTTAACCTGTGCTGCCGCCTGACAGGAGCTGTGCGCTCCTTGCCTTTGGGAAAGGATAACCAACCAGTAGGCCACCAGTGCAACCCACAGTGAGTAGTGCTGGCCAAGGAGCAAACTTGCTTATAGTGGGTATGGGATGGAACACGTAGGGCAAAATACGACCCGTGGGTCGGACGCGGCCCGCCAAGCAACCTAATCTGCCTCTGCCAGGCTCCCTGCCTGCCGGGCCCCTGCACACTCCTTAGAGCCACTCTCTGAACAAGCTAGGGGAGGGGGGAAGAGGCTTTGGACACTGCTCCCTCTCCCCCGCAGCACAATCTTGCAGCTTCCATTGGCCCATTTCCAGCCAATGAGAGCTGCCTGTTTGTAGGACGGGCAACACACAAAGTATCCCTCCCCTGGGCTCATGGCGTTCAGAGCCATTCCCAGCAAGTGGTTATCAGTGGCTCACAGTCATGCGGGAGGGGCACAATGAGCGAGGTTCGGCAGGGTTTATATTCTGGGTCTGGTTCTGTTCAATAGCTTCATTAGCTATTTAGAATCGGCATAGAGAGGACGATTATTTGGTTTGCAGATGATGCCAAGCTGGGAGGGGTTGCGAGTGCTTTGGGGGACAGGGTCAGAATTCAAACTCATCTGGACAAACTGGAGAAATGGTCTGAGGTCAACAGGATGAAGTTTAATAAGGACAAATGCAAAGTGCTCCACTTAGGAAGGAACAATCCGTTTCACACACACAGAATGGGAAGCGACTGTCCAGGAAAGAGCCCTGCAGAAAGGGATCAAGGACCACAAGCTAAACATGAGTCCAGCAGCGTGACACTGTTGCAAAAAACCCAAACATGATTCTGGGATATATTGGCAGGGTTGTAGTAAGCAAGACACGAGGAGTCATTCTTCTGCTCTATTCGGTGCTGATTAGTCCTCAACTTGAGTACTGTGTCCAGTTCTGGGCGCCACATTTCAGGAAAGATGTGGAGAAATTACAAAAAATCCAAAGAAGCAACAAAAAGGATTGAAGGTTTAGAAAACATGATCTATAAGGGAAGACAGGAAGAATTGGGTTTGTTTTTGTCTAGAAAAGAGAAGACCAACAGGGACATAATAACCTTAATCTGAATCAGGCCATGTCCACACTAGTAAATTATTTCAAAATTAGTAAATTCCATTTAATAACTCCTGGCTTAACAAATACTACTGGAACCCTAATCATGTCTGCACAACGGGGAAGCTTGAAATTAGTCGGAGACAGGCTCCGTTAATGTGGATGTGCTACCTCCGATTTAGAGCCCCAGGACGCACTGGGGAGTAATTAGTCTGAATTACTCTGGGGAGTAATTATTTTGAAATAGCAGCACCAGCGCATCTACATGACAGTTCTTTCAAAATAAGTATTTCAAAATGAGCATTATTCCTCGAGAAAAGCAGGAGTATAGATTTTGAAGTAAGCGGCCCATTATTTCAGTATAACGGGCTTGGTTGTGCAGATGCTCCACTTATAAATTCAACCGTGAGGGTGTTATTTTGAAATCAAGTCCTAATGTAGACCAGGGCTCAGAGAGGTTGGTTTTGCTTAGGAGAAGTGCTGAGAGGAATCTGATTTCAGTCGGGCTATTTAATTAGTGAACATTTCTGACTTCTTTTCCTACCTATTGGATGAAGAAATTAAAGTATTTTGTTACCATAAGCGCAAGAGTGTAGGTGTTTATAAAATACATAAAATAGCCCTTTGTCTGTCACTTCTGACAAATTGGAGAAAAGAAAAGAAGCGGAAGGAAAGTTGTCAAATGAAAGCAAGCAGAAAGCAAGAAAGGAAAATCATTATCAGCCAAGTGCGTTTGCTGACCTCTCCAGAAATTGCATTCTCTGGGCCAGGCCCTGAGGGATGAGAGAGAAGAGAGGGCAGCTCCCTTGCTAATATGTCTCGCTTCGAGGTCTCCTGGAGGACAGCCGTCCCCAGCTTCAGAATGTTTTAGACTGTAACCTACAAAGAGTCATTCCTCCCTCCAGAGGAAGAGACAGAAACCAGCTGGCTAATGCGGGGCAGGCAATAATTTTTGCAGAGGGACCACTTCCTGGATTTTGGTACATGGTACAGCCAGCTCCTGCCCGCCTGGGTGGAAGGGGTAGGGCTGGGGGCGAAAGAGAGAGGGAAAAGGGTGTGCAAGGGCACAAGAGAGACACTGTGTGTGTGTGAGACAGACTTTGTGACACACATTGAGGCACAGACACTGGGAGAGTGTGTGCAGCAGTGACTGTGAGTGTCACAGACAGTGTGGCACAGACTAGGTGTGTGTGACAGTGACAGAGCGCCTGTGTGCTAGTTGCTGCTGGGTATGTTTCTGAGAAAAGCCATGCACTGTCTCTTTAAGATAGGGAAAGCTGTCCTGCTCTGTTGTCCCCCCCCTCAGGTCTGCAGAGATGGGGTACAGGGCAGGGGGACACCCTGACTTTAGCATTCTCCCCCCACCCCCCGGCTTTGCACAGCTGTCAGGAGAATCCTGGGAGCAGCTGGGCTGCAGGATGGATCAAGGCGGGGGAGGCGCAGCTGAACACATGTCCCCAGTTGTATGTACGCCCACTGCACTAATCAGCTGGGCAGGCCGGAGAGAAATGCTTGGTGGGCCCTTTGGGTTCCTCAGCACAGATCAGACAGAGCCGTAGGGAAAAGCTGCCCACGCAGCGTGTGTAGTAGAGAGCCCATGCTGATCTGCAGCTGCAATTACTCAATTTGCAGATTCAGTCCCCTGATCCTCGATGCACATCAGCGCTGCAGCGACCTAGGGTCGTCAGAGCTGAGTGTATTATCTGCCAGTTATGAACCAATAGATTGTCTCTATGCTCTTCCCCTTTCTTCAGTCACATGAGGAATTTGGGAAGTGGCTAAGAGCAGCAAGAAAATCTCCGCTCTGTTCCCCAGATACAATCTCATTTTCCGGGCTTCCTGCACTCACCAAAGGAAGGGGGATACATTAGCTAGAAGCTCCAGCATTGTAGGATCTCTGTTTGGCAGCCAGTGCAGAACTGGGTGAAAGTGCGTTTGTGTAAACTGGCTCAACCTATGTTTCTCTCTCATTGTTTTCCTCTGGTATGTTTCACTCAAGTTGTTTTTTCTGGATTGCTCCTGGCCTGTCTCTGCTCGTTTTACCGGGCTCTGCTTTGTAGCAAGAGCTCCCTACAGTAATTTCCCTCTAGTCTGGCCATGGCTGAGCTGAGTTTTATGTCTCCTCAGCACCGACTAATTGCTCGGTGACCCAAATGCACAGAACACGAGAGCAGTTGGCTGGATGAATTCCAGCAGTAGAGGCCAGAGGTACATCATGTTCCTTTCAAATGTCATGTATTTGTTCAGTCATGCATTGTCTTTTCCAGAAGATGCCCAGGCCTATAATAAGTAGTGACACAAATTGGTTTGGATCAGCTATAAACTGATCTAAAGCCTGAACTCAATACTTGGAGGTTTGAAAATGTCTGGCTGACTTCCATGTCTAGCCCTCCCCCATGATTTTTAAAATTTTTGTTGTATCTCTTCTTTTAGAGAAAAAGGATGGTATAATGTTTTAGGGGCTTGTAACAGAAAGGACAAGGCCCTGAGCCCAGAAAGAGCCATAGATAAGTCCTCATTCCACGAGGCGTACAGCTAGTTCGGATTAGAAGCCTAATCCGAACTAGCTACTCCATGCCGCGTGTAGCCGCGCGGCACGGGGTTCGAACTAGCCAGCATTTAAAAATGGCGCTGGCCGGCTTCATGCAAATGAAGCCCGGGAAATTCAAATCCCGGGCTTCATTTGCAACTGCGGATGACTACATTACCCCCGCTAGTTCGAACTAGCGGGGTGGTGTAGACATACCCTTAGTCTCTCTGTACCTCTATTCCCTGCCCATGAAATGGGGATAATGAAACAGCCCTACCTCACAGGGCTGGTGTGAGGATAAATACTTGTCAGGCTGTGAGGTGCTCAGACACAGTGGCAATGGGGCACTTGTAAGTCCCAAAGGCAGAGCGATCTGGCACTCCACCTGGCTGGGAACGAACAAATGCCAAAAATTTCCCACTAGATTCCAAGAGGTTCAGGTGGCCTGAATCATCCTCTGGGCTTTTAGGTATTTCTCTGAACTGACCCCCTGCGTGGTCCTGAGATCTGTATATTTCAGGACAGAGCTGTAACTGACAAGTCACAGATGGCAGCCACCGTATTCTGGAACCCAGTGATCGGCTGCGTAAGGACCAGGCTACGCTGGAGCCTTGCAGCTGTAAGGTCTCTTCCAAACTCCTCCGGGCTAACTTCTTCCTCGGTGACCCACGGGAGACCCCTCAGAGAAGGCTGTGAAAATGCTAGTTCCAGCAGTGCTCTTGGGGCCTTCCTTGAGGATGAAGGAGGTGTCCAAAGCTTGTTTCTGTCTCCTCCCCGCAAAGCTGAGCATGCTCTGCACAGCAGGCTCATCTGTAAGAGCCTGGATATATTCGAAAAGCTGTCGCAAGGCTGCCAGAGGATTCCGCTTTGTTACCGTCCTTTCACCTTGGTGGTACCTCTGTCTGTAGCCATTGTTGTGACCCTATGTCTCAGTAACATAGGGCCGATCTGGTTTCCCCGGCTGACTGTTAGGATCTGGGGCCTGCACCTGAGCATTTCGTTCTCTACTGGTGCAGCACAACGTAAGTGAGGAAGGCCAAGTCTTGGTTTTCTGCCTCTGCTAATTCTAGCATGAGCAGACGGCATTAGCAGTAGCATGCAGGTCCCGGTTGGGTACAGCTTGTCCGTGTCTAAGGAACATCACACCTCTCCATCAACCTTTTTGGTAAGAAGAGCCATTCGGTCATAAGTAGCCTGTCGCTTTGGTGGAAAGAAGGATCAAGATGTATTGGAGCAAATGGTAAATACTGACCCAAGCAAAACTACCTCCCCTACTTCTCCCCCAGGGCTCCATACGCCTCCACTCCCACCTGGGCACCCCTCCTGCACACACACAGTGGGCACTCACATGGAAACCCTCCGTTACCTCCCCACTCCCTATCTGAGCTCCCACTGAATGTTCTAAAACAAATGGAAGGTGAGGGGCTAAGAACAGCCCTAGAAGGTTTCCAGAGGAGTTCCTAGATCAGATGTCCACTGTGGGACAGACTCCAGCAGAGACCAATGTTCCCTCTAACTTTTTCCATTTGTGTGTGGAATAAATTGTATGTGTACTGAGGCAAGTGTGGAGGTGCACCACTAATAGAAACACTTGCTCCTGGCTGTGGGCAGCTGTGGGTGCTCTGCTAATCAGCTGGGTAGCATTTAAATCTCTTCTGGGTGGCTGCCCAAGCTCTCAGCTTTCAGGGAACACTGGCAGAGCACGGATATTTCATGCAGTAGAAAGGCCAAACCTCTTAATGCATGCCAGAAACAGAGAGAGAAGGCCCGATTACTGGAGGGACATTCCCCTGATCTGCACCAGCAGAGGTCAGAGGAGAAGCAGGCCTGTGTGTTGGTGCCGTGGGCAATATCCACACCTGTAGGGGTAGAAAACAATCTTCCTCTTTGCTTTTCTTCTCCTTTGGCCTCACATCACTTCAAACTTTATTTTACTTGTCTAATGTCAGTTTCGTTGACCGACCTTTTTTGCGTCACTCAGCAGAAAACCGCATCCACTGTATTTGTGGGTTATTTTCAGCTGAAGTAGATTCCCAGTGGTGTGGGCAAAGTGCATTCATTTATGAAACTGCAACTCTGGTGGTTTGAGCAGGGAAAGGTTCTGTTTGCCCTGGATTATAAGCATATGCGTCTAAATTCCTACAAAGCAGGATGTGAGCTGCTCAGGAGACCGAGTTCCTTCAGTGCCCGCTGGAGTCAATAGAGTTCTCTCAGGGCTGAATTGGAGTTATTAACTTCCTCCTTGTCTTTGAATCAGAGATTTAGGAAGTACAGCCTCGTTTCACCTTGAAATGCAATCGATGCTTGCAAGGAGCTTGGGGAATTTGGAGAAGAGGGCTGGGGAGGAAAAGGTTTCTGAGTTTGTTTATATGAACAAAAACTCCATTACTGATCACTGCTGTCATATATATTGGTACAAATCCAGACCACTTCCGCAGTCGTCAGTGGTTTCTCAGTGACAGAACCGAGAGCAGAAGGGGGGCATCAGGATGTGTTGATTGGAGATCTGGGTGAAAGCTTGATCCCCCTCGAGTAAATGGCCAAACTCCCCTTGACTTCACTGGGGCCAGCGTCTGATTCTTCTCCACGTCTTTCTCCTGGACTCACAGCATGATCTGGGAAAGCAATTGGCAGGTGTAACCAGTCCTGCAGCACCACGGACCTCCTGGCTGGTGCTGTATGAGGTGCTCTGTGCAGAGCCATCCGGAGCAGTGCCTTGTGGGTAGCCTGAGTACGCACCCTTTGACCCATGTTTGGCATCCGTGGCCCTTTTCAGGAGCCCTGGGTGAACTGATCCAGGGAAGTACCCACAAACCACTTGTAGTTTGGTCTCTGGAACGGCCCGTCTCTGTTTGTCTGAAGACATTAGAACTGTACATACAGCCTCTTTTCACACTCTGCCCCGCCCCCTTCCCGTTCATCTGTGTCCTTAAAGCCTGGCCGCATACAAGCGGAATATGAAACAGTGAGAGGTCCTGCTGGATTTCTCCAAACGCGTTATTTCTTCAGATCTATTTGAGCCAGATCTCAGAGCTATCTGGCTTACAAAAGCCTGAGTCGCTTTCCTTTCTCCGGGCACTCAGCAGGAAGTGAGTCAGCGCTGGAGAGATGGGTACAGGTTGCCCTTTCAAAAGGGGGAAATAATACAGGATACTTTTCTCTTCCCATCTTTTGATTTCCCTCTTCAGAATCGCTGCCCTCTGTGGAGTCATTCTGATCCATATGACGGAAACTCTGCCCAGAAAAATGCAAGGACTTTTGAGCAATGACCAGCAGCGGGGGAAAGCCTGCAAAATGTACATTGGGCTACACCCTGTGCAAGGGGGAGAACTTTTAAGTCGTTATGCCCTTGAACAAAGACTGCAGGGCATCTGGAGCAGCCAGGAGAGGGACTGTGGATTTTAACTCACCAGGGCATTTGCATCTTTCTCCTCCAGCAAAAATGAAATTGACGTCTCCATTTAGGGGGTGGGGGGTTCCCAGGACAGGGTGCTTGTACCATTGGGCGTGTGCACGGATCCCGCTCTCCTGCGCTACCCAGGATGGGCTGCATTAGAGTGCAGGATGCATGAGTTAAGCCTCCCTTGGGGGGGAGTATGGATTTGAGGGAGGCTGCGCAGTGGCTCCAAATGGACTTGATTGATGGGGTGGATTTCCTGTCTGTGGAAAAACATGTTTTTCAGCTGACAGCTTCTTTCGGAGAGCTTGCCATGCTGCAGATACTTTATGGTGATGTCTCACTGACGTCAAAACCCCCCACCATGCCAGTGTGTGCCAAGCCTGCTCCAGAGGCGGAAACTGGCGCATGCCGGCTAGTGACAGTGGTCACATCTGCAGGAGACTGCACTGGGACCACCCCGTTCATTCTGCGTAGCCCCAGAGCAGTGACTCTTGGCTGGCACTGACCTGGGGGAGAACGACGTTGCAGCCCAGACCCTGTTTCCCTTCATCCCTGCATCTTAATGCATTGAGCAGGGAGGCTGCTTTCATTCCAAAACCTAGCAGAATGGTTATGGGGGGACAGTGTGGACTAGTGAGTAGAGAACCGGCTTGGGACTCAGGAGATTGTCACTGAGTGACCTTGGGCCAATCATTCCACTGCTGTGTGCCTCAATTTCCCCTCCTGCAACAATCTGGAACTCCTCCCTTGCAAAGAACCATGCTTCTCTCATCCTGAACGTTTTCATTCGGTTGTGGCCATTATCCGCCCCTCTGCGTTTGTCTGTCACTGCTTACTACCTATCGTGCGAAAGTTGAGCAAATCGTCACGGAGGTCGATTTAATTCCATTATATCATTGATTTCCTGGAAGTACTATTCTTCTCTGCCAGTTAAGCTTTCTGCCAGGTAAGCCTGGCCAGCTTTCAATTGTCCCTCGCGGCGGAGTGCTTGGACTGCACATTGAAAAGTCAGCACAGAGGGCCCCTGGGTCAATGATAGTAGCAAGAAGAATGGAAGTGGAAAGACAGTGGCAGAGCTCACACAAATACGCCCAGAGCACACAGGTGTAGGCTTCTATCCAAGTGGAAATGGCTGGGGTTGTTGTAGCCCGGCAGGATTGTGTGCTGCTGGTCTGTCTGCCACAGCCCGGCAGGATTGTGTGCTGCTGGTCTGTCTGTCACAGCCTGGCGGGATTGTGTGCTGCTGGTCTGTCTGTCACAGCCCGGCAGGATTGTGTGCTGCTGGTCTGTCTGTCACAGCCTGGCGGGATTGTGTGCTGCTGGTCTGTCTGTCACAGCCCGGCAGGATTGTGTGCTGCTGGTCTGTCTGTCACAGCCTGGCGGGATTGTATGCTGCTGGTCTGTCTGTCACAGCCCGGCAGGATTGTGTGCTGCTGGTCTGTCTGTCACAGCCCGGCAGGATTGTGTGTTGCTGGTCTGTCTGTCACAGCCCGGCAGGATTGTGTGCTGCTCGTCTGTCTGCCACAGCCCGGCAGGATTGTGTGCTGCTGGTCTGTCTGTCACAGCCTGGCGGGATTGTGTGCTGCTGGTCTGTCTGCCACAGCCCGGCAGGATTGTGTGCTGCTGGTTTGTCTGTCACAGCCTGGCGGGATTGTGTGCTGCTGGTCTGTCTGTCACAGCCCGGCAGGATTGTGTGTTGCTGGTCTGTCTGTCACAGCCCGGCAGGATTGTGTGTTGCTGGTCTGTCTGTCACAGCCCGGCAGGATTGTGTGTTGCTGGTCTGTCTGTCACAGCCCGGCAGGATTGTGTGTTGCTGGTCTGTCTGTCACAGCCCGGCAGGATTGTGTGCTGCTGGTCTGTCTGTCACAGCCCGGCAGGATTGTGTGCTGCTGGTCTGTCTGTCACAGCCCGGCAGGATTGTGTGCTGCTGGTCTGTCTGTCACAGCTGTGACGGCACGTTGGGGGTTCCCCGTCTCCTGCACCCCGAAATGGCACAAACAGACTGCACCAGCCAGTGGAATTGAGGGTGGTTTATTGCTCCTCCAGCACAGCGCAGCACGGATGTAATCTGGTCACAGGAACTGGGCTAGGATGCCTCAGGCCCCCTTGAGATGGGGGAGACTGGGCCCCTAAACTCCAGCTCCTTTCCCTAGGCTGTCTCATCCATGCCCTCCGACAGCCAGCAACCAACTCCCTAACTTCCAGCCCTGCCCCCCAGCCAAGGCAGCATTCCACCTTCCTTTGTTCCTCTCCATGGGGGGTGTCTGGCCACTGGTTTGCATAGTGACTCATCCTGTTTTGCTGGGTCGTGGTACCCACAGCAGCCAGTGGGGGTTCCCCCAGAGCCAGCAGCATAGAAACCAGCCAGGTACCCCCACTACGTCACAGTTCTCCCCCCTCCGAGAGCGAACTGAGCAGGGTCACTCCGCTCGTGACCTAGGGAAGTTCGGGTCCTCTGCGTGGGAACCCGCCCTGGGGACATGGGTGCTCCCCTTGACTCGGGCCGGCCGTGGCGAGGCCCCACATGAGCTGGCTTCCCTCTGTCCACTCGCCGCCCCGCTCCAGGGCGACTGACGCAGGCCTGTCCTCGGGGGTCACACCCACCCTTCCGCTGGCCTTGATCTCTGGCCAGGGTCTCTCGGGCTGGGGCCATGAGCCCAGCGAGCCTTCTCTGGACAGCCAGGGCGGCTTCCACCCCCGAAGCTCCATCCAGGGAGGACTTCCCCTCCCATAACTCTCTCAGCAAGCCCAGAGGGTCTATCTGGGGTAGAGACCCCCAAGCCGTGTTCCTCCTGTCTTGGGCCTTCCCGCCCCTCTGGCAGGAGTCGCAGGACCGGCAGTACCGCTGCACGGCTGTAAAGATTCCCGGCCAATAGAAGTGCTGGAGCAGCTTCAGCCGGGTGCTCCGGATCCCCCGGTGGCCCCCAACGGGGACATCGTGGGCCAAATACAGCAGCTTGAGGCGATACTTTCGGGGGACGACCAGCTGCCGCTGGACACCCCATGCCCTCGCCTTCCTGGGGGGGAGCCACTCACGGAACAGGAGCCCACGCTCCCGCAGGAATCTCTCCTGGCCACCTCTCCCCCGGGGCTGAGCTGCACGGAGGCCAGCCTGGTCCCTCAGCCTCTGCAAGGAGGGGTCTGCCTGCACCTCAGCCTGGAATTCAGCTGCTGAGGCAGGGATCGGGACCTGTTCCCCACCTTTGCCTGGGTCCGGAGTCCCAGCCTGGCTGGACCCCGTGTCCACTGGGATGGGACCCTGAGGACGCTGCCAGGAGTCCTTCCCTGGACCCACGTTGTCAGCCCCCCGCTGGCTCTGGCTCCGGGTAGTGACTAGTGCCCGCTGGGATTCATGGGGCCACTCCTCTAGGTCATTCCCCATCAGCACCTCGGTGGGCAAGTGCGGGTGCACCCCCACTTCCTTGAGGCCTTCCTTCGCCCCCCATTTCAGATGCACCCTGGCTACAGGCACCTTAAACGGGGACCCGTCTATGCCCTTCAGGGTCAGCTGCGCGTGGGGTAGTATCCGCTCCTGGGCCACTATGTCAGATCGGGCCAGAGTCACCTCCGCCCCCGTGTCCCAGAAGCCCGTCACCTTCCTACCATCCACCTCCAGGGGTATGAGGCACTCGCTCCGCAGGGGCCGTCCTGCCCCCACCCGGTACACGGAGGAATCCGCCTCCTGAGAATCAGACCTCCCAGGGGAGGTGCACTGAGCATCCTTCCCCTCTCTCTGAGCTGAGGTTTGCCTGCCAGCCCCTGCCTCTGGGGCAGCCTGCCCTTCCTCCCGCCCCAGCCAGTTAACCCTGGACAGTCCCCGGTCCTGGGACCTGGTGCACTGAGCCCTCTTGTGGCCTTTTTGCCCACAGCGATGGCAAGTTAGGCTTTGGGCTGTCTCTGTCCAGGCCCTGGCTGGTTCTCTGGGGCGCAGACGACCTGTTCCTTGGTCTCGCCCCGTAGTTGACTCCCTCCGTCGCTCAGCCGAGATCCGGTCTCTGCGCGGTTCCCTTTCTCTCCGGGACTCCCGTTCACACCCGGACCGGCTCTCCGTGAACTCATCCGCCAGTCTCCCGGCCTCCTGGGGGTTCTCTGGTCTCCGGTCCTTGAGCCACAGCCTCAGTTTGGGTGGGCACGCTTCATAGAACTGCTCCATCATGACCAGCTTGAGCAGCTCCTCTGCGGTCTGGGCTCCAACTCCAGACACCCACTTGCGGCAGTATTGCGCCAGGCGGGAGGCCAGGTCCACATAGGTCTCCCGTGGCCCTTTCTGTACCCCCCGGAACTTCTTCCTGTATATCTCGGGGGTCAGCCCGAACTTGTGCAGCAGGGCCTCCTTGACTCGGTTGTAATCCCCTGGCTGTAGGTCCTCCAGCTGACTGAGCACTCCGGCCGCCTCCTGGCTCAGTGCGGGGATGAGCTCCTGCAGCCAGTCAGCTGGGGGAACCCGTTGCAGTCCACAGGCCCTCTCAAAGGAGCTGAGGAACCCGTCTATGTCACCCATGTCCTTCAATTGGGCCACCACGAGCCTCTCCAAGTGGCTGGCAGCCCTGGGACCTTGGGGCCCATCCGCACTTGGCGCAGCCGGTGCCCCGCCGGTTCTCCGCTCTGCCATGGCCAGCTCATGCTGTCGCTGCTTCTCTCGATCTTGGCGCTCCTTCTCTCGGTCCTCTACTTCCAATTCCCTGATCCGCAGCTGGATCTCCAGCCGCCGCAGCTCCGCTGGGCTGGCCCCTGCCCTAGATGGGCTACGGCTTGCAGGCCTCCCGGGAGACGCTGTCTCATCTCTCCGGTGGGTTCCAGCGCTCCTCCCCCTCTCTGAGCCTGACACACTCTCAGGGGGGGTCTGGCTGCTTCCCCTGGGGACAAGATCCTGGCCCCGTGGCTGGTCATTCTCTTCCAGCTGGGCAATCAGCTGGGCCTTGGTTGCTTTCCGCACAGGCAAGCCCCTCTCTCTGCACAGCCCCACCAGCTCTGCCTTCAAGAGTCGGGCGTAGGCCCTCTGCCCGCTGGGCCCCTCGGTGCAGACTCACCAGTCTAGTGCTGCAGCGCCCCACGATTCCCAGGAACCGCTTCGCTCTGTCTCCAGCACGCCTGGCTCCAGGGCTCTTGCTTCTACAGCGCCTTGTCGCTCACCGCTGGGAGCTCCATCCACGGGGTGCAGTGCATCCCACCCCTGACACCAGTGTGACGGCACGTTGGGGGTTCCCCGTCTCCTGCACCCCGAAATGGCACAAACAGACTGCACCAGCCAGTGGAATTGAGGGTGGTTTATTGCTCCTCCAGCACAGCGCAGCACGGATGTAATCTGGTCACAGGAACTGGGCTAGGATGCCTCAGGCCCCCTTGAGATGGGGGAGACTGGGCCCCTAAACTCCAGCTCCTTTCCCTAGGCTGTCTCATCCATGCCCTCCGACAGCCAGCAACCAACTCCCTAACTTCCAGCCCTGCCCCCCAGCCAAGGCAGCATTCCACCTTCCTTTGTTCCTCTCCATGGGGGGTGTCTGGCCACTGGTTTGCATAGTGACTCATCCTGTTTTGCTGGGTCGTGGTACCCACAGCAGCCAGTGGGGGTTCCCCCAGAGCCAGCAGCATAGAAACCAGCCAGGTACCCCCACTACGTCACAACAGCCCAGCAGGATTGTGTGCTGCTGGTCTGTCTGTCACAGCCTGGCGGGATTGTGTGCTGCTGGTCTGTCTGTCACAGCCCGGCAGGATTGTGTGCTGCTGGTCTGTATGTCACAGCCTGGCAGGATTGTGTACTGCTGGTCTGTCTGCCACTGCCTGGTGGTATTGTCTGCTGCTGGTCTGTCTGTCGCTGGTGGTCTGTCTGTCACAGCCCGGCGGGACTGTGTGCTGCTGGTCTGTCTGCCACAGCCCGGCGGGATTGTGTGCTGCTGGTCTGTCTGTCACAGCCCAGCGGGATTGTGTGCTGCTGGTCTGTCTGTCACAGCCTGGCGGGATTGTCTGCTGCTGGTCAGTCTGCCACAACCCGGCAGGATTGTGTGCTGCTGGTCTGTCTGCCACAGCCTGGCGGGATTGTCTGCTGCTGGTCTGTCTGTCACTGCTGATCTGTCTGTCACAGCCCGGCGGGATTGTGTGCTGCTGGTCTGTCTGTCACTGCTGGTCTGCCTGTCACAGCCTGGCGGGATTGTGTGCTGCTGGTCTGTCTGTCACTGCTGGTCTGCCTGTCACAGCCTGGCGGGATTGTGTGCTGCTGGTCTGTCTGTCACTGCTGGTCTGCCTGTCACAGCCCGGCGGGATTGTGTGCTGCTGGTCTGTCTGTCACTGCTGGTCTGCCTGTCACAGCCCGGCGGGATTGTGTGCTGCTGGTCTGTCTGTCACTGCTGGTCTGCCTGTCACAGCCTGGCGGGATTGTGTGCTGCTGGTCTGTCTGTCACTGCTGGTCTGCCTGTCACAGCCCGGCGGGATTGTGTGCTGCTGGTCTGTCTGTCACTGCTGGTCTGCCTGTCACAGCCCGGCGGGATTGTGTGCTGCTGGTCTGTCTGTCGCTGCTGGTCTGCCTGTCACAGCCCGGCGGGATTATCTGCTGCTGGTTTTCCTTTTGAGATGTGGTTAATGAAGGACTGAGAGTGCTCAGATGTTGTTTCGGCTACATTAACACTCCTCTCCATGGCACTTCCCTGTCTGTCAGGAGCAGTCCCTTTTGAAGGCCACTTTTAGGTTCCTGAAGACATAGCCTGACTTTCCCAAAGCCAGAGCTCTTGCCCTTCCCAATGAACGCAATAGTGCTATGAGGTTCTAGGCTCCCTCACTTCTGTGTGACTTCTCCATCACTTGAGGGTGATCGGTGCCTGCAATATCTGGCCCTACATAGGAAGGATATCACAAAGGGAATCCAATGTACCAAAGCTCCCAAGGCCCGTGGGTTTTAGAGAGCTCTCTCCCTGCATTACAGAATCCTAGAACACTAGAACTGGAAAGGATCTTGAGAGGTCATCAAGTCCAGTCCCCTACCCTCATGGCAGGACCAAGCACTGTCTAGATCATCCCTGATTGATGTCTGTCTAACCTGCTCTTAAATATCTCCAGTGATGGAGATTCCACGTCGTCCCTAGGCAATTTATTACAGTGTTTAACCACCCTGACTAGTAGGAAGTTTTTCCCAATGTCCAACCTAAACCTCCTTTGCTGCAGTTTAAGCCCCTTGCTTCTTGTCCTATCCTCAGAGGCCAAGAAGAACAATTTTTCTCCGTCCTCCTTGTAACACCCTTTTAAGTACTTGAAAACTGCTATCATGTCCCTCTCAGTCTTCTCTTTTCCAAACTAAACAAGCCCAATTCTTTCAGACTTCCCTCCTAGGTCACGTTTTCTAGACCTTTTATCATTCTTGTTGCCCTTCCCTGGACCCTCTCCAATTTCTCCACATCTTTCCTGAAATGTGGTGCGGAGAACTGGACACAATACTCCAGTTGAAGTCTAACCAGCGCAGAGCAGAGCGGAAGAATGACTTCTCATGTCTTGCTCACAACACTCCTGTTAACGCAGCCCAGAATTAGGTTTGCTTTTTTGAAACAGTGTTCCACTGACTCCTATTTAGCTTGAATGCAGCATGGGCCTCACTACTGCAGAGGCTGGCATGCACCATAAACCACGGTAGTCTGCCCGTGGGGTCTGTCTTACAGGCTATTTCCACCTGTGGGCAGGATTTGGCCTCATTTTCCATTGTTTACATGCCTCAGCTAGAAAAATGTAACTAATTCTGGTCAGGTGGCGATTAGTCTGTATGCCGGAGGCGCCTTCTCCAGAGAAATTGCTCGGGCAAGGAAGATAAACGATTGGTTGGTCTTTTAATTTGCAAGGACCTTCAATGTCACATTTGTGTTGTTCTTCGCTAAGTGGAGAGCAAGCTGCAGTGATTCCCAGAGTGAGGGCAGAGCGCAAAGTTATTTCTGCAGGGCAGCCGGCACCTCTTCCGGCGTCTCTGCGTTTCCATGCCTGGAACTCGTGCGCACCTGATCCCTCTGCACACCTCGCTTTCTCTGGGCTAGATTCACTCCCGAGTCTGGCTAGGCCTCTGCTGGTGCAGATCTCGTTGGGGGTAGAGGGAGCTCCTGGCAGGGGCTCCTGCTCTAGGGGAGAGGCGGTGGCTACAGGCAGGAGAAAGACCTCCCCAAAGTTGGCAGGGCTTGCTGCGAGGGGGCTAGAACAGCCAAAGATGGATGCCTGGAATTGGCACCCTTGGCCTCCTGCTTAGCCCATACAAGAGATCACAGCAGCCTTCTCTGCTGGGGGCTCTCTGGAGGGCAAGGGACCAGCCTGGCTTATGGAGATACAGTTTGAAACCCCCTTTCCTGGTAGCGGTGTGTCTGTCTGCACCTCCCCGGCAGGTATCCACAGAGCACAGTTGTTCCAGACTCTCCTTGTATATTTTCGGTATCCTGTAGTCACCTAAATGTACAGACACCCCTGGCTCCCAGCAACTTTAGATTCATAGAAATGGCCTGGGCAGGGCCTTGTGACATCATCTGGTCCATTCCCTGCACTGAGGTAGGACCAGATAAGCCTAGAAATAGGTGCCGGCTCTGGGTACCCAAAACTCCGCACCCACCAGCCTCCACAGATGTTCAGCGGGCCCCTCTGATCGGCACAACCCACCCGCCGCCGAACAGCTGTGCAAGAACAGGAAGGAAGGGTAGGAGCAGGGGGAGGAAGAGCTAGAGGGAAGGTGGGGTATGCTTGGGGGAGGGGCTGGGATGGAGACAGGAAGAGGCGGGGCAGGGACAGAGCTGCAGGGAAGGGATTGAACACAGGCAAGAAGAGGCAGAGCAGGGGGCGATTAGAGGAAGGGTGGAATGGGGGGGGAGAGGTCTGGGGCAGCATGTGGGAAAACATCCCCTGGAGACAGCGAAAAGTCAGCACCTGTGAACCTAGACCATCCCTAACAGGTGTCTGTCTGTCTGTCCCAGGCATTTCATACTGTGATTTTACACACTTTGGGGGGGTGTCTGTGTGTGTACGAGAGAGACAGAGGGAGACCAGCCTCCTCTAAAAGGAAAAAAGAAAAGCCAGTTAGACACCTGTGCTGGCAGGCTGTCCAAATACATGTCTTCTGCTCAAATTAATTTGACGGGCTCAATGGGGGATTGTTTAAATGAGACGCGAGAAGGAATCACAGATGAATAAAATCTCTTGCTGATCACAGGGATGGGACTGACGCAAAAGGATTATTTTTATCCAGGGAAAAAAGCCCTCAAGAGCAGCGGAGCGGTGGGACTGTGAATGGTGCTTTCCGCCGAGGCTGGAGATCTAGAGCAGCCTGCTGGATCAGTGCCTCTCGGCAGTACGAGCCGCTTCCTGGAGGCACCCTCGGTGATTCTCTCAGGCTTTGGCTATGCTTTTTAAATGGAAGCGCAGCTCAGGGGAGTAGGCTGGGGCGGGACACAACGCTTCCTGCCGCCACGGGGAACTGACGCAACCCAGAGGGGAGATGGCTGAGCAGGCTGCTGTGTTACTCCCTTCCCCTGGCTCCTGCTGCCCCAATGAAAACAGGGGCCCAAGCCCAGCTGCTGCCCCATGCTATGCTCCCCAAGTCATCCCCCAGGCCACCCTGGGCTCCCTTGCTAGCATCAATATGGCATAGGACAGCTGAGGTAGCCACCATGGGGCCCCTCAAAGCACAGGATCCGGGGCAGTTCCCCCAAACTGTCCTATGGACGGGGTGGTTCTAGTGAGAGCATGGCTCCCAGTGCTGGGAGCATGTTTACACAGGCACTTTACAGAGCTGTAACTTGCTGTGCCTGGGGGAGGGGGTGTTTCTTCAGTAAGTTAGCCTTCGCCTCGGCGTGACTGGCTGCTCCAAAAGGCTCTTGTGTAGCTCCCCACTGTGTCTTAGCTCAGTGACTGTTACCCCCACGGCCTTGCACCCAGCTTGCTCCACATACACTGGAGCTGCCCTGGGAGTGGCTACGCTCCCTCGACCCCCGTTGACGTCCTTGGCAGATCTTGGCCCCTGGTTCCATTCCTCTTGTGCGGCACTGGCTAAGAACAGAGAAACTGCCCTAATAGTGCAGCCAGAGAGTCTCCTACGGAGGGGCAATTCCCAGGTGCAGCCAGCTGTATGCCACCCACTTCCCACCTGCATGGGTCCTTTTGGGGTGGGCTAGGGGTGAGAGAGGGCTGAGCGAGGAGGCCAGAAGGTAGAATGATCCCTGGGGGTTGCCCTAATTGGCATAATTTAGAGCAAGCCATAGGCTGGTCTATGTTTAGCTGTGGAAAGGCCAAGGAGCAGGGAAGGGGGGGGAAGTATTTTAGAGCTTAGAGCCACGGGGATCTTCAGTGGCAGATGTGGTTGCCCAATGCCTCTGAAAATCTGGCCACATTTAGTTGCCTGAATCTGGCTTTCAGGACCTAATTTCTGGCCTAACTTGGAGCATTGTTGCCTAGAGGTGTGTCTACACAGCAAAGTTATTTCGGAATAACGGCCGCTATTCCGGAATAACAATGCGAGCATCTCCACAGCCATTCCATTATTTCGAAATAGTTTTGCAATAACGGGCGACTTATTCCAAAATCTGTAAACCTCATTCTACGAGGAATAACGCCTGTTCCAAAATAGCTATTTTGAGATAAGGTGTGTGTAGACGCTCCACTGTTGCTGTTTCAAAATAGCCCCTCCCCAGGGCCACTCCTCTCCAGTGCTAAATCGAGGTAGCACAGCTACATTAGGGAAGCCGGCCTCAGACTCATTTTGAGGCTTCCCTGCAGTGTAGACATGCTATTTTGAAATAAGCTATTTTGGAATAACTATTGCGGAATAGCTTATTTTGAAACTGATGTGCAGTGTAGACATAGCCTAAGTGCCTAAAGCTGGGCACCCCAGCCAGAATGACCGGAAACGCCTTTGGAAAAGAGGGGTAAGGTGCTTAGCCTCCCCCTGGCACACGCCCAAAACCCTCAGCCCGTTGGAGGGGTTTTATAGAAACGCGCTGCGCCAGGAACAGCCCTGTCTCCTTTTGGGTGGTGCAGGCAGATGCGAGACCATCCAGCAGGAGAGGGTTTGTAATTCAGCCTCGTGGAATGAAAGACCAGGCAGCAGAGTTCTTACAGCTCCTACTGGAGAACTGGGACCAAAAGGCAGGGCTGACTAATGCTTTCCCAACTAAACCGGCGTGTTCCAGGAGAAATGCTGCTGAGTAAAGCACTGCAGCCCAGAGCTCCTGCACCTTGGCGGGGCTTGGGGGTACTTGAGCTGAGCAGCACCTGGATTGGAGGGGGAGATGGGGAATCGTCGCCCAACCTCGGTGGTTCTAGTGGAGTCCTCCAGAGACCGAGCCTAGGTGAGCCCACGGCTAGTCACTTCTAGAAGACAATACAAAACCCTTCCTGGTCAAATGTGCAGATGATGCAAAACTTGGTAGTGTGGAGGATAAATAATGAAGAGGACAGGTCAGATATACGGGCTGACCAGGATGTCTCAGTGAGACAAATCTTGTTTGAACAACATCACTTTCAAACAGCCAATGGCAAGGTTATCTGGGGGCAAAGAACAGGTCACACTTACAGTTCCCCATCTAGTATCCTGGAATACAATGCCCTTGAAAAGGATTAAAGGTAACACTGGTCATGCAACTCAACCTGGGCTTCCAAAGCCATGCTGTAGGCATGAAGGCCAACATGAACTGTGGATACACCAACCAATGAAGATGCTAATGGTACTTGATGTCTGTGCAGAATGTGGTGCTGGTTATCTTCCTTTCCAAGTGCAAACTAATGGTTCGTATCAGCCTCTTGTAACTATTTAGTCTTTAACGTGCTACTAGACTATTTGTTGTTTTTTAAGTCTTTCCTGTTACAGACTAACTAGGCTAACCCTCCAAAGTTTATCTACTCACTGTCTCTTTTTTCTTCCTCCCCTCCATTTTTTTCCTTCTCCCCCCCCCCCCCTTCCCTTATTTATTCTTGGATCTGGACTTCCTATACTCCTGACATCTGAAGAAGTGGGTTGTGCCCACGAAAGCTCAAGATATCATCTACATGTTTTGTTAGTCTTTAAGGTGCTACTAGACTATTTGACCCTCTCCAAACTCTCTGTTAACTGCTCCTGTTTGCAGGCTCCCTGGTCGCTGACTCACAGGCTTATCAAGCCTTGGTAGCCCCTCCCCCTGACAGGCTCAGCCAATTAACAGAGGCTTCTAGATTTCAAACCTTTTAGAAGCTCCTTCAAACAAACAAACCAAACAGACAAACACAAGCTCAGCACACAGCAAGGGCGACTGGCACTGGGGTCAAGTTCCCATCATGTTGTTTTTTTCATCCTCATAACGGAATTGCTATTCTATAACTTTGATGCCAATCTTGAAAAATCCCATGAACCCGCATGCAACTTGCCTCTGTCCACCATCTCTGAGCAAAGCATGGAGTCTACACAGCTCTGTACTGTTGTCATCGTGAGAACTACAAACACAAGATGCACAGTCCTCCGATATTTGAAGAGCCTGAGTGAACAGAATGATTTCCTGGAGGGCAGACTTCTGAGGGACAGACTGAGAACCAGTGACGAGCCAGTGGTGGTATTCATGGAGCAGCTGCAGAACATGGAGTGCCACTTCTGGGCCCAAAAAACAAGCACTTAAGGTTGGGATCGCATTGTAATGCAGGCTTGGGATGACGGCAGTGGCTGCAAGGCCACATTCCTGGGTCTCTGCGCTGTGCGTGCCTCAGTCCTTCGGCACCAGGACTCCGAAAGAACAGTTGCCCTGGCAGAAAAGCAAGTGGTGACAGCTTGCGATGCCGGGTTGCTACCGTGCCCAGAATTCCATGCTGAGATTGCTCAATCAGGGCAAAAAACTGGGCAAATGATCCTCCCTCAACTGGTGATTATTCTAATACATATATCCACCAGGCCAGCAATAAACAACGTCTACAATACTTGACTGGTTACCCAGAAACCCAAAATTCTGTTCTCTTAAAACAATCCCACCTTGGATTCCCATCCAGACAGCCAGGTTCAATATGATGAGGATTATTGAAAATTTTGTTCATCATATAGAAAGTTGTACCAATCCCAGAGGATTGGACATATTGCCCATTAGGTTAACGAATGTCTCTGAGCTTACCCAAATACACGCCTACAGCCAATTATTATTAACAAAATTAAAATGTCTTTAAAAAGAAAAGAGAGAAGAGTAATGGTTAAAAGATCAAGATCCCTACAGATCTGCGTAAAGTTCGTAGGCTGGTTTCACCATAGAGACGGTGAGCTGTAGACTCGTTCACTGAGACCCATTGCCCCTACACCAGAACCCCTCACCAAGCCCCTGTGCATCCAGATTTCCCACTGAGCCACCCGCACCCAGACTGCCCCACACCCGGATCCCTCTCCACACTTGGCTCATGCTGGGCTGAGCCTGCCCAGCCACATCTGGTACGGCTAGCACAGAGGGGCAGGGCCAGCCCTTACACTGTATGAGGGTCAGGTGCAGCCTCACTGTGGAGTTCCTGTACTGGGGGAGGTGGGGGTTTCAGGGTGATATCCCCGCCTCAGTGCAGCCAGGGGCCTGTGCTCCCCTCTGCTAGGAATGTGAGGATCTGGGGTTTTCTTAACGGCCTTCCTATCCCAGACTTCCAGTATGACATTGGATCTGTCATTTAAGGCTTGGTCTCAAGGGGAATTTTTCCACTGATTTTAAAAAAACACTAAATAAGGAACTTAATTATCCCATGCCTTGGTTTCTCCATCCGAAAAAAAGGGAGAATAATAATACTTCCTTGTCTCACAGGAGTCTATGTAAATTCATTGGTTTTAGTTCAGTGTTTTGATGTCATCAGATGGAAAGTGCTGAGAAGTGCAGTTTTGCAAAGTGTTTTTTACAGTTTCAAAATCTTTCTGCATTATTCCGGCCGTAGCCACTGCTCCTGGGTCACAGGAGAATTTCAGTGTGGGACTTTATGGGATGGCTCCTCCTCCCATTGTGCGATGCAGTTTGCCAGAAGAGGTAGGGTTGGTGAGAGAAGGGCTAACCTGGCCTCCCCCATCACCACTTTTCAAAGGGCTGGTCAAAGATGCAGGTAGGCCGGCCAGCCTTATGCAGCGTGTGTGCTGCAAGGAGGGCTGGATCATTGGTGGCAGCAGATACCCTGCGCTGGCCTGCTAAGTGGGACTGGGCAGAACAATAAATGGCCAGGAGGAACGGATCTCCCTCCACCCTCCAGAGCTTTCCCACAGGTCAGCAGTGGCCCGAGTCGGGGCAATTTATGTATTTATTTATTTTTACTTGTTCAGATTCTGTGATGGGCAGAGCAGGGGGAGCTGAATGAGTTAAAGCAGCAACCTGCCTGGATTTTATTGGCATGTTCCTTGGCAATTCCTGTTCATTGTCTGAGGGAAATAACCAACACAGGCAGCCCTCACTTGTTTGTGTGAAGAAGTGAAAATGAGGTGGCAACTTTTGCAGTCTGATTCTAGTCATCTTCTTCCTGTCAGGAGGCAAATGCCTGCTCAGGGTGCAGCCTGATACCAGATTTCTCAATGAGCTTTAACTGGTGCTGGCCATTCTGTGTTCCCCAGGATCAATGAGAGGTGTTTGGAAGTTGCCTGCATGCCAGCTATGAGGGTATCTAATAAACCTGTGATTGACATTTCTTATTCCAAAATTTAGTGCTGTTAGTAAGGTACCTTCTACATGTCTGGCACATGATATATAAAACATGATCCATGTTGTTGAGAAAGAAATTACAGAAAAGTGAAGGGTTTTTTCAAAAATAATTTGCTTGGGTTCAGGGATTTGACTGGAAGGGGACAAGCACACAGTGAGCAGGCACACACAGGGATGCACAAGAAAGAAAGGTGGGAGATAGTAATTAGGGCGTGGGGCTTTAGCTGGGAAGGGGTGGATCCTGGGGTGGGAAGATACTGCCTCCCCAAGTGGAAGCTTCACCAGCCACTCATGGTGTATGCTCTCACAGTTTTGTCAACAGAAGGAAGTTTTTGGTAACAAAACATGCCAGTGTAGACAGGGCCTCTTGGCAACAGACAACCTCGTGGGTATCAGGGATTCCTTAGGTGAATAATAGTGGCTTTGAAGTAGAATTACCTATTTCCTATGTGTCCACAGGTAACTAGTTGCATTCATCAGCATAAGGTGATTACCCTTAGGCAGTTCATAAACAGTTCAAACTTCAAAGAGAAAAGTAGACAACTACATTATTCTACCCAAGTGTTTAATCTAAATGTTAATATTCCCTTTTGATCTCTGAATCAATAGCTATAGTCCCAGGCAGGCACTGTTTGTTTACACGGTTAACATCTAACAAGAGATGAGTAAACACACACCATTAGTATTAGTTCTAATTCTCTAACAATATGGGTTTGCATTTCGGAGCGCTAGTCTATTCAACATGGCTGTAAAGTTTCAGAGGGGTCACTGTGTTAGTCTGTAACTGTAAAAACAATGAGGAGTTCTGTTTCTTCACTCAGCACACAATCAACCTGTGGAACTCCTTGCCAGAGGATGTGGTGAAGACCAGGACTTTAACAGGGTTCAAACAGAGATAGGTAGATTCATGGAGGTTAGGTCCATCAATGGCTATTAGCCAGGATGGGTAGGAATGGTGTCGCTAGCCTCTGTTTGTCTGGAAATGGATGACAGGAGAGGGATCATGTGATGATTCTCTGTTCTGTTCCCTCCCTCTGGTGCACCTGGCATTGGCCACTGTCGGCCGACAGGACACTGGGTTAGATGGACCTTTGGTCTGACTCAGTCTGGCCGATCTTATGTTCTTAAGCACCTTGGAGACTAACAGATTTATTAGGTCATGGGCTTTTGTGGGTAAAACCCACTTCTGTGTTAGCCATTTATAAGGAATAGCCTAATTACAATTTACATACTTTCCTAATATGTCTTTAAAGGTTGCATTTGGCTTCCTAGTTGCTTAATCCTTTCCGTCTCAGTGACGACAGCTACCAATCAGTGGAAAATTGTCTTAGAGTGGGAAAATCCACTCTGGGAACCACTGTCATGCAAGGGTGTAGGGTCACTAATCATCTGCTATGCAGGATGGTGGCTCTTGGCAATGTGTGTGCTGTAGTGGATGGATTTGTGGCAATATGGTTCCTGACCTGAGGTGGAGCAATTTGCCACAGACCATATCAGCACACTGGGCTGTGTTTCAATGGGTATGTAGGTGTTCGTGGATCACGGGGGATGCTCCCCCAACATCACTAATGGCTGGTCAGGGAGAGTTAGCTGCTCAGAAGGCTACTAGCAGGGACTTCTTTCCTGGCTGGCGGGTTACCGCTGGCGATGTGTTTTTAGTGGGTTAAAAGGGGGCTGGCATTGTTCACTCACAAAACAGGATCTCAGTGAGAACAATATCCCAATGGTTAGAGCTGCCTGCTGTGTCCTGAGTAATATCTGTGAAGCAGACGGGGGAAATATTGCTGCCAAGGAGCAGGTGGAGCTGCTGTTTGCTGCGTTTGAGCAGGCAGACACAAGTGTTATCAGAAGGGCTCCACGCAGAGCTATAAAGCCCAGGAAACACTGCTGTGTTGTGGTGTATTGTGCGCTATCCCTGGTCCTGAAGTTCCTCAGCTTGTTAGGAATGCCGGGACTGTATAAACAAGAATACTGCACTGGTGATGCACCTATTAGTGTTGTACATTTATGATGATTATGCTGTGTTTGTCTCTGATCCCACAAGTTGCGGCAGAGTGTGCAATAGCAAATGAATGCTTTCGCTGCTGCCAGGGGACCTACAACGTATGATGGGAGCTAATAAAGAAAAATGATTTTCCAAACAACACTTTTATTGAGTAACAAAACCACTTACAAATTATGTTCAAGTTCAAAGTGAATATATTAAAAATGTAATAAATGTGTGGAGCAGAGATTACAGAAAGGAAAGGAACATTCTTGTCCATTTTAACTCCACAGACGGCAGATAGACTCTCACACGTCAGTGTACGTGACGCTCTGGTTGTCCTTAATGTCCTATGAGGGGGAGTGGTAAAGGCAGGAATTAGGAATGTAAAATCCCTTTTAATCAGTTAACCAGTGTAGGGAATAATTTCTTGGACACACTGGGTGCAGGTGAAAACAAGCAGAGGATTTATTGGTTCACACAGCTGGTGGAGTACTCATCAGGGGTTAACCCGGTGAACACTAACTTAACCAAAACATACATTAGATTATATAGGTAGCAGAAGGACGGAGGAGAAGTGATTTGATAGGTCTAGCAGCGGAAGTGAGATATGGACATAAGGCAATGGTTTACGACAGTTACACAGTATCTCCGCCCATTGCCAATTCAACATGTTATCACTAATCCAGGTTGTTATTCCTAACAAGCTAAATAAGCCAACGTAAACAAAGACATGTTGATGGTCATTTTGTCGGCCGGAAATATAATGCATCTCCTGTGGGGGTGGCATTGCGTTGGCGCGATCTTTGGGATCCAAGCTTATTTTCTAAAAACAAAGCAGACAATGAAAAACAATCTTGCGCGGTTGTTTGGTTGTTTGGTACTGGCCTTATCAAAGTGAGGCCCTTTTGGAATGTGGTTGGAATGTGGTTGCCGTAACAGGGTCACAGTAACTGTTGAACTGTTTTACTTCCCAAGCTGGCCTAATACTTTCAGGTTGGAGTTTGTCAGTTCTCAGCAAGATACCATGGACTGCCTCAATTTACCCTACAACCAGTTAAATATTTCATTTAACTGGTTAACCAATTCAGTGGGATCCCAATGGCAGCCCGCAGGGCTCCCAGCTCCTAGCCCCACAGGGCTGCCTGCTCCACAGGGCTCTGAGTTCCTGGCCCCACAGGGCTGCCGACTCCCAGCTCCATGTGGCTCCTGACACCTAGACCCGCAGGGCTCCCACTTCCCTGCCCCATGGGGCTGCCAGTTAACCGGTTACCAGTAAGCATCACCTTACCAGGTGATGCTGACCATGTAATTGGTTAACCAGTTACCTGTTCACATCCCTAATAGAGATGGGATCCCCCTTTGCCACATGAAATGTTGAGACTGGGTAGGTAGGTGGGGTCTCCATAGACTGCAAAGGGAGGCGAGTCGGGGTTTGTTGAACCTCTAGGATGGCGAGAGTCTGTAGCAACTGTGTTTGCTTCTGGAGAAACCACATTACATTCTGGTGCAGCTCCCTCTCCTTTTCTTGCACCTTTCTCCTGTCCGCTCTTTACGTCTATATAGTCTGCAATATTCATCCTCCAGACCCTCTATTCATGGTCTGATGCAGACTGGCTAGGGTTTCCCTGAACATGTCACACTAAGTTCTCTTCTTTCTCATCTTAATCTGGCTCAGGTATTCTGTGGGTGTGCAGGGGGGACCCCTCATGGCCGCAACAGCAGGAGCTACGGATAAAACACACAGAAGCACCATGGTCGGTCAAGTCACAGCGGAAAATGAAAGTTAAGTTTTGTAGAATCAGAGAACACTAGAACTGGAAGGAACCTCAAAAGGTCATTAAGTCCAGTCCCCTGCCCTCACGGCAGGACCCAGCACTGTCTAGACCATCCCTATCGAACCTGCTCTTAATTATCTCCAGTGATGGAGATTCCACAACCTCCCCAGGCAATTTATTCCAGTGTTTAACCACCCTGACAGGTAGGAAGTTTTTCCTAATGTCCAACCTAAACCTCCCTTGCTGTAGTTGAAGCCCATTGCTTCTTGTCCTGTCATCAGAGGCCAACGAGAACAATTTTTCTCCCTCTTCCTTGTAACACCCTTTTAGATACTTAAAAACTGGTACCATATCCTCTCTCAGTCTTCTCTTTTCTAAACTAAACATGCCCAATTCTTTCAGTCTTCCCTCAGAGCTCATGTTTTCTAGACTTTTCATCATTTTTACTGCTCTTCTCTTGACCTTCTCCAATTTCTCCACATCTTTCTTGAAATGTGGTGCTCAGAACTGGACACACTATTCCAATTGAGGCCTAATCAGCACAGAGTAGAGTGGAACAATGACTTCTTGTGTCTTGCTCCCAACACTCCTGTTAATGCAGCTCAGAATCGTCTTTGCTTTTTTTTTGCAAGTGTCACACTGTTAACTTTTGGTCCACTGTGACCCTATATCGGTTTCTGCAGGACTCCTTCCTAGGCAGTCGCTTCCTATTCTGTATGGCTGTGTCTACACTGGGCCACTTATTCCAGAAAGCAGACGCTTTTCCGGAATAAGCTGCGAGCTGTCTACACTGGCCCCTTGAATTTCCAGAAAAGCACTGACGTTCTACTGTAAGAAATCAGCTGCTTTTCCGGAAAAACTATGCTGCTCCCGCTCAAGCAAAAGTCCTTTTTCCGGAAAACTGTTCCGGAAAAGGGCCAGTGTAGACAGCACAGTAGTGTTTTCTGCAAAAAAGCCCTGATCGCGAAAATGACGATCGGGGCTTTTTTCCGGAAAAGCGCGTCTACATTGGCATGGACGCTTTTCCGGAAAAAGGGCTTTTCCGGAAAAGCATCCTGCCAATGTAGACGCTCTTTTTCCGGAAATACTTATAACAGAAAACTGTTCTGTTTTAAGCATTTCCGGAAAATCATGCCAGTGTAGACGTAGCCTATGTGTGAAACGGATTGGTCCTTCCTAAGTGGAGCACTTTGCATTTGTCTGTATAGAATTTCATCTTGTTTACTTCAGACCATTTCTCCAGGTTGCGAATGATACTGTCTGGGTTCCAGAGCACCCTGTCTCATTCACTACACCAGTGGGAAGTTAGTCATGGGTGAGGTTGGTTGCTGCGCCAGTGCCCTCTCCTCATTCACTGCACACAGCCGCATGCTATGTCACAAGCGATTTCATGTGTGATCTTGGGCAAGTTGCTTAATCTCTGAGGGCCACAGTTCCCCATCAGCACCATAGAGATAATGCCACATCCCAACCTCTCAGAGAGCTGCGAGGTACATGCATCAAGATGTGTGAGGTGCAGAGATAGTTCAATGTAATTATACACCAAGGGGCAGAGTTAAGGGTGCCATCTCCACCTTAACTCTGTCCTGATTTGGGAGTGCTTTGCTCTGCACCACTAATGTTCCTTTGGTCTGGCTTTTATTATGTACATGCACCAGCTTTTGTTAACCTCTGCTAATAGCTGCTCTCTTGTACATGAATCTAACAGTTAGCTAATTATCTGATATCTGCTCCATTTAGTGTGCCCTCTGTCTTGTTGGAACTGAAATAAAGTGTTGCTGGTTTCTGCTAGTTCCAGGGGCGGAAATGGTGGGGCACCGAGATGAAGAGATTATCGTGGGAAAGCTCTGGCCTTTAGAAGCGTAATGAATCCCACACTGCTTTCTTTGCAGCCAGTCTTTATTTTGAAATACTCTATTGAAAAGAAGCTCCATTAATTTTAAGAGCCAGTCACGCAGATGGATTTAACTGGTCTTTGGCACTAAAGTAATTATGTTTCAGTACAACAGAGGGACAGCAGTAAACACGGAGAATTAATTCAGGTACAACAGTCTGGTCAGCGATTCAAAGCTAAGCGAGAACAGTACAGCAAAGCCGGCCTCAGATGTGTCATCGCCGCTTTCTGTTGTCACTCCAGACGCTTAATGAGAGTATGTCTGCTCGGTTTCCTACAGTGGGGTTGGATGGGCCTTTTTAAGTTCCTAATGCCCGATTGCTTCCTCAAACACACATCATTACCGGGGAGATTGATTATTAGCCACATACTCTCAGCTGCTTCTGTTCAAATGAAAAATTCAATTATATGCACGCAGCAATTAATAATTCATTTCTAAACCGGATGTCAAGGCGCTTAGAACAGAGATCTGCAATGGAGGCAGATCAACAAACTAAGACGGGATTGTCTTAAAAATGACTGGGTCCCAGCTGAACTGCTTAGTTAGCATGCAAAGTGTAAATCCACTTTTCAAAGGCACGGTGTCTCAACTTCGTCTGCAGAAACTTCCTATCAAACCTGCACGCTCCTGCATCTCGTAAGAGTTTGAAATTTGCGAACATTTTCCGGCTGGATACAATACAAAGACTTGTCAGGTGCCATTTCTTGCTGAAGTTTTCTGGGACTTCTAGCCAACCAAAGAGGAATTTCTCTGAGCATTGGGTCCACTTCTTCAGTCCGCTCTAGTACTTTTGCCCCTTGACCCAAGTGGTTAGCCAATATTTGGGGCCCTGCTGGGCTGTTTCCATTAAGAGGTGAAATTAATGATCTGAGTCAGGTATTTCTTTAGTGTTTGTTTACAAAGAATATTCACTCTTCCTATTCTCCCTAGTTAGTTCTCGGTCAGGCCAGTCTGATACCTTGGGCTGTGGCTTCTATTGGTTCGGCTCTCGCTAAACAAAGGGGAATTTAATTGCTCCCTCCCTTACACTGGAATGAAACGTAGCTAGCATGCCTGTCAGCTTCAGTGAGGGTTTTGATGGCCTACCGATCAAAGACACACTTACGGCAGCTACCACCACCCTACAGTAGAAGACTGCTTTGCCCGCTATGTCCTCACAAAGTGACAGTAAAGCCAACAAACCCAGGTCATCTGTGGGAGGAATTGAACCTGGGACCTCTGGAGCTCAGTGCATGCGCTAAAAGCCAGCTGGCTGGTAGCTAAGGCCATAGAGCAGGCTCATTATTCTTGCTATAAGTGGTCTCAGTGCCACTAGTGGGCCAATGTCCCACGCCCAGCCAGTGTGTGGGCTGCACAGCTTCACCAGCTACCAGGAATTCCCCCGGCAGAGGTGGACCGTGTGACCAGTGTGCAGCCAGAGCACACCAGAGAGGATGCGGCTGGAGAGTAGAGAGGCCCTCCCTGATGTTGGATGCTGGAATGACTCTTGGGGACGGAGGCAGCCAGGTAGTACTGTAAGCAGCTTTTTGGCTGCTCTGATTTACACCCGGGCCCTGGCTGGCTCCTGCATCGTGCTGGCATATAGCTGCTCCCCCAGCCAGCACTATTGCCCTTGGATCCTGCCCCAACCACGGCTTGGCCAGGCCCCCTGCAGTCCGGGCCTCTGTCCTTACAGCCGCAGTTTGCCCCTTGTCTCTGGAATCTCGCTGGCCCGTTTTAAGCGCCGAGTTCCGTCCGGCGTTCCGATGCAGCCTTCGGTCGTGTGGCTGTTTGAGCACAAGGCCAGTGGGCTTGGGGACAATTACAACATCTTGAGTTTTACCCTGAACTTCCCCAATAGATTTGGTCTTTTATCTGGGTGTAAAGCGAGAGAGAGGGGAGGAGAGAGGGGAGGGGTTTGCAGGGTACAGCTGGCTCTGGAGGGCGTTTCAGCCCTTATTGCTGGTGCCGTCCTGGGCTGGCATTCAGTGGGGTTGCAGGAATGGCAGCCCACTCTGGGTGAGCAGCCCAAAGACTGGTATTGCCAGCACATCTGTCCTGTAGGGCAACGTGCCCATCAAGCTGCTTGCCAGCCCCATCAGCCCCGGCAGAGGGTGGCAGGATCATGCACGTTCCTTTATTCTAACACTCATCCCGGGAAGAGTCCATATTTGATGGATTGAACGTCTTGAGGCTAGTTTATCGCTATTTCTGGGGAGCACGTTGAACGTCGTTAGTGCTCGCTGTAGCTCGTCTGTCATTGACACCGATGAGAAATGATCAGCGAGGTAAAATGGCATCACTCTGAGTTAGAGTTTTAGGCTTGCACCTTTCGCTGTAGCGTCTGATCTGAAAAAAGAGAGAGGCACAGCCTAGTGATCTGAGCACTGCGTCAGCACGCCTGAGTCCCCGACTCTGCCACTTACTTTACCGGTGCCCTTGGTCTAGACACTTTGCTCACAATTTTCAAACTGGGTACTTAAATCTATATTTAGGCACCTAAACTAGTGGGCCGATAGCCAGAGGTCCTGACTTGTGCTTTGAAGCCAATAGGAGCAGTGAGCATTCAGCGTGTCTGGAAGTCAGCCCACTTAGTTAGGTGCCTCAGTATAGATCTAAGTGCCTAACTTTGGGTGCCCAACTTGGAAAACCTGTTGTGTGTGTGTGTCCCCACCCCCTGCAGAATGGAGAGGAGGGGGGTCTATTTGCCTTTCCCCCTCCTGGAGATCAGTCTGGCCCTTTGCCCAGGACTGAAATGAATAACAGTTTCGTAGTTTAAGAATCCAACACCCAACCACATCGCCGCGCATCTTTCCATTGACTTTAGTGCAAGTTGGATCAGGCCCTTAATGCTTTAAAACACGCCTACCCTCCCTTAAGCCAGAGCTTGCATCAGGCGGGTTAGGGTTGTTTCAGCAATGGGGAGGAGGGGCAGCCACAAAGCGCCCTTGTCTTGGTGTTGCAAGAGAGCTCGCTCACTTGGCATTTCACTGTTTGCAGGGAGCAACGACAACAGCGAGAAAAGCACCGAGCCAGGGAAACAAAGCTCCTGTTGATTACATTTCGGTTTGTGGGCTGGTGTGGAGAGGGACTTGGTGCCAGGCTACAGGTTTAAGGATAAAGACGCCGCCTTCTAGCTGCGTCTCCAGCAGTTTTTGACCCTCTGACTCTCCCAACCGTGTCAAACTCCCCTCCTCGAGACCCCGTCTCACCCTGCATCTGTAACCCACTCCCCTAGTGCGGGTCGCTGTCCCATGGAGTGGCACTTAGACCACCTACAGTGAGAGATAAGAACAAGGGAGCTCGACAGCCTACGCTAGCGCCAGCTGGCTTCATAGCTCAAACTGTAGATGCTCCTGCACTAAGCTCCAGAGGGCTCTGGTTTGAATGTGCCTGGTGGTGGTGGTTCCACGTACACTAATGTTCCTGAAGCTTGGGGACCAGTTTGCGTCTGCCAGATGACAGCTGGATGAGGTGGGTTTGGCTAAGCTTCTCTTGAGTGCTGGGTTTGTGGGAAACACCATGGCTACGTCTGCACTACATGTTTTCTTGGCAAAAAATATGCTAATGATGGACTCATTTGCATGAGTGGCAATCTCATTTGCATATTTTCTGCCGATCCGTTTGTGCGCTGGGGTTTTTGCACAAAAACAAGCAGTGTGGACGTTTTCTTTTTGCACAAAAACCCCTTTTCCCACAAGATCCTTATGCCCCAAAAAAGGAGGTGTACTGATCTTGTGGGAAAAGGGGTTTTTGCGCAGAAAGAAAACATCCACGCTGCTTGTTTTTGTGCAAAAACCCCAGCGCACAAACGGATCGGCAGAAAATATGCAAATGAGATTGTCACTCATGCAAATGAGTCCCTCATTAGCATATTTTTTGCCAAGAAAACTCGCAGTGTAGACGTAGCCCAAGTGAAGCCCGGGGATCTGACCTGCGCTGCCCAGAACCGAAGAGAATGTCAGTGCTGGACTCTGATTCTTTGTGCCCCTTATAGGTCCCCAAGGCACTTCTCGCTAGAGCCGGGGTGTCAGCCCTGCTCTTCAGGCCACGTTGGAACTTGGTTCATTACATTCTGCCTGCAAAGGTGCCACTGTAGTTTGAACTGGACACAGCACAGCCATGCGCTGTTGCAACAACTGCTGGGCTTTGCCCCAGAAGTGGTCGCATTTCAGTGATGGCTGAAGGCTTGCTGGTGAATCGTTTGTACAGCAATCGGCAGAGCACTTGGGGGGGGGGATGCACATTGCCTTCTGCTGCACAGCACGGAAGGGAGCAAAATGTAGTAAATGACAGACCTTCCTTCAGAGGATTTGGGGGCAGAGAAGCAGCTTGGCTGTATGACTCTACTGGTCTCCACACACGCTCCCTCCGGGCAGGGCTGTGCTCGGGGCCATGGAACAGCTGCTCTCTGTGCCCTGGTCCCTTTGGGGGGGGGGGAGTCTGAGCGGGTGTTCAAGTGAGTACTTGCCCCCCTCCCTATTCCAGTGTGAGGTTTCATGTAGAAAGCCTGTGGTCATGTTACTATGGACCAGATTCTGTTACTCTTTTCCCCACTGAGTAATACTCCACGGAGAGTAATTCCACCGAAGTCAGCGCGAGCAAAGGTGGCCGAATCTGAGCCTGTGCAGAGCCAGTATTACTCCTGCTCCCTTCCCCAGTGCTTCTCTTTGCACTCTTCTCCCTGCCTTCAGCTTCAAGCACATCACACTGCTAAGGACGCTGGTAAAAGAAAATCAATATTAACACCCTGTCTGATGAGCTCAGCTGTGTTAATGCAGATGGAACACACGGACCCGAAGGACTGGAAGTGTCGCCAGGGCCCTAAAACTGTGCAACATTAACCAGAGTCAAACGGGATCAGGGTTTGGTGGACAGAGACCTCAGGCTGCTTCGTGCCCCAGCCAGCACAACTTTCAACAGCCTCTGAAAGCTTTGCCAGAGAGCCGTAAGAGAAAGGAAAAACTGGGATCGCATTGGAAGTGTCTGGTAGCGAGTCGGGCTTTCGTTTTAGCAGCGTCCGTGGCTCTCTGCCTTGTAGCTGGAGAGCTTTTAGAAGGCGAATCCCCCCCTCCTTGTTGGACAGTTTCTGAGATGGTGCCCAAAATGGCAGTGACTGTCTGGGGACGGGGGAAGAGGGCCGGGGAGATGGGCTGGGGCAGACCTTGTTGCTGCTGCTCACAGTCCGACCCCAGGTTCCTAGGCCAGCAGTTTTCAAACTTTTTTTCTCATGACCAGTTGAAGAAAATGGCTGATGCTTGCGACCCAGCATAATTACATCTCTTGACTGGAGTGCAGGCGTGGGGGGCCAGGAGGGAGGGGTACAGGAGGGGGCTCCGGGTTTGGGGGGGCTCAGGGCTGGGGCAGGGGGTTGGTGCTCAGGGTTGGGCATGGGCTTACCTCCAGCGCCTCCTGGTTAGCAGCGCAGTGGGGGTGCTAAGGCAACATCCTGCCTCTCCTGCTACCGCGGACCATGCTGCGCCCTGGAAGCGGCCAGCAGCAGGTCCGGCTCCCAGGCGGAAGTTCACAAGCAGCTGTGCACTCCCATTGGCTGGGAATTGGCCAATGGGAGCATGGAGCGAGTGCTCAGGCCGAGGTCAGCGCACGGAGTCCCGTGCCCACCCACCTGCTGCCGGCTGCTTCCAAGGCAAGCGTGGTCCGCAGGGCCAGACAGGCAGGAAGCTGCCTTCGCACCAGTGCCTGGCGTTGTGCGACCCATCGCTTGAAAACCACTGCCCTAGAGGACAGAACAAGACAAACGCACCAGCCGGGCAACAGACGAGAGCAGCGGAGAGCAGATGCTGCTTCCATCATTGGTGCGGCTGTTCACTCGCATTCTCCACTGGCCAGCGTGTGGTCGGACGAGCCGCTCGGAGACCTGGCAAACTCGTGCCAGCGGTGGGCTGCTCAGGGCGTCTCTCTAGCAGCCTGGCTTCAGCCACAGGCTCACCGACAGGAGGGTAAAGGAGACCGGAAAGAGAAGACGGCAGGGAAGGAGAAGGACGCGTGAAGGGGAAACCGTATCTTGCATCCCACCTGGTGGAGGGGATATAGCCAGAGCCGGAAGAGGTGACAGTGTCAGCTGGATCCCTCTCTGAAGCTTGGTCAGGACGTATCTCAGCATTAGGATGAAGAATGCTTAGGACCCCGGAAGAACGGTGGGGCTGCCAGGCAGGATGGCAAAGTTCACCCCTTCCCCTCCTGTTGTTTATTCAGCCAGCGTCTGGGGATTCGGTTCCCCCTCTGTTAGTTTCTCCCCCTCCCCAAAGTCTTTCTTCTTGAAATGACCCCAACAGGGACATGTGGGTACAATGGCCCATCCCCCACTATTTTCTCCACCAGTTAGATCTGATTTCTGACACCTCAATTTTGCTGGATCCCTCTCTGAACTCTGGGGAAAACCGACACAAGGTTTTGGACTCTGGTCTCATTTACCAACATGGGTGGTTGGTGCAGGTGGGGCTGGGGGGAGAAGGCCCTCAGCCCCACTTACAACCCCACCCCCTCTGCTGAGGCCCTACCCCCACTGGGAGGAGCTGGGGCAGCGCAAGAGATGGGAGGGGGCGAATACACGTGCACCCCCCAGCCTCCCTGGATCAGCGAGGGAGGAAGGTGGGCGTGCGGCACATCTCCCACCTGCCTGGAGCAGCAGGTGAGGGAGGAGGGCAGACGGGTGCGGCCTCCCCAGCCAGAAGCACAGGGAAGGCAGGCACTGAGGGTGGCAACACTCCGCCCCCAGAACATCTGCAGCAGGTGTTCTGGGGGCGGAGTGTGGGCGGGGCCATGCCTTGCAGTTTGAGAAGGCAGCGCCTCCCCCCACCTCGACTACCACACGCCCCGGTTTACCAGGCATGCTGTAAACCCAGGCCTTGAATTGTAGCAGGAGGCCTTTTTCTGTCGGGACTCATTCAGTCCGACTGTGATTTTTGGTTTGTTACTATCGATTACTGAGACACTTGATAAGCTGCCACTCACTGTGAATAGCTGAACTCATTGTGAGGGTAAATTTTTAGGCCCAAATATCGCAACAGAAGACGGTTGCCAACTGTCATGGCTCCTTCCCCACTCTGGCATAATAAATGCAGAAGTGGGGGCCAGCAAGTGTACCCCAAAACCTTATCTACCAGGCTTTGGTATAAAACCTCCCCCAAAATCTTAAAACCCTAGATTTTGGGAATAAAACTTCCGCTGCCACCACCCAAATATTAATAACGAAATCAGGGGAAAGATCATTTGGGAAATCTCACCCCTAAAGTAAAAATGAGGGCACACAATTATCCAATGCCAGGTTAAAAAAAGAAATCAGAAAGAACTTTTATTATTACAACAATATTCCTGTTGCAAGCATAATGACTAGATAGAAAGGTAACAAAATATACTCCTGGAGAAACTCCGTGGGCCTAGAACTTAGTTACAAAGAAAAGCCAAAAGATCTTTTAAAAAGTGCACAGACATCAGATCCCATACCCAATCCATAAAACAAGAAAACCTAACAGATTTATCTAAACTTTACCCTACTTACAGAAAGTGAAGAATTGTTTCTTGGAGAGAGAGAGAGAGAGAGAGAGAGAGAGAGAGACATGTTTGTGTCTCTCTATAGCTGCAGAGGAACTCGCACAGAGACAAAGGAGGGAAAAACCCAAATTCCTTTGTCCCAGTTTGAAAGTCCTACCTACATTGCTATTGGCCACTCCACCTGGCTAGGTGTAATTAACCCCTTAGTCCCCAGGTTGCTGGCTAGTTCTTGTGACGCTGACTGAAGCTATTCTGGGGGGAAAAAATTCCCCAATGTGACATATTCTTATTTTCTATTAAAATCTCCAGCCTTGCTTTCAGCAGGAGCTTGATGCAGATTCCGGGAGACTCCATGCCACTCCCAGAGGGTTGGCAACCCTACAATAATACCTTGTGTCTGTTCTTCCCATGTACGCTCAGCCCTGTTCCTAGACAAAAGCGGGAGGCAGTATCTTTTATTGGACCAACTTCAGCTGTCACCTCTCTTGTCGCTCCAATAACCTGGGGCCCACACGGCTGCAGCAACCCTGCGTATCCACCTCCTGTCCGGGACACGGCTGGTGCAAGACGCTAGTGGAAATGCCTCTTGGATGAGTTTATGCCACTGTGAGCGTTGTTGGAAAGCTGCAGGACTAGGGTGTCTCTTCAGATGCTTGGGCACTAAACCTCAGCAATTTCACCCAGCGGTGATCACTCCGGTCTCTTGCCCTGGCACAGACACACACGAGTCAGGCGTGTCAAGCGCCGCTGTCCTGTTGTGCGCTCTACAACGGGTAGCCCTGATTTCCAGCACAGTTCCTGACTCCAAAAACCGATCGGCATCCCCAAAGCCAGCTGCTCCCTTTGTCTGCCAGGCGTGAAGGCCGTCGCTCTCCGGCCTCCCACAGCAGCCCATTCAAAGGCTCAGGGAGCGGTGTGGGCGCAGAGGGTGCCACCCGCCGGGTCACAAACAAAGTCGGCAGCTGGCGCCGCAAGGTAGCGAAGCCCGTTATTAAAGCCAGGAGAAAGCAGGCGGAGGGGGCAGAGGCGCTTGCTCTGCTGATGTTGGTGATGAGGAAATAGTGGTTCATTCACCGAACTCAGAAGAGCTGAATGATTGCTCTGGCATTCAAGGAAATCACAAATGGCTCCGCTTCGCTGGGAGACGTCCCGCCCTCTCAAAGGCCGAATGCAGTTCAGTCTGATGGAGTGGTGTGGAGCTGATCCAGCCCCTGAAATAGAGAACGCGGGTGTTACGCGCTCAGGGGCTACAGACCAACATGCCGCGGCCTCGTTGCATTTGCAGGCGGGGAGTAAGCGCCGCTGTTCAGCGTGCATGTGGAGGGGAAGCAAAGATTTCTTCCTGGGTAATGAGTGCTCCTGATAAGGAAACTGTAGTTTTCATTTTCAGCGCTTGCATCCCCTCCGGTTCTTCGGCATTAAATTGCAGGCTCTCGTTCAGAGTAACTCATTCGTGGTTGCCTTATTACGGTGCGTTGTGGTGGTGCGTGAGAAAACGCAGCGAGGAGAACAAATTGTAAATACAGTCGGGTGATTTGAAATAAATTGGAGCGTCTCAGCTGTGGCGGAGCTTGGTCTGTGCCCCCTGGATCCTGCGCTTCCTGGCAGGTTTTTGTGCGCCTTGGAGGCTCGCGGTGGCCCTACCACTGCCTCAGAGCCGAGGGTACCCCGCTCTGTGAGCCATTTTCATCGTCGGCCAGTCACTGGTTTGGAGGACAACCCCTCCAATAGTCCAAAGGTCTAGTCCCCCCAGCTGGGGAAGGGCTGTGGGGAACCCGGCCCTATGCACTTGCCTGGTTCTGGCCCAGGGCCCTATATGGTAGCCACTTGTAGGGCCTCTTGCCCTTGTCCCCATTGTATGGTGGCCCCTCCCTAGGCCATTTCTCCAACCACACTCATCCCCAGAGGTCGTCTCACCAGGCACATCTGTGACCATGGCCAGGGGAGTCAGTGGCCCAGTGTTTCCTTTTCACACTCTTCCAGTTTTGCTCTGCTGAACGAAAGAGTTGCTATTGCTGCTGCCAGTGAGGAAAAAGTAACCTTGGAGTTCTCTTCTAGGCATTTCCAGCTATACATATAGTCTGCAGAGGAGAAGAATGAGGGGGGATTTGAGAGCAGCCTTCAACTTCCTGGAAGGGAGGTTCCAAAGAAGCCGGAGAGAGGCTGTTCTCAGTGGTGGCAGATGACAGAACGAGGAGCAATGGGCTCAAGTTGCAGTGGGGCAGGTCTAGGTTGGATATTAGGAAAAACTATTTCCCTAGGCGGATGGGGAAGTGCTGGGCTGGGTTCCCTAGAGAGGGGGTGGAATCTCCATCCCTAGAGGTTTTTAAGTCTTGGCTTGACAAAGCCCTGGCTGGGTTGATTTAGTTGGGATTGGTCCTGCTTTGGGCGGGGGCTGGACTCAGTGACTCGTGAGGTCTCTGTCAGCCCTAGGATTCTATGATATTATGGATCTACTTCAGACTGAGCTGCAGCTGGACTAGAGAAACCATTCCATTCCTATGCAAGTCTGGATCAAGTCTGACTCTGAGTTGATGGTGCTGATGGTGTCTTGGACAATAACCATCACTGGTTTTCCCATCACACCCGAGGCTAGTCATGCTGTCGAGTGGGGCTCCATGCAGCGTTCTTCAGTCAAGTGAATTAGGTTGCCACCCAACAAAACCCCTTGGATGGTTCTAATGAATGCCGTCCAACTGCATGAACAGCCCTTGTAGATGGAAGGAGTTGGCGGATTTCCCTGCAGTAAGAATGTGCTAAGTAAATGAAAGAGCTAAGTGTATGAGATCCTAATTAGGCCAACCGTGCCGAATGAGCAGGAGTCCTAGCCAGCAAGAGAGAGAGAACAACTACTTTGCACTGCCAAAAGCTCGGGTGGCCGCTGGTTAAGATGAGAGCTGATAAGCTACACAGTGAGACAGGATGAGCCACGGTGCAGGTAGTCTGTACCATGGAAAAGCTGAGGGAATGTCGGCTGAGGACGCAGAGTCAGGTATGATGATGTTTTGTGGATTATGTTGGCCGGAAGATACAAAAGTTAGTAGTCATGTGACAAGGGTGCATCTACACAGCAGGACTTAACTCGAAATAAGCAACGCAAATTGAGCTATGTCAATTGCGTAGCTTCTTTCGAAATAGGGAGTGTTTACACAGCACTTTTCAAAATAGAGCCAACTTCTCTTACTCTGCGTACAATGAAGGTTACAGGAGTAGGAGTAAGAAGTCCTCCAGCTTAAAGTATTTTGACACTAGTTCGAAGTAACTGCCTGCTCTGTGGACACAGCCTAAGTTATTTCAGACTAGCGCTAGTTATTTCGAAATAGTGTTGCAGTGTAGCTGTACCAAAGACCACAAGGAAGGCCTGGAAAAAGGCGGTTTGAGATGCTGACGGAAGGCATGAAAAAGTTTGGTTCCACCTGGAAGATGAACTTGACAAGAATGCTTGGAGATGAAGAGCAAGAGCCGCTAAACCTTACAGATGGGACAAGGCAAAAACAAAACATTAATTCCATCAGTAAATACAAGTTGCCCCTACATCTCTCCAGAGCGTAGTTTGAATCTGGACGAAGCACTGAAAGAATCGTACAATGTGATTCTTTCCAATGCCAAGTGTTTTCAAACTTGGTGTTTCAAACAGGGCTTCTTTCATTCGCAGATTGATGGATTTGCTGAGTGTGGAAAAAATCCTGAATTCCTAACACACAGGAAAAGGTTCATACGTGAGAGAATGACAGATACTCTCCTGTGCATAGCTACAATCCAGTAACCACATCATCCATGATTTTCTTTCATCTTTTGAAGAAAAGCTTCAAAAGGCTTGTGATTCTGTGGAGTGAATGAATGTGATAACCTTTGTATTCGTGCGGCTCTGCTTTTCTGCCTGTACTTCTGAGCTCCTTGTAGACTCTGCCGCCAGCTTCATTCTGAGCACTTCACTGCCACTTCACTCCTGGGAGGGGGGCATATGCCCGCATGCAGACGTGAGTGTGTTACATGGGTGTGCACACACACACACAGATAATCCTCTGCCCTGTGACGCTGAACATATTCAGAAGAGGAGCAGGCTGTCCAAACTCCCATGGGCTTCACTGGAACCAGGATTTGGCTGGGCAGGTCTTCTGAGTCCACCCTTGGATTGAGTAGCACGCCACCTTCATGGTAAACATCCTTCTCGGACCCCTTTTCCATTGCTTTGCCCTAGGGAGAAAGAAACTGTCACCCGTCATATCTAATCCCTCCCATGCCGCAGAGCCCTGGGACAAGGAGATCTCAATTAGAGGAGAATTGATTTTTGTCAAAGCAGGAGATTAAAAGGGTATTAAGCTGCTTCTCCCATTTTATAGATGAGACTCATTTCTTCTTCCACTTCCTGTCAGCCCTCCCCCCCCCCCCCAGAGAATCCAGAAAGCAGCAGATTGCCACGAGGCGGCTATTAGGGGAGCAGGCAGAGTGGCTCTCCGCCAGCTGCTCCAAAGCTCTTACAAAGTCCATTCACGACTCGTGTTGCTGAGTTTTCCTGAGCTGCCCAGGACACCCCAACCTGCCTGGCCGCGACCCCAGGCTCTGTATTCCCAGCAGCTCCGGGGCCCGTCTGCTGGATTCACAGCTACCAGAGCTGCACTGAGCTCCGCCGGCCTCCTGCAGAGCAGCTGTTTTTCTGAGGTGAGCCTGGTGGATCAGGGATCAGGCAAAGAGGAGCTTTCATTTGAAATGTCACATTTTCTGATCAGGGCTCTCCTGCCTCATCCCCATGCACCCACACCATCCTCTTCATAGCCACCCTGCAGCAGAGCACTGCACCGGACAGGGCACCGTCAGGCTACGAAGTGTAGGAGGATGAAGGCCTAAAACATCAGCCGGTGTAGCACAGGCCTGGTTAGAGACCTGAGACCTAGCTAGCAATGGGAAAATCATGGCTAACATCAAGCAAAGCTAAGCTGTGAGCAAGAGGCAGGCCCCTGCCCACAGATCTTGGCACAAAACAGGGCTGAGAGTGCAAAACACTCAGGGTACGTCTAAACTACATGGCTCCATCGACGGAGCCATGTAGATTTGTTTTTTTGGCAAAGGGAAATGAAGCCACGATTTAAATAATCCCGGCTTCATTTAAATTTACATGGCTGCCGCGCTGAACCGACTAACAGCTGATCAGCTGTTTGTCGGCTCAGCGTGCTAGTCTGGACGTTCCCCTGCCGACATGAAAGCCTTTTATCGACATCCTTGTAAACCTCATACTACGAGGCATAACGGGGAGATCGATAAAAGGCTTTCAGGTCAGCGCGGAGCGTCCAGACTAGCGCGCCGAGCCGACATCAGCTGTTTGTCGCCTCAGCGTGGCAGCCATGTAAATTTAAATGAAGCCGCGATTATTTAAATCGCAGCTTCATTTCCCTGTGCCTATCTGTCTAATCTACATGCCTCCATCGACAGAGGCATGTAGTCTAGACACACTCTCATTGGCTACGTCTAGACTGGCATGATTTTCCGCAAATGCTTTTAACGGAAAAGTTTTCCGTTAAAAGCATTTGCGGAAAAGAGCGTCTATATTGGCACGGACGCTTTTCTGCAAAAGCACTTTTTGCGAAAAAGCGGCCGTGCCAATCTAGACGCGCTTTTGCGCGAAAAAAGCCCCGATCGCCATTTTCACCATCGGGGCTTTTTTTGCACAAAACAAATCTGAGCTGTCTACACTGGCCCTTTTGCGCAAAAGGACTTTTGCCCAAACGGGAGCAGCATAGCATTTCCGCAAGAAGCACTGATTTCAGACAGTAGGAAGTCAATGTTCTCGTGGAAATTCAAGCGGCCAGTGTAGACAGCTTAGCACTTTCGATCCTTATCGGGTTTGTGCTCTTTAGGGGCTCTCTAGGGGCTGCTGTGGAGACTACGTGCACAAGTCGACGTGGCTCACATCACTGAGCACACACGCAAGCAGCCTTCTGGTTCTCATCATCAGCGGAGCCAGAGACCTGTGAGGACACCTCGGCAGGAAACCCTGGCCCCTGCTTAACTAACTGCACTCAGATGTTTGTGCCCTGCACCTCACAGGGCCGAGCCAGGCAGAGGCTCCACCTACAGCATGTGCATGTAGCTCCATGTTTATGTAGCTAAAGGAGGCTGGGGGCAGCCAAAGGGCCCCAAACCCCTGGGCTGTACTAGTGAGTGTAGAGCGGAAGAAGGATGCTGTCCCACACCAATGCTCCCTCCAATTTTTTCCATTCATGTGCAGAATAAATTTTGTGTTGTGCGCCAAGACATGTTCAGATGTGCACCACCAGGAGAAACACCTGCAGCTGGCTGTGGGCATGCTGCTAATCAGCTGTGCAAAATTTGAATCTCTCCTGGGAGGCTGCCCAAGCGCTCAGCTTACAGAGGACACTGCCCCACACCCAAACTCACTGCAAGCCCGGGGGCTCGAAATTCCTGTGTTCTGCTTGAGACTCCCAGGGCCTGATTTTCAGAGGTGCTGAGCCATTAAAGTGGGTGGGTGCATTGAGTGCTCAGCCTCTCTGAAAATCCAGTGCAAGGGGTCTTGAGTGAGTGGCCCCAAAATCCCCAAATGTGGCCCCAAGATCTGCTTGGGCACAGTCGCGGATAGGGCCTTTCACTGCAACTGGCGTCGTGGCGGCTTCCCCTCTCTGGTAGTTTGCACCATCTTGTGCCATTTGATTCCTGACTGTTCCCCTGTTCTGAAAGTATTTTGGTGGGATTTTCCTTCTCCTTCTCCCTTTGATGTCTCCGGGCAAGGTTCTCCATTGCTTCCCTTTTCGTTACTTCGTTGTGTAACTTCTGGGGTTCTGGCGATTGACATGCTCAGCTACCCAGCTCACCACTCATATGCCCGCACCCCGGGTTTGGCTCACTTGAAAGCTGCCTGGGGATGAACATAACGAGTATTATGCCACTGCACAAGCACACAGTGGCCCTGGATGGTGCTAAATTGGTACATGGCTCACTTTACCGGGCATATTCTACTAGGAGGAGTCTGGTCATGAAAGTGAGAACCATTTTACACAGCGTCAGTGATGGTGCTTTATTACTTGAATATTTAAGGGTAGTTCCACTCCCTATCTTCTTGTTAAACAATCCATTTCTTGCCAGCATGTACTACCACAGCACTAATCCGGAAAGTAACAGCTAGCGCCATTCACCTCTGCCCATGTAGATAGCACATTCTGCCGCTGTAATGAGAAAGCACTTTGGCTGGCCCAGAGAGAATTAGATCTGTGAGATTTCTCTGCTGTAGCTTCCCCACATTCGCTAACTTCGTTATGGTTGCTCCTCAGACCACACAGGAGCAAAATCGAAAGAGCTTTTAATTATTTTCTTTACTTCACTCACCTACTCATAAACAGCATAGTGCCACTGGGAAAGAAATAGAAGCATCTACATAAAGAAAAATGCACCGCATTTGAATTGCATCCGATCTGACAGCATCTGAGCCACCACCTGCATGGAGATGAAATTTTCCAGCTCCTGCAAGGAATCCACTTGCATAACCTGGAGATAAGCGTGTGTTGCCTAAGCACCCATTGCATTGCATTGAATTGCAGAAGCGAGGAAATGCGCTTACTTTACGTAGAGTTACATTTTCAAAAGTACCTAACGGACTTAGGGAGACCACATCCCACGTTCCAGGTCCACTGAGTTTCAGTGGCCCTGGGTTTCTACTCACGTAGGCGCTGTGGAAATGTCACCGCTAGATTCATAGACACCCAAGCCAGAAGGTTCTACTGTGAATGTCTAATCTGACCCCGGCACAGGCCAGAGAACGTTCCCAAAACAATTCCTGGGGCAGATCCTTTAGCAAACCATCCACTCTTGATTTACATATTGTCAGTGAGAGAGAAGTCACCTCAACCCTGACTGTTTTCTGATATCTCAGTGGTTCCCAACCTGGGGGCCACAGACCCCTGGTGGTCCGCAACGGCACTGCAGGGGGTCCGCGGAAAGTTTAAAAGTCAGGCTCGGGCCCACTTTTCTTTTTCTTTTCTCCCCCAGGGGAGTCCGTGAAATGGTAATAGATTGAACAGGGGTCTGTAGGCTCAGAAAAGGTTGGGAGCCTCTGTGATATGGAATGACTCTCACTGTAAAAGATGCACCTTCTTTCCAGGCTGAATTTGTCCAGCTTCGCCTTCCAGCCAGTGGATCCTGTTAGACCTCCCTCTGCTGGCCAGAAGAGCCCGTGGCTGTTTGTTAGGCTCTTCTCGAGTGTGACGAACCCCCCTTAAACTTCTCTTTGTGCATCTAAATAGACTGCTCCTCGAGGCTCTTCCCGTAGGCCTGGCTGCTCGCCCTTAATCATCCCGGCGGCTCTTCTCTGAACCCTCTCCAGTTTAACTACATCCTTCTTCCCTGGGCCCAAGGTTCCAGCAAAGGTCGCACCAGTGCCAGATAGAGAGGTGCAGACACTCTCTGCCCCTACTGGAGATGTCCCTGTTGGAGCATCCCCACATCACACTAGCCTTTTTGGCCACGGCATCACTCTACTCCGGAGAGGAAGAGCTGGCTCTATTACTGTCCCAGTAAGCTCCTGGGACAAGCCTCATTCTGGGATACCCCATTCGCTCGCTATGGGGATGAAAGAGCAGACGAGAGGGGTCTACAGTGGGTGTGAGTCCCTGCCAGAGAAGGATTTTCCCTCTGACATAGACCTGCAAAGTTCACTTATTGGTCACCTTGGAAAAGCAAAGTCTGTTTTCACTAGTGAAAAATCAGCCTTCTCCACAGGTAACAGTCCGTTGCAACCATCCATGTTTTTCAAGACTCTCGCTAAGATGCGATTATTTTTCTGCCTTCTGGTTTCCACTGGGGCACTCTCCCACCCTCTAGCTGTTAGATGCTTTACTAGGCGGGCAGGGGTTGAGACTTGCCTTAGGACTTACTTCCGTACAGTGAGACCCATGTAGGTAACCAGGCTCTGACCTGCTCAGTACATCTGCACAGCCACTCAGCCACCTTTCCCAGCACAACTCTGTCCACACCGACCACGTGGCCTAGCTGTGTCAGCATCGTGCCCTCTGGGGAAATCTAGGCTGCCAGGCACCAGTGGAGTGGACTGTGGGTTCTCTCGCATGGTGCAAGGAAAGAAGGACATCTCACTCTGAAGCATGCGCTGTGGTTGCATGGCTTGTTAGAACCCCATCTGACAGCCTTATCCATGTAAGCGTGATTGGGGCACCTTAGAGCCCCGTCTGACAGCCTTGTCCGTGTAAGCGTGATTGGGGCACCTTAGAGCCCCGTCTGACAGCCTTGTCCGTGTAAGCGTGATTGGGGCACCTTAGAGCCCCGTCTGACAGCCTTGTCCGTGTAAGCGTGATTGGGGCACCTTAGAGCCCCGTCTGACAGCCTTGTCCGTGTAAGCGTGATTGGGGCACCTTAGAGCCCCGTCTGACAGCCTTGTCCGTGTAAGCGTGATTGGGGCACCTTAGAGCCCCGTCTGACAGCCTTGTCCGTGTAAGCGTGATTGGGGCACCTTAGAGCCCCATCTGACAGCCTTGTCCGTGTAAGCGTGATTGGGGCACCTTAGAGCCCCATCTGACAGCCTTGTCCGTGTAGGCATGATTGGGGCACCTTAGAGCCCCGTCTGACAGCCTTGTCCGTGTAAGCGTGATTGGGGCACCTTAGAGCCCCGTCTGACAGCCTTGTCCGTGTAAGCGTGATTGGGGCACCTTAGAGCCCCGTCTGACAGCCTTGTCCGTGTAAGCGTGATTGGGGCACCTTAGAGCCCCATCTGACAGCCTTGTCCGTGTAAGCGTGATTGGGGCACCTTAGAGCCCCATCTGACAGCCTTGTCCGTGTAGGCATGATTGGGGCACCTTAGAGCCCCGTCTGACAGCCTTGTCCGTGTAAGCGTGATTGGGGCACCTTAGAGCCCCGTCTGACAGCCTTGTCCGTGTAAGCGTGATTGGGGCACCTTAGAGCCCCGTCTGACAGCCTTGTCCGTGTAAGCGTGATTGGGGCACCTTAGAGCCCCGTCTGACAGCCTTGTCCGTGTAAGCGTGATTGGGGCACCTTAGAGCCCCATCTGACAGCCTTGTCCGTGTAAGCGTGATTGGGGCACCTTAGAGCCCCGTCTGACAGCCTTGTCCGTGTAAGCGTGATTGGGGCACCTTAGAGCCCCATCTGACAGCCTTGTCCGTGTAAGCGTGATTGGGGCACCTTAGAGCCCCATCTGACAGCCTTGTCCGTGTAGGCATGATTGGGGCACCTTAGAGCCCCGTCTGACAGCCTTGTCCGTGTAAGCGTGATTGGGGCACCTTAGAGCCCCGTCTGACAGCCTTGTCCGTGTAAGCGTGATTGGGGCACCTTAGAGCCCCGTCTGACAGCCTTGTCCGTGTAAGCGTGATTGGGGCACCTTAGAGCCCCATCTGACAGCCTTGTCCGTGTAAGCGTGATTGGGGCACCTTAGAGCCCCGTCTGACAGCCTTGTCCGTGTAAGCGTGATTGGGGCACCTTAGAGCCCCGTCTGACAGCCTTGTCCGTGTAAGCGTGATTGGGGCACCTTAGAGCCCCGTCTGACAGCCTTGTCCGTGTAAGCGTGATTGGGGCACCTTAGAGCCCCATCTGACAGCCTTGTCCGTGTAAGCGTGATTGGGGCACCTTAGAGCCCCGTCTGACAGCCTTGTCCGTGTAAGCGTGATTGGGGCACCTTAGAGCCCCATCTGACAGCCTTGTCCGTGTAAGCGTGATTGGGGCACCTTAGAGCCCCATCTGACAGCCTTGTCCGTGTAGGCATGATTGGGGCACCTTAGAGCCCCGTCTGACAGCCTTGTCCGTGTAAGCGTGATTGGGGCACCTTAGAGCCCCGTCTGACAGCCTTGTCCGTGTAAGCGTGATTGGGGCACCTTAGAGCCCCGTCTGACAGCCTTGTCCGTGTAAGCGTGATTGGGGCACCTTAGAGCCCCGTCTGACAGCCTTGTCCGTGTAAGCGTGATTGGGGCACCTTAGAGCCCCGTCTGACAGCCTTGTCCGTGTAGGCGTGATTGGGGCACCTTAGAGCCCCGTCTGACAGCCTTGTCCGTGTAAGCGTGATTGGGGCACCTTAGAGCCCCGTCTGACAGCCCTGTCCAACCTGACACCCTGACATGATTGGGGACGACGCTTTAGCGATATGCCTCTGACTCGGGGCAGAGTCAACCTGTTTGCACAGGGTCAGCTTGTGAGAGGCGCTGAGCATCTCCCAGCTGGGCCTTCACCCGTCATCCATGCTCCCCAGCCACTATTGTGTGTCTGACACCAGCTAGGCTCACCCCTTGGCCCTCTGCCTCGCTGCTACGCACAATCGCTCTGTGCAGGCCTTTCTCTCACCTACTGTGGGGGCCCAGTTCTCTCACTCAGCCTCCCGTCCCACTGGTACCGCTCAGGATGTCTGGAGGACCCTGGCCTCCCCAAACGGAAGATGTGGCCCTTGCCCAGAATGCACTTCCCCTGGCCAGCACGGCTTTCCCCCGCTGGCGGCAGAAGTGCTCTTGTCGGCATAGAACCGCGCTTGCTGGGTCCGTTGGGAGGAAGCTGATTGAATCCGAGAATCCCAGGGCGGGCAGAGACCTCAGGAGTCATCAAGTCCAGCTCCCTGCCCTAAGCAGGACCAACCCCAACTCAAGCGTCCCAGCCAGGGCTCTGTCAAACTGAGACTTAAAAACCGCTAGGGACGGAGATTCCACCCCCTCCCTAGGGAACCCAGCCCAGCGCTTCCCCACCCGCCTAGGGAAATAGTTTGTCCTAATCTCCAACCTAGACTCCCCCACTGCAACTTGAGCCCATTGCTCCTCGTTCTGTCACCTGCCCCCTCTGAGACCAGCCTCTCTCCAGCCTCTTTGGAACCCCCCTTTGGGTAGTTGAAGGCTGCTCTCAAATCCCCCCTCGCTCTTCTCTTCTGCACTGCATTATGCTGTGTCCGTTTGCTCTTCATTTCATGGTCCCATCTCATCTTGTTCGGCTCCGTGTCCCTGCTCCCCTAAGTATGCTCTCCTGCCAGCCGCTGCCCTTCTGCCTTCCCCACGCTGCCCAGCCAGCTGGCTTGCATCCCCCTGCATGGCCGTTCCCCGGCAGGGAAGGAACAGCTGCTATTTATTAACTACAGCAGAGTGCCACCGCCCTGGGGATCAGCCGGCTGTCACAGAGGAGCACATTCGGAAGGACAAATGATGGGATGTTCTGACTTTCCAGCCTCCAAGAAGACCAGTGGGTTTCATTCCCTCCGAGATACTGGAGAGCCGTCACTTCGGCCATGCTGACTCGAGTGGCTCGGCCCCAGGCTTACTCGAGTGGCTGCGGAGAGCTGGACTGACCATTGTGTTCGGCAGTGATGGACGCATCGGCACGGTGACCGGTCTGTGGTTTGGGATCGATGGACATGCCGGATTGGTGACTGGGCTGTGGTTTGGGAGTGGTGGATGCGCTGGTGCGGTGACCGGTCTCTGCATTTGGGAGCAATGGAGACGTCGGCGCGGTGACCGGTCTGTGGTTTGGGATCGATGGACGTGCCAGAGTGGTGACTGGTCTGTGGTTTGGGAGTGATGAATGCGCCGGCGCAGTGACCAGTCTGTGCGTTTGGGAGCGATGGACGCGTCGGCATGGTGACCAGTCTGTGCATGTAGGAGCGATGGACACGCTGGCGCAGTGACCGCTCTGTGCGTTTGGGAGCATCTCCTTCTTGTCATGTTATCCTGGGTCACCTGACTCAGGTGGTCAGCCACAGCCTTGACCCAGGGCCGTAGGTGGCATGCATATGCCCCACAACTGAGGGCCTATTCCGTTCTTTTCCCCAAGAACAGCTTGTTCCCAGCTCCATGGAGTATTGCTTTCACACCTGCCTGCTCTGCCTGGCCGGCGTGTTCTTCACCAGCTGCGTTTTCTCTGCCACCTTGAGCAGGCCACAACCTGTGTCTAGATTTACCGTTACAAGGGTGTGATCTCTATGGGTAGCAAAGAGGGGTTAGGGGTCTTGGTAGCTGTAGGGGCCATTGTGGCTTCTTCAACCTCTTCCTCTCAGTCCCACAACTCGTGGTGAGTTTGAGCCTGCGGGTGGCCAGCCAGCTGCTTGTCCTTCTGCACCGGGGCCTAGCTGGGCGCAGGTATTGTCTGCCTCAGATGAGAAGTACCTGGATATCTGCATCTCATGAGGATGTGCCTGGCTGTTGAGATGGAGACAGATTGGTACAGACCAGGAGTGGGCAATAATTTTCACAGGGGGGCCACTTAATGAATTTTAGTCTGTGACCCTGGAAGGGGTGGGGCCTGGTATGGAAGGGGAAGGACTGGGGATTAGCTTCCCCCTAGTGTTGTCTGGGGCAGGGGGCTTTGAATTGAAAACACAGTAAAGGATTTGTGACTCCTGACCCTGCTGCTACGACTGTTTCAAAGGTTCATAGCCTTGCCCGTTAGTGCCGCAGCCGTGAGCCAGTTAAATAGGATCCTGTCGCCTGAGCCACGACCTGGAAATGTGGGCAGCAGGATATCAATGGTCCGCAGGCCAGATCAAAGCGTTAGGAGGGCCGGCTTTGGCCCCCGGGCCATATTTTGCCCTGCCCTGTTATAGACCAAATCCTAGCATCTAAAAGTGTGTTACGAGGAGGGAGAAAAATTGTTCTCCTGGCCTCTGAGGACAGGACAAGAAGCAATGGGCTTAAACTGCAGCAAGGGGAGTTTAGATTGGACTTTAGGAAAAACTTCCCAACTGTCAGGGTGGTTAAACACTGGAATAAATTGCCCAGGGAGGTTGTGGAATCTCCATCACTGGAGATATTGAAGAGCAGGTTGGACAGACATCGATCCGGGATAATGTGGACAGAGCTTGGTCCTGCCGCAAGGGCAGGGGACTGGACTCGACCTCTCGAGGTCCCCTCCAGTTCCAATGTTCTGTGATTCTATAGCCACACTGACAGCACCAGTGCAAACAATGCAGGCAACCTGGCCGGGAGGCTCGGCTGGTATTTCTCCTGTACTCTCTGGGTTAGTCTCCTTTCAGCGCACGCCGGCACTGACACTTAATCCTGAGGCAGCGTGCAGAAATCTTTGGAGTCTAATCTAGCAGTAATCACAGAAAATCCCATTGATACGAACCAAGCCTGCCTGCTGGAGAATATATTCATTCTTCGCACGCAAAACAGAGATAATAGAGTTTGACATTTACTGCTGAGCCATCTCTCCCGCTCCGCCACCCTCCCTCGCCCAACGTTTATCGTTTTGTCAAAAGCGGGGAAGCGATAGAGGCATCTGCTCATTTGCTAAAATTACATCCCCGGCACCCATTCAATTGCCGTTCCAGGGAATTACTCCTGACAGTGTGTAATCCAGGCCGGGGAGTGAATGTGCTCCGTGAGTCAGCTGGAATCTGTGACGTCCAATGGGGCGGCAGGATTAGGGAAGAGGCCTGCACTAGAATGGTCACATGGCCTTTCCCTGCCTGGGCCATGCTCTCGGCAGCATGTGACGTGCAGATAAATAGAGCCGTTTTTAAATGAAATTGCCCCCTTTTCTGCACACTGATGTTCCCTTCCTTTGAACTTGCCAAGGGCTCTGTCTGAGCCTTTTATTTTTAATCAGAGGGCTGGCTCCCGCTCCTCCCTCAGTGGAATGGTGTCTAAGATCGAGCAGACTGCGACGGCCCTAGTGCTAGCACCGGGGCGCCTTCTCAACGTAGACTGCATGAGCCAGCGCGGGTGCTACCGCCACTGTCCTCAGAGCTGGGCATAGCAGAAAGCGCCCGGCAGGACCAGACCAACAATGTAGGTGAACTAGGAGGTCGCCTAGGGCACCAGGTTTTGTGGGACACCACATTAGACGGATGTGGATTTTTCCTGTAATTAAAAAGATATTAATATGGTGTCACTTAGGGTATGTCTAAACTACATGCCTCCGTCGACGGAGGCATGTAGATTAGACAGATCGGCAGAGGGAAATGAAGCCACGATTAAAATAATCGCGGCTTCATTTAAATTTAAATGGCTGCCCCGCTCTGCCGATCAGCTGTTTGTCGGCAGATCGGGGTAGTCTGGACGCGATGCGCCGACAAAGAAGCCTTTCTTGATCGGCACAGGTAAACCTGGTTTCACGAGGCATACCTGTGCCGATCAAGAAAGGCTTCTTTGTCGACGCGGCGCGTCCAGACTACCCCGATCTGCCGACAAACAGCTGATCGGCAGAGCAGGGCAGCCATTTAAATTTAAATGAAGCCGCGATTATTTTAATCGCGGCTTCATTTCCCTCTGCCGATCTGTCTAATCTACATGCCTCCGTCGACGGAGGCATGTAGTCTAGACACACCCTTACAAACGAAAGGATCAAATCGCGTCAAACAGTGCGTCATCGCCACAGCGGAAGTCGAGTTATTGACTTCACATTGTGGAGCGTGTCTGTGGATGTACACACAGTTAAAATGTGTCACGGCAAAGGTCCTGCCCCTTGTGCATGCGCCTTGTCGGGGCGGGGCAGCTTGCATGATCTTATGACCCCAGGAGAAATGCTGGCAGGAGCTTAGTGCTCCTGGTAGGTTCAACCAAGCCGGAAAGGTCAAGGGGAGAGGAGCCAGACTAAGCATGCTCACCGGTCCTTCAGGATTGGGGGTTTGGCTCAGGGCTAACAACCCTGACCTAGAAAAAGCTTTTGTTACGGAAACAGCAACGAAGAATTCCTTCTCCACTGTGTGTGACGGCCCTCCAGAGTCACTGACAGTGACTTATATGACTGCCAGCGGAGAAAGCCGAAATGAAGCTATTGACATGAAGATGGAAGTCCTGAGCGCCAAGATTAAGACGACCCAAGACGACATGGCGCCGGAGCGTTGAAGTAGAAATGAAGAGCATGAATCACTCTTGGGGCACTGTTGAGAGGCTGGCCGGAGACAGACAGAAGCGGAGGACCTTTGTTGCTGCCCTATACGCCAGTGGGCGTGAAGGACGAGGATGATGACAGCCGAGGTCCCTGCTAAGCTGCGTGGCAGCACGGCCCCACAGCTGCTTAAAGAGCCCCACCCAGCCAGGGCTCAGGGTGCCACACATGTTGCTGCCTGGCTGGGGCAGGGGCATTTCTCCCTCCACGACAGCAGCAGCTCCCTGCTGAGGACAGAGCAGCCAGGCAGGGACATGTCCCCTTTCTACGGGCTGGGAGAGACTCGCTGCTCTGCCCTCAGCAGTGTCCCTCCTCCAGCCAGGCCGAGCCCTGAGCCCCTGGGCAGGGCTCATTCAGCAGCTGTAGGGCCGTGCTGCCACGCAGCTTAGCGGGAACCTCGCTCATGGCGTAGCTTCCAAAGAGCAGCTGCCGTGTGTGCTGCCGGTGGCGGGTTCAGCACTTCAGTCATGCTCAGTAGCTCAGCGCTGGCCAGATGTACAGTGGAGTGGAGTGAAGGCCAGTCAACAACCCACCACAGCTGTTCTGCCGTGTCACGAGCCACGATCGATGGCCCCAGGCCAAAGGGTTACAGCTCAAAAAGCGACTCCCTTCAGTGTCAGGAATAAAGGTTTTCTTCACTTCCCCTTGGGTTGCCAGGTGTCCAGTTTTGAACTGGACAGTCTAGTATTTGAGTTTTCTGTTCGGAAAACAAATTGAGAAAATAGAAATGAGAAAATACAGATGCCCAGTATTTTCTAACTGTGATGTAATGTCAAGTGTGTCCGGTATTCTTGTTGAAACCATCTAGCAACCCTACTTCCCCAGAAACAGTCCCATGAGAAGGAAGACAGCTGCAACATGAAATGCAGCTGCTTAGAGCGGTGACAAGAAACACTGAGCACAACTCAAAACGGTTACAACTTTAACGTGCCAGCTCCTGAGCGCTTTACCCTCCACAGTGTAATTGTGTGAGAGTTAATGAAAAGTGAAAAAAAATCAAGACAGATGTTGGTTATTTTTACGTTGCTCCTTTTGAATCCTAAGTAAACAAAGGTCAAATTTCATTCTCAACTTCTCATTTTTTTCTCTATATTGAATGTGGGAAGGCATTAAAGTTCGCCTAGGGCGCCAAAACCCCTTGGGCCAGCACCCTGCTGCCTGGGTTTTGTTGATTCGTGCTGGGCCAGCTGGTTGGTGAAACGAACGAACGCTGTGGAGACAGGAGGTCCAAAGACGCCTGCCCCAACTCAGAGCCAAGTTTTGTTGTGAAGAGCCAGCCCCCACCTTGCTCACCCCCCCGCTGAAGGCTGCAGTGTTAGGGGGAAGCCGTTGGTACCTGGGAGGGAGCGCTCCAATGAAATCCCAGTCCCGGGAAGTTGTTTTGGGACCTTGGCTGTGAACAACACCCCGGCCTGATGTCAGGGCGCCGTGGGGGGAGGGTGGCGTCTCTCAGATGAGCTGCAGCATCCCAACAACTTGCTGAAAATCCCACAGCTTGCTGGGAATCACGCAAACGGCAGAGATTGTGATGTCGATGTTAGAGCTGCGGAGGCCAATACACATCCACGGGGGCGGAGCGGGGTTAAGACCAGGGGCTAAGAAGCTCACCTGGTAGGGCCGTGCGTTGCAGTCTGACAGTCATTAATCAGTGCGTGTGATCTCTCGTGCCGTGTGGGTTTGAACGAGGACGGGGACTGGGAAGCAGGGTAGGTGGTGGGGAAGGAGGGCGGGCCCGCAGGCGGGAATGGGTGAAGGAAACAAAGGATCTGTATGGCCGCCTCAGAGGACTGGCCGTGGGGGTGGGACCCGAGCCCAGCCAAGCACACTCTGTTGACCAACGTTCTCCTTCCCCCAGCCTCCCTGTTGCCATTTCCAGGCGACTTTTTGCCCTTCCTTCCCTACACTGTTGTTTGGTGCCTGGCTGAGCGGCACCACCCAGAGGGGAAGCCAGTCCCAGTGCACGTGGCCGGGGTGTAGTTTTGGACGGCGGGTTGGAGCCACGGGAGTGGAATGTGCCACACTAGCCAACCCTTGCATGGTTGTATCTGCCGGCCGCGCCCGCCGTCTCTATGGTAGCGGTCCCAGAGAGAGCTGTGCTGTGTGGACGCAGCAGTGCCCGGGCTCACCGTGGGCAGCCAGGGAGACGGATTTGGTGGCAGGGCCGCAGGAGCGGATTGCCTGTCCTGGGCCTAATCGACTCTACTGCACAGACCCTGCTTCAGCAGCCGGCCCTCACCCTCCAGGCTCCACCTTTCCCAGGCCGGTTTGGGCTTGATGTGGGGGATGAAGGAGTCTCAACAGACTTCCCGGGGTCCCCGTCTGGGATCAGCTCCCGGCTCGGTGAGGCCAAGGAGTTCTGCTCCCTCTCTGCCGGCCCCCTGCGCCGGGCGAGCCGGTGGGAACCCTTCCACTAACTGCGGTGCCTTGCTGCTTTCTCTCTAGGAAAAGAAAGGCCAAGAGATTCAGAAGGGCCCGGAGGTGGAGATCGCGAAGCTGGACAAGCTGCTCAATCTGGTGAGGGAACCGGCCGACAAGCCTGAGAAGTGAGAGGGGAAGGCAGCCCGGCCCGCGTCCCCTCGCCCGGGAGGTGCCCAGCGCGGCAGACAGGCGCTCCTCTGTGTGCCATGCGGGGCGCATCCCTCCCAGCCTCCTGCTCAGCCGCAGCAGCAACGCCTGGCGCCTGCGTCCAAATAAACGCGTTGAAAGGGCGCCAGTTTGCAGAGCCGTCACTCGGGCCGGGCGGGCTCTGTGCCCTGGGGGGAGGTAACCACCCTCGGCGTATCACACAGCCAGAACCGTGACACCCCTAAGAGCCTGCGGGCCCCGCACTGAGCGCTGCACCCACCTTCTCCGCCCCTACATGGACCTTCCACCTGCGCTGGCCCAGAGCCGGCGGGTGATGGCGCCCGTCTCCGGTCAGGGAAGTGGGGCTGGGAGCAAGGGGCCCCTGCCCTCTCCCCATTCCTTCCACCTCCACCTGGTTCATTGATCACGGCTTGGGAACGGGCCTCCTCAGCCTCGTGTGGGGTGGGAAGGAGGGTCGTTGTCCCCGGGTGTCTAAGGGCGGGGCGGGAGCTACCCTGCCCTTCTCAGCTGGGTATTCCTGGGAGGGAGGTGCTGGCTGCACAGCCAGAGTCTACCTCCGCCCCGGTGCTCACAGGGAGCTGGCTGCACCGTCCTCCCGGCGTGCGGGCCGACCGGCGGACGGGATGGGCTGGCTCTTCAGGGGCGGGGAGGAGCCCCTGGGCAGCCTCAGGGCATCACAGCTCCTGCTGGTGGAAGAACCGGAAATACCCGAGGGTGAGTCCACACTGGGGAACGCCCAGAATCCTCCGTCTCTGCGAGGCAGAGCTCCTGCTCCCTCGCTACACTGGCGCTTCCACAGGTGAACTGAAGGGGCCGGGCCGTCCCGGGGCTGGGAAAAGAAGGAACAAATCGCAGTGTGCCTGCACTTGTGCCCTCGTGGAGCAGCGCCCTGGGCTGCCAGTCGGGAACCGACGTAGAGCCGAGTTTCTCTACGTGCTGAGCATCCTGGGAAGGGGAAGGCTACAGCTCGGGGCCCATCTCTTTCCCTGGCAAGTGGCCGAGGAGCAGACACGGCCTGTGGTGCGGAGGGTACGAGTCGAGCCCGGCGCCAGCCCCAGGAACGATTCGAGGGCGGGTACAGACGCCGCGGGGCTGAGCTCAGCCTGTGGGGCATAGAAAGGCGACCACGAGGCGACTTGCTCCGGACGTGCGAGGCCCTTCCTGGGGAGACGCTCCCACGGGCAGCGCGCCTTCGAACCAGAGCCGGCGGCTCAGAGCGAAGCCGGCAGCGTTAGAGGAGGAAGACGGGGAAGATTTTGAACCCGCGTGGGACGCGCCCCCAAGGCAGCCTGGCTTCTCCATCGCTTGGGGTCTTTCAATGTCACCCCGCCACCTTTCCGGAGGAGGCGTTAGCCAAACCCCTTCTAGCCGTAAGATCCCCCGGCTGCCTCTGCCTGCAAGGCGCTGAGCACAGAGGGCGTGGGGCTGTCCGGACCCAGGTAGGGGCTTCGCTTTGTTTCTTGGCTTGACCCTGTTTCTCCTCGCTCTGGCTGAACTGAAACGTCTGGCGGGATTGTTAACAAGGTGGTCCTTGGGGAGGGGCAGGGCCTAGGGCAACACCCCCCCACTCCGCCCTTGGCCTCGCTCTGTCCCCTCTGCAGCCCTCCCCTGCCCCTCACCCCCACTGCACCCCTTCCCTAAGCCCCTCCCCCAAACGACAACCTGGGGGTTACCAGGGAGGGCCTGGCAGTGGCAGCAGGAGTTCAGTTCCCCCTCCTCCCCCCCACCCACCGTGGCGACGGGAAGTGGAGCAACCTGCCCCACGCCTGCTCCAAGCCCGGCTCCCGTCTGCGTCGCCCGTGGGAGCAGAGCCGGCTGGGACGTTGCCACGGTGGCACCAGCGACCTGGCTGGGAGAGGGCAGAGCGGAGCCGCCTGGGGCTGGGTCACTCCACTTCCTGCAGCTCCCGCCGCTGTGGTGAGTGCGGGGCCAGGCCCCCCCCGGGACCTCCCAGGCTGCCCCCCTCAAAGCACAGGGTCTGGGACAGCTGCCCCGAAGAGGCCAGCGACCAGGGCAGATCTGATGGTTAATACCTGCAGTCGGGCTCGGTGCTGCGAGGGAAAGGGGCCAAGAGACAGGGACTTAGGCACAGCCCCTCGCCCTGTGGGGTGCCCCATCTAGCAGCTCCGGGGCTTCCAGGCCAGGTGAGGCGACTCGCTGGACTGCTTGGCGCCCCTCCCTCGTGCCTCCCCCGGCAGCCACTGTCCTGTGAAAGCCACCACCCCCCACTGGTCAAAGGTATTTGGGCTCCCACTTCCAGGGAGGTCAAGGGGAATTAGGAACCAAAATACCTCTGCAGGGATGCTGGAACATGGGGGCAAGGGGCCTGCCCATCCACTTCTGTTCTGGGGCTGGACCCCGACCCTCCTCTTCCCCCCGAGGGCCTGCCCCTGGCCAGACCAGAACCCGGAGCCTGGGCCGGGTCAGAGCAGCTGGGGAGCTGCAAACCCTCCACCTGCCCTGGCGGGGGGCCCAGGAGATGGGGAGGGGGCAGGCCAGGTGAAGGGCCATGGCTCCCTGGCCATGCTCCAGTTTCCATCTCGGCTGGGGGAGAAGAGGAGGGTGGGGGGGCCACAGAGGGGGGGCTTCACACCCCACACACACACACACTTTTAGGGAGACTCTCTTGCCCCGACCAGGCCCTCGGTGCCTGACAGGTCGTGCAGAGGAGCTGAGTGTCCCAGTCCCAAGCGGCTGTGGGGGGCTGCCGCTCCGCCGTTACCCCCGCCACAGGGGAGCGACGCTTGCCCCCAGAGAAACGCCGCCAGGGCTGGGCAGAAGAGGAGCTGAGTGTCCCAGTCCCAAGCGGCTGTGGAGGGCTGCCGCTCCGCCGTTACCCCCGCCACAGGGGAGCGACGCTTGCCCCCAGAGAAACGCCGCCAGGGCTGGGCAGAGGCACCAGGGGCCCAGAGACCTGCAGGGTGGGGGTAACCTGACGAGGCCGACTGGCGAGGCACGGAGCAAGGCAAGCCCCGGCCACAGGAGCACAGGGCCCTGCCGGCAGCCCCAGCTGTTGCCTCCCCCGGTCCCTGGGATCCCCGCGGATCCTCGGCCGCTCACACACCCGGCAGCACATTGAACCCGCGTGGGCGCCGCGCTTCCGTCCTCGCCTGCCCATCACAACCCCTGGCTAGAGAGGGCGGCGCCCGCCAGCCGGCATTCATGTCACTCCACCCACCGGCGCTGAGTCACCGGGGCTTTATTTAGCACAGCTTAATAGTACGTCTGGGCGAGGGCTGAGTAATGCCTGGCCTTGTCATCCCTCCCAGCCCTCCGGAGAGCCCTGCCCGACACAGGGCCCTTCCAAGCCGTGCCCTGGGCCAGCCCCTCCCTCGCAGCTGCCAGGGCCCGACGTGAGGGAAGAGCCTTTCTGTTGGAGGGGATTTCAACGGCAACATGGCTCCCCTCTTCCCGCCTTGTGCAAACCAGCACTGCCCCGTGGGCGAACCTCCCTAGTCCGGCACGCTCTGCTCCGGCAACATCCGTGGTCCGGCACGGTTTCAAATCGCCAGATGCCCACGTAGCGTGAGTGTGGCCAAGTTTCCCCCCCTCCCATAAAGTTTGTTTGCAGGCCTCAGTCCTGGCTCTCGATGCTGACCCCAAATGTCTTCTAAGAGCCCAGGAAGCAGGGGACGTGTTGGTAATGCAGCTAGACACTACTGACCTCCCGTGGTCTGGCAAATTCTCTGGTTCAGCACCGCTCAGGTCCCAAAGGTGCCGGACTAGAGAGGCTCGCCCTTGTACGCGTTGGCGTGAGCATTCTGGGCAGGGCGCCGGAGCAGGCCAGCACATACCTGGTGTTGATTTCCTCTTGGCTTGACCCAGTTGGATGACGGCTGGCATCCGGGGCGGTTTCGTTTGCTCGCAAGGCTTTGCGGGGGGCAGGGTTTTGTGGCAGCTGTTGAGCAACGACGTAGAGGCTGGGACGGGCGGTCACTCGCAGAGCCGTTTGGCTGCTCCGCGCCTTGGCGGCAGCGGGATTATGCACCGCTTTGGTTGAGCGAGCACGGGAAGCCGCGTAGTCCTGTCTGCATGTTAACTAGCGGAGAGACCAGGCTGGGGCCGTGCTGCCGCGGTGATCGCCGGGGCCTGCGGGCGCTGGGGCTGAAGAGCTCCTGGGAGGCGGGTTGTTTGCTGAATGTCGGCCAGGAAGGGGTCTACTGGGGTTTTGTGCCAACAAACGTGACTGAGAATTAAAGTCGGGCCCCAGACTTCCCTCCCCGCCCCGCCCCGCCCCTAGCATGGGCTGAGCGCCCGGCTGGCTCGTTTAGTGAGAGCGGTACTAGGTGCTGTCTAGTCCGGCTGTAGCGCGTGAGCGGCTCTCAGAGCATGGGCGCTAGCTCATCGGCTAGCCTGCTGGACGCTCCCCGGTCACCCGGAGATGGAGCCAGCCGGCTACCTTCAAATCCCCAGCCTGACGAGAACATGGCCGGCGGTTAGGCAGCTTCTCCTGAGATCCAGAACAGTTTTCCTCCAGGATGGCGTGTTAGTGCTGGGTCGGGCCCCATGCACGCCTGTCCGTCCCCCGTCAGCCCCACGCACGCCTGTCCGTCCCCCCTCAGCCCCACGCACGCCTGTCCGTCCCCCCTCAGCCCCACGCACGCCTGTCCGTCCCCCCTCAGCCCCACGCACGCCTGTCCGTCCCCCCTCAGCCCCACGCACGCCTGTCCGTCCCCCGTCAGCCCCACGCACGCCTGTCCGTCCCCCCTCAGCCCCACGCACGCCTGTCCGTCCCCCGTCAGCCCCACACACACCTGTCCGTCCCCCCTCAGCCCCACGCACGCCTGTCCGTCCCCCCTCAGCCCCACGCATGCCTGTCCATCCCCCCTCAGCCCCATGCACGCCTGTCCGTCCCCCGTCAGCCCCACGCACGCCTGTCCGTCCCCCGTCAGCCCCACGCACGCCTGTCCGTCCCTCCTCAGCCCCACGCACGCCTGTCCGTCCCCCCTCAGCCCCACGCACGCCTGTCCGTCCCGTCAGCCCCACGTACGCCTGTCCGTCCCCCCTCAACCCCACGTACGCCTGTCCGTCCCCCATCAGCCCCACGCACGCCTGTCCGTCCCCCCTCAGCCCCACGCACGCCTGTCCGTCCCCCGTCAGCCCCACACACACCTGTCCGTCCCCCCTCAGCCCCACGCACGCCTGTCCGTCCCCCCTCAGCCCCACGCACGCCTGTCCATCCCCCCTCAGCCCCACGCACGCCTGTCCGTCCCCCCTCAGCCCCACGCACGCCTGTCCGTCCCCCGTCAGCCCCATGCACGCCTGTCCATCCCCCCTCAGCCCCACGCACGCCTGTCGGCCCCCGTTAGTCCCATGCACGCCTGTCCGTCCCTCCTCAGCCCCACGCACGCCTGTCCGCCCCCGTTAGTCCCATGCACGCCTGTCCGTCCCCCCTCAGCCCCACGCACGCCTGTCCGTCCCCCCTCAGCCCCACGCACGCCTGTCCGTCCCTCCTCAGCCCCACGCACGCCTGTCCGTCCCCCCTCAGCCCCACGCACGCCTGTCCGTCCCCCCTCAGCCCCACGCACGCCTGTCCGTCCCCCCTCAGCCCCACGCATGCCTGTCCATCCCCCCTCAGCCCCATGCACGCCTGTCCGTCCCCCGTCAGCCCCACGCACGCCTGTCCGTCCCCCGTCAGCCCCACGCACGCCTGTCCGTCCCCCCTCAGCCCCACGCACGCCTGTCCGTCCCGTCAGCCCCACGTACGCCTGTCCGTCCCCCCTCAACCCCACGTACGCCTGTCCGTCCCCCATCAGCCCCACGCACGCCTGTCCGTCCCCCCTCAGCCCCACGCACGCCTGTCCGTCCCCCGTCAGCCCCACGCACGCCTGTCCGTCCCCCCTCAGCCCCACGCACGCCTGTCCGTCCCCCCTCAGCCCCACGCACGCCTGTCCATCCCCCGTCAGCCCCACACACACCTGTCCGTCCCCCCTCAGCCCCACGCACGCCTGTCCGTCCCCCCTCAGCCCCACGCATGCCTGTCCATCCCCCCTCAGCCCCATGCACGCCTGTCCGTCCCCCGTCAGCCCCACGCACGCCTGTCCGTCCCCCGTCAGCCCCACGCACGCCTGTCCGTCCCTCCTCAGCCCCACGCACGCCTGTCCGTCCCCCCTCAGCCCCACGCACGCCTGTCCGTCCCGTCAGCCCCACGTACGCCTGTCCGTCCCCCCTCAACCCCACGTACGCCTGTCCGTCCCCCATCAGCCCCACGCACGCCTGTCCGTCCCCCCTCAGCCCCACGCACGCCTGTCCGTCCCCCCTCAGCCCCACGCACGCCTGTCCGTCCCCCCTCAGCCCCACGCACGCCTGTCCATCCCCCCTCAGCCCCACGCACGCCTGTCCGTCCCCCGTCAGCCCCACGCACGCCTGTCCGTCCCCCCTCAGCCCCACGCACGCCTGTCCGTCCCCCGTCAGCCCCATGCACGCCTGTCCATCCCCCCTCAGCCCCACGCACGCCTGTCGGCCCCCCGTTAGTCCCATGCACGCCTGTCCGTCCCTCCTCAGCCCCACGCACGCCTGTCCGCCCCCCGTTAGTCCCATGCACGCCTGTCCGTCCCCCCTCAGCCCCACGCACGCCTGTCCGTCCCCCCTCAGCCCCACGCACGCCTGTCCGTCCCTCCTCAGCCCCACACACGCCTGTCCGTCCCCCCTCAGCCCCACGCACGCCTGTCCGTCCCCCCTCAGCCCCACACACGCCTGTCCGTCCCCCCTCAGCCCCACGCACGCCTGTCCGTCCCCCATCAACTCCACATACTCCTGTCAGCCCCACGTCCTCTTGTCAGTCCCACGTCAGCCCCGTGTACTTCTGTCAGCTCAGTATACTCATGGGAGACCCATATCGGGTCCAGTCACTCCTGTCAGCTCATGAATTCATGTCAGGCGCAGGCCGGGCCCCTGTACTCAGGCCAGCCCCATGTGCGATGGGGCCCTGCACTCCTGTCAGCCACATGCTCACACCCCCGGTTGCGTGCCCCCTCCCCCCACTGTTGTCCGCAGTAGGCTCTCGCTTCTTGCCCCCCGAACGGCGCAGCAGCTGTCTGTCCGCCCACCCGGCCGAGCTGCTGCTCCCCAAGACGCCGGCTGCCACCAGCACTGTGCTTAGGCAGGACTCAGCTTGACCCCAGGCCAGGGGCGCGGGCAAAGCCTTTCCCAAAGCCATGACTTGCTCAGCCTTGGCTGACTCCAGGACTTAGCCCGCCTGATTACTCACCCTCAGGCTGCTGATAGTTGCCTGAGCTCTGCCCGCTCCAGCTCTCAGCCCAGAGCAGATCTGGCCCTCCACGTCGCTCTCGCTGCACTCAGGCATGTATCCAACCCCACTGGACCCCACAGTCCTGCTCCCTGTAGGCCGTGCACTTGTGCAGCCGCTCAGGAGAGTCCGATGACTGATGAGCAGAGCGCCCACAGCTAGGTTTGCATTTCTACGCGCGGTGCCCGTCCGCACACTCTTTGGTGCACATAACATTTATTCCACACATAGATGGGAAAATAATCCACATGTGAATGGAAAAGATTAAAGGGACCGATCCTTGCTTGCCTCGCTCTCAAGCCCTGGCCTGCTCGGCAGGAGCCAGCTGTAGGGCAGTGGTGAGCCACCCAACACCCACCATGGTCTGCCTTACAGCTCCAGGGGAGCCTGCCCTCCTGGGGGGGGAAGATGAGCAGGCTCTCAGGGGCCTTTCTCCTTCACTGCAGTAACAAGAGTCACGTGGCTCCAGGAGGCTGGCCCCTGTCAGTATAAGGAGTGAGCCACACAACATGCATAGCCTCCTGCTTCCAAAAGCCCAATGCTCTCACCACTAGGTAATGCTGCCTCTCCCTGGTCCCTCTGCCTGGCGCACGCCCCCACGGCCCCCAGGAAAGCTTACGCCCGGTTCCCCCCGCTCGACTCAAAGCAGCACACGAAGCCTCCTCCTGTTTCCTATCAGAGGTTTATTAGTCTCGTAAAAACACAACCGCAAAGGGAGGTTCCGCCCGCCGGCGCGGCATCGCCGTGAGAAGGCAAAAGGAGAGAGAGTCGCGCTGCCTCGGGGCAAGCGAAAGCCCCAGTGCCCCCCGGGTGAGGGGTACAGAGCCAGCCCCGGGGGTCCCTGCTGGACACCTGGCTGTGTTGGGCATATAACCCACGCCCTCGCTTATTGCACCAGCCGGGTGGGCGATGGCTGCACCACAGCCCCTGCTCTGCTGAGCCTCTACCTATTGCTTGGCCGTTAACGAGGCTGGGTGCACAGTGCTCAGGTGGGCAGGGCAGGCGGGATCCAGGGGCTGCCCCGGCCGGTGAGCGCTGCCCCACTTGGGGCAATGGCCTGCACTTGGCAGGTGGCCAGGTGCCAGTGCACAGCAGGGGTCCCCGCTGCTGCCTGAATTGCCTGGGGTTGGGAGCATGGTCTGTGTCTTCCCCCAGAGCTCTCGGGGCTCCGCTGGCCCAGGAGCTGCAGCGACTGCTCGGTGCCTCTGCCCACCCCGGGACGGAGCAGAGCCCGCGCCCCTGGCTGGCACGGAGCGAGCTGGCTGGGCCCCAGGGATCTGCTGGGTTAACCCGCGGCCCGCACGCCAGCTGTGTGCAGCCCAGGTGCTGAGCGTGCCGGGGACAAGGTGCCGGCTGATCCAGCGCAGACACGCCTGCAGTGCAGCTGCACAGTGCCGGCCCCTCCCACTGCAAGGTCACCGCAGTGCAGCTGCACAGTGCCAGCCCCTCCCACTGCAAGGTCACCGCAGTGCAGCTGCACAGTGCAGGCCCCTCCCACTGCTAGGTCACCACAGTCCAGCTGCACAGTGCGGGCCCCTCCCACTGCTAGGTCACCACAGTCAAGCTGCACAGTGCTGGCCCCTCCCACTGTGAGGTCACCGCAGTGCAGCTGCACAGTGCTGGCCCCTCCCACTGCGAGGTCACCGCAGAGCAGCTGCACAGTGCCAGCCCCTCCCACTGCGAGGTCACCGCAGAGCAGCTGCACAGTGCCGGCCCCTCCCACTGCGAGGTCACCGCAGAGCAGCTGCACAGTGCCAGCCCCTCCCACTGCAAGGTCACCGCAGTGCAGCTGCACAGTGCCAGCCCCTCCCACTGCAAGGTCACTGCAGTGCAGCTGCACAGTGCAGGCCCCTCCCACTGCTAGGTCACCACAGTCCAGCTGCACAGTGCAGGCCCCTCCCACTGCTAGGTCACCACAGTCCAGCTGCACAGTGCTGGCCCCTCCCACTGTGAGGTCACCGCAGTGCAGCTGCACAGTGCTGGCCCCTCCCACTGTGAGGTCACCACAGTCCAGCTGCACAGTGCAGGCCCCTCCCACTGTGAGGTCACCACAGTCCAGCTGCACAGTGCAGGCCCCTCCCACCACAAGGGCACCGTAGTGCAGCTGCAGAGTCCTGAGTGGGCTGCCAGGCCACGTGCGGGATGTGCCAGCCCTTGGCCTGACCGCCAGCAGGAACCCGCAGGAGCCCAGCTGTTCAGGGGCTGCAGCCATCCAGACACCCAGTGCTGTGGGGCTACCCGCCCCGAGCGCAGGCCTGTTCTGAGCAGGGGCTACTGGCAATGAGCCAGCGGGGCCGGGTGCACCCCCGAGAGGGGGCAGACCGGCCCAGCCAGGGAATAAAGGAGCAGAGCGCACCTCACTGGTCACGGACAGCCGCAGCGCCCAGCCAGCCACAGGCCCTGCTCCCAGCTCCACAAGCCGCCAGGCTGGACCTGTCACACGGGGCAGAGGCACCTCTAGGGCTTCCGGCTACCTCTGGGCAGGACCCTCACTGCCTGTGGCCGACCACACAGCCCCTGCAGCCTGGGCTGAGCCGGCCCGGCCTCGCCCCCTGCCCCAGGGCAGAGACACCAGTGCATTGGTAGGTGGGAATGTGGCTGCTTCCCCTCCTGTTCCTGGCTCCCCGCCCCCCCCCCCCCCGCGACTGCCTCCCCTTCTCCTCCCAGCTTCCACCCCCCAAGACTGCCTCCCCTTCTCCTCCCGGCTTCTACCCCCCAAGACTGCCTCTCCCCTTCTCCTCCCGGCTTCCCCCCCCCAAGACTGCCTCTCCCCTTCTCCTCCCGGCTTCCACCCCCCAAGACTGCCTCTCCCCTTCTCCTCCCGGCTTCTACCCCCCAAGACTGCCTCTCCCCTTCTCCTCCCGGCTTCCACCCCCCAAGACTGCCTCTCCCCTTCTCCTCCCGGCTTCCACCCCCCAAGACTGCCTCTCCCCTTCTCCTCCCGGCTTCCACCCCCCAAGACTGCCTCTCCCCTTCTCCTCCCGGCTTCTACCCCCCAAGACTGCCTCTCCCCTTCTCCTCCCGGCTTCCACCCCCCAAGACTGCCTCTCCCCTTCTCCTCCCGGCTTCCACCCCCCAAGACTGCCTCTCCCCTTCTCCTCCCGGCTTCTACCCCCCAAGACTGCCTCTCCCCTTCTCCTCCCGGCTTCTACCCCCCAAGACTGCCTCTCCCCTTCTCCTCCCGGCTTCCACCCCCCAAGACTGCCTCTCCCCTTCTCCTCCCGGCTTCCACCCCCCAAGACTGCCTCTCCCCTTCTCCTCCCGGCTTCTACCCCCCAACACTGCCTCCCCTTCTCCTCCCGGCTTCCACCCCCCAAGACTGCCTCCCCTTCTCCTCCCGGCTTCTACCCCCCAAGACTGCCTCCCCTTCTCCTCCCGGCTTCTACCCCCCAAGACTGCCTCTCCCCTTCTCCTCCCAGCTTCCACCCCCCAAGACTGCCTCTCCCCTTCTCCTCCCAACTTCTACCCCCCAAGACTGCCTCTCCCCTTCTCCTCCCGGCTTCCACCCCCCAAGACTGCCTCCCCTTCTCCTCCCGGCTTCCACCCCCCAACACTGCCTCTCCCCTTCTCCTCCCAACTTCTACCCCCCAAGACTGCCTCTCCCCTTCTCCTCCCGGCTTCCACCCCCCAAGACTGCCTCTCCCCTTCTCCTCCCAACTTCTACCCCCCAAGACTGCCTCTCCCCTTCTCCTCCCGGCTTCCACCCCCCAAGACTGCCTCCCCTTCTCCTCCCGGCTTCCACCCCCCAAGACTGCCTCTCCCCTTCTCCTCCCAACTTCTACCCCCCAAGACTGCCTCTCCCCTTCTCCTCCCGGCTTCTACCCCCAAGACTGCCTCTCCCCTTCTCCTCCCGGCTTCTACCCCCAAGACTGCCTCTCCCCTTCTCCTCCCGGCTTCCACCCCCCAAGACTGCCTCTCCCCTTCTCCTCCCGGCTTCTACCCCCCAACACTGCCTCTCCCCTTCTCCTCCCGGCTTCTACCCCCCGCGACTGCCTCCCCTTCTCCTCCCGGCTTCTACCCCCCAAACCGACCCCCCCTTCTCCTCTCGACTTCCTCCCTTCTCCTTCTGGCTTCTCCCCCAACTGCCTCCCACCTTCTGCTCTCAGCTTCCCCCCCTCCCGACTGCCTCCCCGCTTCTCCTTCCGACTTCCCCCCTCCTGCCTGGCCTGCCCGGCCCGAGGGAGCGGCTGAGAACAGACACGGCCCACCTTTGCCGCAGGGCCGGGGACTGGTGAGACGGCTGGGGCTTGGCAGCCAGCGCGGGCCGGTCGGGCTGGAGAAGACAACGCTGCTGCGGCTGGGCGCGGCGTGGCCGGCTCCGTGGGCGGAGACGGGCTCGGGGATGGGCAGCACTACAGCTGCGTGGCCCGGCCCCCGTGCCCGTGAGACCCAGGCTGCCTCTGCCCACAGCCCCGCGCCGCCGAGGAAAAGGCCCTCCCCTCCCAGAGTCGCGGCAGCTCTCCCCACGGCCTAGAAGACACGTCCTGCCACGGAGGCCCCGCCCTTCAGATGGCGGTTTGCAACCCAGGCAGTGGAACGGAGGGGACTGGAAGAACCCCAACAAGGGGCCCTTTGAGCAGCCTTAGGAGCCCCCCACATGGGGCTTAGCCGGCCCCAAGGACAGAGCCCAGGCCAGCCTGCCCTGAGGCAGCGATCCTGCAGCTTTCGGGGAAAGGCCCGGCCTGCCTCCCATGCTCCCTTCCGAGCCCCACGCTGCTTCCTCTCGGGTCACTGCCCCGCGCCCCTCACGAGGGCAGCCCCGGCCCCTCTCTTCTCCACGGGCTGGCTGCTGAGAGGGACCCGACACCGGCCCCTCCGGGCTGCTCCAATTCCTGTCAGGTCCACGGCAGGGCGAGCAGGGGAGAGGACGAGCCATGGCTCCTTCCGCCAAGCCCTCAGCCCCCCCGCGGTCCTGCCCACGGAGGCTCAGGGCTGCAGCAGGTACTTCTCCTCGTTCTTCGTCTCGTCCGCATCCGGGCTCCTCCGGGGGCAGGAGGGCGTCCTGCAGGCCTTGCACAGGATCAGGAAGAGGATGAGGATCAGCAAGGCGATGACACAGTTAAAGGAAATGGCGACCACTGCGCCGGTGGACAGCTCTGAGCCCATGGCTGTGGCCCGGGGGCAGTCAAGGGAGAGGCCGCTCACGCCCCGGGGAAAGGCAGGCCTCCCGTGCGCCCATCGACTCCGGGGCCTCTGCCTGCCCTGGGAGGGACCCCCGGCCCAACGACGGAGACGGCTGTGCCCCCCCCAAAGGCATTCGCAGAGGAGGAGTTGAACAGCTGAGTCTAGAAGGGGGCTTGAAATCCCAGCTTCAGGCGGCTGGGAGCCCCAGGCAGTTTCTGCCCCAAGTCCCCGTAGCGCTCATTCCCACGGTTAACAAGGGGTCCGCGCCTGGGGAGGAGCTTTCATGTGCTGGTGGGGATGAGGAAGGCGTTGCCTCTCGCTCGCTCTTCTCCGCGGGGGGGCTGCTTTAGGTCCTGGCCACCCTCTCCTTCACCATGACGGGTAACACAGCACTCCCCTCTCCTGGCTATCGGCTTGCACTGGGGCCGCAGGTGGTGGCAGCAGTGGGATCTCTGCTAACTCTTGGGTTGGGTTGCGCCAGAGTCCCCGAGAGATGGGAGTGGAAAGCAGCCCAGATCAGGAAGCGTAGCAGCCGGGGAGCTCAGGCCTCTGCTGCTGGAGCTCCGGGGCCGCTTCCCGTGCGGAAGGACAGGCTCGGTCTCAGCTGTGTGGCCAGAGGGAGTCGTGTCCTGATGCGCCTGGAAAGACAAGGAAAGAGTCATGAACTGAGCGAGGGAAGACGGCTCCTCCTGCCGCTGAGGTCCCCTCCAGCCCTGCCAGAGGACGAACAGGGCAGGACTGAGGCCTGCCACCACCGGGAGGGTGCTTGGTTAACTGGATGGTATGCGCTGGCGAGTCAATACAGCTCCCTGCAGACCGAGCCCCGTGGAGCCAGCACCCGGCACCACAGCCTCCTGCTGGGAGCTGCACAGCCCTGGCGCACACCTGGCTCAGGTGAACAGGACTCATTGGCCGGAGCCACCCGCTGGCTCCAGCGTCCGACTCATGGCTCTTTCCAGCTCTCCCCTCTCCGACTGGGCGAGTAGCGTCTGCGCTCTCTGGGGAGCTGGCCCGGCCTGCGGGAGCCAGGGGCTGCAGTGGGGGGCTAACACAATTGTAGTGACTCCGAGGCAGGTGGATTAGTGTCTCCGTGAGGAGAGGGGCGTGCGATGGACGTGGGGGCTGGGCAGGAGGACAGAGGGATGGTGCCAAACAGGATAAAGTCCTCTCCCCAGATGTGGCCGGCCCAACACAGGGCTGAGCCACGGGGCAGGGCCGTACGCCCACAGAATGGGGAGAAAGGCGCATTCCCGGCACGGGGCCCTGTAGCGAGCCTGTCCCCACTGGCACGCGTCCCATCTGCTCCCCACGCTCTGCCCTCCCTGGCCCTTCGGAGATTGCCCCTGCGGCCGGAAGCGGGGCAGAGAGCCACCCTGGCAAGCTGCTGATGGATTCTTTGAGCTCACATGGAGAGTCCCTGTAGAACCCGGCACCACAGCTGGCCCTAGGCAGCCCTCCGGGTCGAGGCAGAAGCGGACCCGGGCTGCCCAGCAGGAGCCTAAGGGGGGAGGGACGCTGGCGGGAGAGCGCGGGACCCAGCTCTGAAGGCATCACTGCAGAAGTAGGAGTGACAACCCCATGGCCCCTCTGCAACAGCTTTGCCCCCTGCCCCGCCCCGGCTTTTGGGTCAGGACCCCCAGGGTTACAGCACCGCGACATTTCCAACAGAACCACCTGAAACCGAGGGTGGAACTGACCACGACAGGCCACTGTGGGGGTGTGACGGCACGTTGGGGTCCCCCGTCTCCTGCACCCCGAAATGGCACAAACAGACTGCACCAGCCGGTGGAATAGAGGAAGTTTATTGCCTCTCCAGGATACAGCACAGCACAGATGTAGTCTGGTCACAGCTGGGCTAGGATGCCTCAGGCCCCCTTGAGTTGGGGGGAGACTGGGCCCCTAAACTCCAGCTCCTCTCCCTAGGCTGTCTCATCCATCCTCACAGACAGCCACCAACCAACTAACTAACTTCCAGCCCTGCCCCCCAGCCAGGGCAGCATTCACCTTCCTTTGTTCCTCTCCATGGGGGGTGGCTGGTCACTGGTTTGCATAGTGACTCATCCTGTTTTGCTGGGTCGTGGTCCCCACGACAGCCAGTGGGGGTTACCCCAGAGCCAGCAGCATAGAAACCAGCCAGGTACCCCAACTACGTCACAGGGGGTCTCCCAACTTCCTGTGCAGGCCGTGAGCTGCGCCACGGACCCGCGCCAGGCTGGCAGTGCCTACGCCCCTGTGCCCGGGCTCCAATCCGCAGGGCGCCACGGCCCGTCCGGCGTTTCTCCGTTCCCAGCGCCGGCCGGAGCAAGTCACCCGAGAGTCACGAGCTTCCGCCAGAGCCACTGCACAGAGCCAGAAGGGGGAACGTTTGCGAGTTCGCCGCCATCGCCCAGGAAGCCTCCTCGGGGCGCTGCTGCCGTTCATCAACGGAGCCTTTTCATGCCGCCAAGGGAGCTCTGCCCAGCGCTCCACAAGCCGGCCTCTGTTCCTTCCCCAGCTGCACAGCCGAGCCCTGCCGGGCCCAGCGCCTCCTGGGAAGTGCCAAGATTCGGTGCCTGGACGGGGCAGCGCCCCGGGGAGAGGCAGGCTGGATTCCAACAGCCCTTCGGGCCTGGGGACGGGGCCGCCGCCTGGGGGGCAGCTCTTCGTGGGGGGGTCTCATGGCGACACACAAACACCCAGGGGGCAGGGAGGCGGAGGCCTGGAATTCCTGCTGCACATGGCCGAGCCCAGGCCGCCCGCCGCGCTCCCTGCCCCCAACCTGGAGCCAGGAGGGGAAACAGCCACCGGACACATCAGGGAACACCCCCACCTGGGCAGGAGCGCGGCTGTCCTGGCCAGAGCAGGGGGAGGGGCACAGGACCGGGCTGGTGGCACAAACGCCCCCCCCCCCCCTCCGGCCAGCACCCTGTTGCACTGGGCTAGGGCCCAACTCTGCTCCCCTGTCTCTAAGTTGCAGGCATAATGAGGAAGCTTCTTGGAGCTGCCTCCCTCCTCGCCCCAGCCATTCGCCCGGCAGTAACCCGCTGCCAGCCTCCTTATGTAAGCAGAGCCCCATCCCCAGGCGGCAGGACACAGCTCCTCCCCCGTGGCTGGATCCCCCCGGCTCCCTCCACAAAGGAGTCCAGACGGTCTCTCTCTGCCCCTGCAGGGCACGGGACCGTCCCCTCCCCCCCATCTCCCTCCTCTCGCAAGCCAGCGCTGCGCCCTGGGGGCAGCCAAACAAACTCTGGATCTGCAGATGGGCGCGGTGCTTCGGCCACGCAGTCCTTCCCACGGCGCCCAGCTGGGAGGGGCCCGCGAGCTCCTCTCCCTCATCCGAACCCCCGACACAATTTCTCCTCTCCCGGGTGTGTGAATCCGGCAGGCCCTCCCGCCAAGTGTGGCGTTGCATTCTTAAAGGGACACGGCCAGCCACTCCACTTCTAAAGCAGAAATACCCCTCCCAGTTGCGGCTAGCGAAGCTCCGGGGGGCTTTATGCGTGTGCTCTGATTTTCCGCCTCTCACCGACGGGAGAACGGAACGAGCCCCACCGAGTCTTCTTGTTTTACCAGGTAGCAATTCCACTTTCTGTTTGCTCGTGCCCAGCCCAGGGTGGCAATGCCGGGGGAGCAAATGCCTCCCCACACTCGACGAGTTGGCTCTGTTTTTCAGCAGCTCTCGCCGGAACGAACAGCAGAAACTGGTCTTCATGGTCTTCTGCTCTTCAAAAACACGGCTAAAAGTGGGCCTAAGGCCGGAGCCTTAGAGGGGTCAGGGACTGCCCACGTTCAGAAACTCAACAGGACGTTTCCTCTCTCGGTCTGAAATGACTTTTTGGTGTGAAGGGTTAGTTCGTGCTTTTCAAAGGGTTTTTAACAAGGCTACGTCAAAGCCCAACCTGTCAGGTGACTGTATTTGGGGAAAAAACGCTTGTGAAAACGTCTGAGATTACATAAGAACGGCCAGACGGGGTCAGACCAAAGGCCCATCCAGGCCAGTGACCGGTACCAGATACCCCAGAGGGAGTGAACAGTACGGGAACCCCCAAGGGACCCCTCTCCTGTCGCCCATTCCCAGCCGCTGACAAACAGACGCCAGGGACACCATCCCCGCCCAGCCTGGCTAAGAGCCATTGACGGACCTAACCTCCATGAATCTCTAGCTCTTTTTTTAACCTTATGGCCTTGGCCTTTCGGACCCTTGGCAAGGAGGTTCATAGAACCCTAGAACTGGAAGGGACCTCGAGACGCATCAAGTCCAGTCCCCTGCCCTCATGGCAGGACCCAGCACTGTCTAGATCCCTGCCAGGTGTGTGTCCAACCTGCTCTTAAATATCTCCAGTGATGGAGATTCCACGGACTCTATTTATTCCAGTGTTTCACCGCCCCGACCAATAGGGAGTTTTTCCTAATGTCCAACCTAAACCTCCCCTGCTGCAATTTCAGCCCATTGCTCCTCGTCCTGTCCTCAGAGGTCAAGGAGATCCATTTGTCTCCCTTCTCCCTGTAACACCCTTGTAGATACTTGAAAACACTCTCAGGTCCCCTTTCCACACTACACAAGCCCAGTTCTTTCAGTCGTCCCTCATCGCTCGTGTTTTCTCAGAGGTTCCACAGGCGGTCTGTGCGTGGTGTGAAACCCACTTCCCTTTGCTTATTTTAACCCTGCTACCAAAGGAGGAGTAAGTAAAACGTCCTTGTTTACTTCCACTACTCCAGGCACGACTGTAGAGATCTCTCTGAGCCTCCCTTTGAGTCTGTTTCCCAAGCTGGAATGTCCCAGATTTACTGCTCTCTCCTATGGCAGCCTTTACACTCCCCTCGGCATTTTTGTTGCCTTCTCGTCAATTTGGGGACTTTTTTTTTTTTTATCGTGAAAGTGTCCTAGAATGGGACAGCGTTTGGTGCCCAGTCCAGCTGAGAAGGGCTGGGCCCCTGCCCTGTATGTATCAAGCCTTCTGCATGGGCATTTGCTCTGAGACAGAAATGAATTACTAGTACCCGGCAGGACACGTAATGGGAGAAATCGATGGCACCTTTTCTCTGCCACGGTGACACAGAGTGGCCTGGGTGAGGCCTTCAGCCACTTTCTGCCTTGTCCCACTGTGTCCGAACACCCCCCTGCCTTGTCCCACTGTGCCCGAACCCCCCCTTGTCCCACTGTGCCCGAACACCTGGCAGACACGGGATCCCCTGGGGTTTCAGAGCCTGCGGCAGCGCCCCAAACGTGTCATTCTCAACCGCCTCGGAAAGGTGCAGGCCAAACCATGGGTGTGAGATGCCATCAGGGCGGGGCCCCACGGCGGTCCCGCTCTGGGCCCCCATCACACTACTTTCAGGACTTCCCACTGTGCTTTCTCACCCCAAATCGCACACCAGCAAGCTCGCCCTGAAAGCGCCCGGCCTGGAAGGAAGGCGCTGGGGAAGGGACAGAAGGGGGCATTTCCTCACTCCCCAAAGGACCGCAACACAGTGGGGAGGGAGTCACGGCACCGTCCCATAACGGGGGGCAGGCAGGCCCCGCTCAGAACACAGGAAAGGGGTCGGGGGCACAACAGATGCACTGATGCTACGAGAGCCTCCGAGGCCAGTTGTGGGGCGGCCACTCCGGAAAGCAACTCCAGCCCCGAGTCCTCGCAGAGGGAAACTGCACCAGCGACAGGGCTCAGCCGGAGATTTGTGCACACTCACACCCCGCCCGCCCGCCGCTCACACCCACCCCAGTGGTGGGTAGGGCACCATCGTGGGTGGGAGCGTCGCCTTCCTCTGAACCATCACGTGCTGGGCACCGGCACGGGCAGGGCACCCGACTCGCCAGCCTGCTCCCTCGTGACACGTCCCGTCGTGCAGGGACACAGACCGTGCCAACGATATGGCCAGGCCCTGTGGGAAGATGGGCATGGGGCTGCTTTTCGACTGGGGATGGGGGCGGGCCTGGCCCTTCGGTTCTCCCCCCGCTGCCTGTCGGTGGCGCGTGTCAAACATCCCTCTGCTGCCGTCTCCTCTGCCTCCCCCTTGGCCGCACGCACTGCAGCGGGGCCGCATTTCCAGCACCAACGGCAGCAGCACCTGGCCTGCTAGAAGCCCCTCGACAACGCCAGTCCCCGTCCCCATAGGGCCCATGCAGCCCAGGGGTTCGGCCAGCTGTGCCTCTGCACAGGGGGGAGGTGGAAGCGCCAGTGCAAAGGCACAGACAACCAACTCTGCACAGGGCAAAACAAGCACATCGGTCCCCGCACGCCCGGGCCGGGGGAGGCTCAGCCCAGAGCAGCAGGGAAACCAAAGCCGCCCCCTCCCCCACGGTCCCTTATGCAACTTTGCAAGGAGGAAACTTTGAGAGGTTCCATCCTGCAGCCCCCAAACAAGCCGCGGGGTAAACGCTGCACCAGGGGCGGCGGGAGCCGGCCAGGCGCTTTCCCCGAGCCTCTGTCAAAATCTAAGGCAGCATGTCTGGAAATTGAGGCGGCGTTTTTTGGAGGGGGGGGGGCTGCATCCAAGGAGTGGGATGTATGCAAACGGGGGGGGGGGGGGGGGGATTGTGGGCATGCAAAGGGTGCCCGTGCCTGCATTCAGAACGAGGGTGTCTCTGTGTGCAGGCAAACTGCAACCCGAGTGCACAGGAAGGGGTACTGCTGTGTCTGTGTGCATGCAAAGAGGGGTGCTGTGCACAGGGAATGGGTGGCTGTGTCTGTGCATACAAACGGGGGTGCTGTGCACAGGAAGGGGTGCTGGGGTGTCTGCATGCAAACAGGGGTGCTGTGCACAGGGAAAGGGTGCTGGTATGTCTGTGCATACAAACGGGGGTGCTGTGCACAGGGAAGGGGTGCTGGGGTGTCTGTGCATGCAAAGGGGGTGCTGTGCACAGGGAAGGGGTGCTGGGGTGTCTTTGCGCATGCAAAGGGGGTGCTGTGCACAGGAAGGGGTGCTGGGGTGTCTGTGCATGCAAAGGGGGGTGCTGTGCACAGGGAAGGGTGCTGGGGTGTCTGCGCATGCAAAGGGGGGTGCTGTGCACAGGGAAGGGGTGGCTGTGTCTGTGCATACAAACGGGGGTGCTGTGCACAGGAAGGGGTGCTGGGGTGTCTGCATGCAAAGAGGGGTGCTGTGCACAGGAAGGGGTGCTGGGGTGTCTGTGCATGCAAAGGGGTGCTGTGCAAAGGAAGGGGTGCTGGGGTGTCTGTGCATGCAAACGGGGGTGCTGTGCACAGGAAGGGGTGCTGGGGTGTCTGTGCATGCAAAGAGGGGTGCTGTGCACAGGAAGGGGTGCTGGGGTGTCTGTGCATGCAAAGGGGTGCTGTGCACAGGAAGGGGTGCTGGGGTGTCTGTGCATGCAAAGGGGTGCTGTGCACAGGGAGGGGTGCTGGGGTGTCTGTGCATGCAAAGGGGGTGCTGTGCACAGGAAGGGTGCTGGGGTGTCTGTGCATACAAACGGGGGTGCTGTGCACAGGAAGGGGTGCTGGGGTATCTGTGCATGCAAAGGGGGTGCTGTGCACAGGAAGGGGTGCTGGGGTGTCTGTGCATGCAAAGGGGGGCGCGTGTGCATTCAAGGAGGCGGGGGGTGCCGGCCGGCGCACAGAGCTTGGCTGCTCCAGCCGGGGGGTCGGTGCATTACCTGGCTCGGCGCGGAAGTTGCTGCGGGAGCCCGGTGCGCAGGCAGCAGCGGCTCAGTGCCCAGCTGCGAGTCCCGGAGCAGAGCCCCGCGGGAGGCGGCGGCTCCGGAGCGGCGGCGGGGGAGGGAGCAGGGGAGGCGGCGATCGAGCGGCAGCCCCCATGGCCGGGGCACCCCCAGCCCGGCCCCGCCTCCCGCTCCTCGGCCCGCAGCGCCCCCCGCCCCCACGCGAGATTTCACTCCCGCAACTTTCCCCGGCGGGGGGGGCAGCGCCCGGCTCCTGCCCCCCCGGGCGTGTCTGCGGGCGGCCCCACGCGTGTCACGGCCACGCGCGCACAGAGCGCGGGGGGCACCTGCAGCCGGACCCCCCCCGCCCACTGCGCTCCGGCGCGCGCGGGGCCCCCCCACGCAGGCGCTGCTGCAGGGCGGGGGGGGGAGACTCCGCGGAGCGCCACAAACAACCCCTCCCTCCTGCCAGCTGTCTGAGCCGGGGCGGGGCTTCCCGGCCACGCCTCTGCCGTCCTCCCCTCCCATTGGCCGCCTGGCGCCCACCCGCCTCCTCATTGGCCGGGCAACAGGCCGGCCCCGCCCTCTCCCACATCAGCTGGGGCAGCGTGGCCCGGGGCCAGTCCCGAAGGGTCCCCGGGGATGCGGAGCCCTGCCCCCCCCCCCTTCATCCCCTGCTGCGCTCACTAGGCCTCACTGCCCTGGGCTGTGTCCCGGCCCCGCTTCTACCTGCCCCGCCCCGCAACCCCGGGTCAAGAGCAGAACAGCAGACTTCTCCCCTGGCTGACTCGCGGGACCCCCCCCACACACACACAGAACACCCCCTCACACACACACACACAACACCCCCTCTCTCTCACACACACACCCAACACCCCCTCACACACACACCCAACACCCCCTCACACACACACACACACACAACACCTCACACACACACACCCCTCTCTCTCACACACACTCACACCCCTTCCCCCTGTTCCTGCGTGAGACCCTCGTGCCAGAGGCCTTGCACTGAGGCCCAGCTGTCTGGCTGGCCGTTTGGGGCCAGGATGTTTGTGTGTTTCTTTTCAATTCTGCGTGAATTTAGCACTGAGCAAGGAGGGGGGTAGAAAGGAAACTCCCCTCTCTACCCTGGGGAAGAGCAGACAGCACGCACCCTTCACGCACACTTACATGTGATCAGGAATGTCTGGCACTGGCAGGCCGGGCTGCTCATGCCGAAGTCCTCCTGTCTCCACTGACCCCTGACAAACCCCCCACTCTTCACAGACCCCCAGCTGGGACCAGCTCTTCACAGACCCCCAGCTGGGACTGACCCCTGGCAAGCACCCCGCTGGGATGGGCACACTGAGGTGTTGGTTTTGTTAAAATAAGTATTGGGAGTATAAAGATGTGTGTAGTGTTCAGACTCCATTGAATGCGTGTGAGTTGCTGCCTGCATTCATTTGACTGGTCACCTCCATAGCCCGTCTTATAAGGTGATATTTCAGGCCTCCACAATAGCCAGACAGCAGAGAAGCATTAACTACTGTGAAATTGGTCTCCAACAAAGTGTAAGAAGGCCCAATGACAGCTGTGTGGATTGCGTCTCCTCTGTCTCCCCGCCCTACAGCTGCAAATGACCTCTCCCATCAGCTGAGTTTGCAACTCACAGCAGGAGGAAGGGAACAAAAAGCACTGACAAGAAGAAGCTGTTTCTGGTTGCTGCTTGAACTGTGTGGGGCAGGGATTCAAGGGGAGCCAGGGTTGGCCCCAAAGGACTTGTAAGGTTTGCTTTTAGAAATGCAAGATCGGAACTCGGCGGTGCACATGGTTTCTGGCTTTACCCTTGTAAATAACTTCCTTATTTCCTTTTCCTAGCTCACAGCTCTTTAGCTAGTTCATTACGGGATTGGCTTCAACCCTAAGGCTACGTCTACACTGCCACGCTATTTCGGGAGACCGGAGTATCCCGAATTAGCTGTCCCGCGTCTTCCCAGCAAGCCCGTTACTTCAGGCTCACTATTCCGACGTCCCTGTAAACCTCATTCCATGAGGAGTAAGGGAAGTTTCGGAATAGCGGGTTATTTCCAAATTTGGCGCTGTGTAGACCGCAGCGAATGATGAAATCAGCTGTTTGGAAATAGCAACGAAATAAGAGATGCAATTTGCATAGCTCAGATTGAGACTCTTATTTCGAGTTACGGTGCAGTGTAGACGCACCTTAAGTGACGGGTCCTTTGGGACCGGGAGTCCCCTGAATAGTGCTGTGGACCTTGGGGGAAGGGGTCACCCAGGCAAGCTTGCCTGGATGGCAAGACAGACAGAGTAGGGATGTTAATGGGTAACCGGTACCTGGAGAGCAGCCCCCTGCCCATGGCCAGCCACAGGCGGAGGGCTGCTCCAGCCCCGTTGGGCCCCCCCATGGGGCTGGGAGCCAGCAGCCCTGTGGAAGTGGCCTTGGAAGCAGCAATGGCTCCTAGAAGTGGCAGTGGCTCTTGTGCCAGAAGCAGCCGGGCTGGAGTGCCCCCAGCATCCCTGTTTAATCAGTGAATCGGTTAAAGTTAACGTTTAACTGGTTAACTGAGATTGCACACCCCTAGACCGCGCGCCCCAGGGCAGTGTCTCGCGCCGAGGTTTGACTGTTACAGTGCCTGAGGCATTTACACTTGGCAAATGGCTGGTGAAAACGAAGTGTAGAATTCATAGCCCAGCTGGGGGGTTTTCGCTGGTTCCTATCAGCAGCACCTTCCAGGGTTCCCGCTCAGATTTTCCATCCATGAGCAGGGGGAGTTTTGTCCTGTGCACCAATATAGAGGTCACGTGCACTTGGTCGGATGGGTGCCCATATATATTTCAATATTATGGCAGAAGGGATATAAAACAGCCCTTCCCAGGCACCAAGAATTAAAAAGGGCTGTCAAGTCGGAACTTTCACCCGCACACCCTAATTACTAAGGCTGACCCCAAGTACCAACGTCCTGTGTCGTGCCCTCAGTTCCAGATAAGGTAAAAAGTCATCCCCCTCTTCCCCCCCCCACACATACTGCAACGTTTGAACAATAGGCTGGTTTTTTAATGACCTATGCTGAGCAGCTACACAACACCAGTAATAAAAGGGGACAGGAAGGGTTTCCGTGGCTGCTGCGGTTCTCAAGGTTGGCAGAACCTGACCGGCCACAAGTGAACTGTGTCTAGTACTTTGCAATGGGTAGACTCCGCAGATGGTGGCTGCCGGAGTTGGAGCCAGGCTGCGTGTGGCTGCCGCAGGGCCGCGGTGCATGGTGACCGCATGGTGAACCTATTATAATATGGGTGGGCTGTGCCCACAAAAACTCATGATCTCATCTACATGTGTTGTTCATCTATAAAGTGCTGCCAGACCATTTGTTGTGTGTTAGGTTTATCCCGTACAGACTAACTCGGCTACCCCCTGGAGCTATTATAATATGAAGGATTCTGATGATTGTTTCCTACATCTTTGCTGTGATGTGCTGCTTTCTTTCCACTTGGGTGTTCCTTCAATAGGAGCTGTGTTACATTCCGGGCTGCGTAAGCCCGACTCCTAGACTACATCTGCACTGCAGGCTTCTTGCACAAGAACAGCCATTCTTGAGCAAACACTTGTGGAGCAGCTACACGGCACACAAGTTCTTGCACAAGAAAATTGACAGTAAAGCATCAGAAGAGAGGGCTTCTTGCGCACGGGTTATTCCTCTCCCCATGAGGAGCTCTTGCGCAAGAGGGCAGTGTGGACAGGAACAGGGGTTTCTTGTGCAAGAAACCCCTATGGCTAAAATGTCGAGTGTGATGGAATATCGATTGTGACGGAATGTCGAGTGTGACGGAATGTCGAGTGTGATGGAATATCGATTGTGATGGAATATCAATTGTGATGGAATGTCGAGTGTGACGGAATGTCGAGTGTGATGGAATATCGATTGTGATGGAATGTCGAGTGTGATGGAATATCGATTGTGATGGAATGTCGAGTGTGTCCGGTATTTTTGTTGATGCCATCTGGAAATGCTATTCACCAGTGCTCGGTGGAGAGCCAGGGCTGCCACGCTGCGGCCTCATCCCCCTGCCCCACGGCAGCTGGGGAGAGAGCGTGGAGCCTGCTGAGGCCTCAGCCTGGACCCTGATGGTGGCTGGAGGAGAGAGTCGGGGCTGGCATGGCCTCTGTCCTCCCTAGCAGCTGGAGGGGAAGAGGGAGAGCCAGGGCTGGTGTGGCCAGGATGGGAGGGGGCAGAGCCGGGGTTGGCGTAGTCTTGGCCCTGCCCAGCACCTGAGGCAGGAGGAGAACTGGGGCTAGCCCACCCTCAGGAGCAGGGAAAGCCATGGCTGGACCAACCTCAGCCTGGTGGCCTGGGGGCGAGGGGGCAGGCCAGGGCTGGGGACAGCCGGGGTGGGGGGTGGGGAGAGAACCAGGGCTGCCTAACCCCAAAGAGAGAGAGAAAGAAAAATCCCTGTCAGTTAAAGTGTCCATGAAGAAAGAAAGAAAGAAAGAAAGAAAGAAAGAAAGAAAGAAAGAAAGAAAGGACTTTGTCCTCCCCTTCTCCCCTCTTTTTCAGCTTCATATTTTGGAAGTGGCTTGTGCCCACGAAGGCTCAGGATACGGTTTGTCAGTCCCTAAGGCGCTACAGAACCACTGGGCTGTGTCTAGACTGGCAAGTTTTTCCGCAAAAGAAGCTGCTTTTGCGGAAAAACTTACCAGCTGTCTACACTGGCCACTTGAATTTCTGCTTTTGCACAAAAGGGCCAGTGTAGACAGCTCAGAATTGTTTTGCGCAAAAAAGCCCCGATCGTGAAAATGGCGATTGGGGCTTTTTTGCGGAAAAGTTCATCTAGATTGGCCACGGATGCTTTTCCACAAAAAGTACTTTTGCGGAAAAACGTCTGTGCCAGTCTAAACGCTCTTTTCCGCAAAAGCATTTAACGGAAAACTTTTCCGTTAAAAGCATTTGTGGAAAATCATGCCAGTCTAGACATAGCCCTGGTGTTTTTTAAGTTTCTTTAGTTACAGATGAACATGGCTCCCCCTCGGAGACCCTGGAATGCACAAGATCAACCGTAAATTCCAAAGCACCCTCTTCCAGGTGGCTCTCTATCCTGAGTGTCTCAAAAATCCCCACTGGTATCAACTGGGCAGCCAGTAATTCCAGCCGGAAAAACCCTTCGACTGAGATCAGAGATGCAGGCGGATTAGAGCGGGTGAAGAGTCTAGAGGGGAATTCCCAAAGCTCTGGTGAGGCAGATCCATGAACTACTCACCATGGGACCTCTGGCTGTCTGTGGCTGGCTCAGGCTGCAGCCCTGAGCTTCCTGGCATGACATGGGGCATCGGGTGGCTTCCTGCTGGGTTTGCAGAGAAGGACAGGCCTGGGACTAAGGAGGGTTCCATTCTTGGCTCTGCCACAGGCTTCCCGGGTGACCTTGTGCAAGTCACTTATCTTCTCTGGGACCTCCCTCCCGAGCTGTCGGAGGAGGGTAATAATCCTTCCTGTCTTCCACTCATCATGCCCCACTCTCTGGGGGAGGGCTGTCTCCTGGTTGGTGTTGGTACAGATGCTCCGTGCAGTAGGGCCCAGATTGTGGTCACAGTGCAGCACCTGGCAACATGCGACCCTGATCTCCAAGCCCTTCGTGTCATGCAAAGAACCCTCGCGGCCCGAGCATTTGAAAGACTCGGGGCCTGATTCTGCTCTCCTTTCTGCTTTGCAAGATGGCAGGCAAAGCTGCGATGGGCCAGACAGGAAGGATGGTGCAATGGTTAGAGCGCTGGCCAGGGACTCCATTCCCTGCTCTGTGAAACGCTGTCCGGGGTCCTGAACCTCTCCCCCCTGCACACCCATCAAAGCCCATTTCTGCAGGATGTGGCGCAACAGCTGCCCCGGAGATCAGATTTTGGGGAGCGGCCGAGCTTTCTCTGAAGGATTTTGATAAGCAACAGGGCGACCAATAGCATGCACTCCCAGCACTCTGTGCCTTCAGCTCCCTGGTCTCAGCACACTTTAGAAAGGGCAGTGAGCCCACTTTGGCGCCAGTGAGGAAACCAAACCATGGCAAGGTCAAGTGTCATGGGCAAGGGCAGCCAGCAAGTCAGTGGCATGGCTGGGAGTGCAACTCAGGCGTTCTAGTCCAACGCCTGGAACAGCAGCCATGCTGGAATTGGGCCGGGGTATCCGGCGTCTTGCAGAAAGGCCAGTGGGGGAAATGCATTTGCTAGCCCTGTCCTCTGGAAACCAGCACGCAGATTTCCAAACCGCAGGGGATGTGGGCCCTGCACAGAGTGGAGCTAATGCTCGTGCTGAGGATGGGCGTAAGAAATCGGGCCGGGGTGACGGGAGCAGGGGAGACATGCGCCGGGAATCAGCCTGCCTCACTAGCCGGCAGCCGGCGTTTGCTGATTCTGCTGGGGTAAATAATAAATACAAGGCGCTGGCTAGACCCAGGGGTCCCAGTTCTGAGGCAGTTCTATAGCGAACCGTGACAGGGGCTCTGCCCCACACCGGCCCTTTAAGGGTAAAAACCCAGCCCTGGGGGAGAGAGAGCAAAGCCCACAGCTGAGGCAGATATGGCCAATTATGGCCCAGCTGGGGGCTGTATAAATAAGGGCTGGGGGGGACTAGCTGAGGCTTGCTGGAGCTGGGGAGCAGGAGGGACCTAGCTGCCAGGGAAGCTGGAGGCTTCTAGAGACAGAGCAGGGCTGAGGAAAGGCCTGAGGGTACATGGGGGGCAGCCAGGGCAGGCCTGGGGGGCAGGTCCACCCCCCTTGCCTGTGCTGAGTGGCCATGTCAGATGCAGTTTGCCCCTGAGGCAGGGGCTAGATGAGGACTGGCTGGAGACAAGGTGGGCAGAGGGGAATTGGGGTTCCCTGGGAGGGGAGGACCCCAGAGTGTAGAGACTGATAACCCCTCCCCCTGGAAGGGGGCTGAGAGGCATGGGAGTGGGCTTGGCCAGAGGGACGGGTGCTGCAGTCTGGGAGCGACGTGGGCCTGGAATTGAATCAAGGAGTGTGGACATGGAGAGACACCAGCCAGCAGGGGGCGCCCTGGTGAAGAGCTAATCCCCAAGGCTGCCAGCAGGGGGCGCCCTGGTGAAGAGCTAATCCCCAAGGCTGCCAGCAGGGGGCGCCCTGGTGAAGAGCTAATCCCCAAGGCTGCCAGCAGGGGGCGCCCTGGTGAAGAGCTAATCCCCAAGGCTGCCAGCAGGGGGCGCCCTGGTGAAGAGCTAATCCCCAAGGCTGCCAGCAGGGGGCGCCCTGGTGAAGAGCTAATCCCCAAGGCTGCCAGCAGGGGGCGCCCTGGTGAAGAGCTAATCCCCAAGGCTGCCAGCAGGGGGCGCCCTGGTGAAGAGCTAATCCCCAAGGCTGCCAGCAGGGGGCGCCCTGGTGAAGAGCTAATCCCCAAGGCTGCCAGCAGGGGGCGCCCTGGTGAAGAGCTAATCCCCAAGGCTGCCAGCAGGGGGCCCCCTGGTGAAGAGCTAATCCCCAAGGCTGCCAGCAGGAGGCGCCGTGGCGGTAAGTGTCCCGTAACACGAACTAGCCATGTTATTCTGGAAGTGTAAACAGCTCTGGGAGCCGCGTAGCCACCCTCTGCTGGCCAAACAGCCTCACGTGGCTAGTGGCCGAGGGCAGAGGCTCCTGCGCCATCCCGTCAGGACTAAAAGAAGCCGCCAGCCCCTGCTGACCCTGGCTAAGGGCGTGGGGCCGAGAGGCTCTGTGCAGCAAGGCCGGTGGCTGAGCCTGTCTGCGGTTGGGAACAGTCTGTGTTCTCCTGTGCCCCGTGAGGGTACCTGGGCTGGTCTGACAGCTGGGGCTTTGGGCTTCCCCCAGCCCTTGCACTGGTCCACATGCCCACCTACTGCAGAGGGAAGGGGGGGCAGGTGGGCAGAGAGATCTCTGGGCCCTGGACTGCACTGGCATGGGAGGGAAACCTGCCCCACTTCAAGGCTGGCTCAGGGCTCTGGTAGGGGCCTGCCAAGCCACGCTCCTTCAGAGGAGAAGTGAGGCCTGTTTGTGGTCCCAAACGGGGGGGGGGGGGGGGGGTCTGTGTAGCACCAACGGACAGAACCAAACCTGGGATCTCTGGGGCTTAGCACATGAGCCTCTGCCTCTGGGAGGCTTGGGGGGGGGGGGGGAAGGTGTCACTGAGCCATAGAAAAATCAGTTGGGGGCTGCACACAAGTGAGAAGCAAGAACCACATTCCCCTCGCACACCAGAGTCTGGGGGAGGGCCTGGCCCGTCAGGCATAAGATGAATGTGTGTGTTTGCACAACGTGTCCATGGTGTGTGTGTGAATGCGCAGGGGCTAAGGGTCTGTGTTGTGTGTGCTTGGGCTCAGCCTCTGTGGGGTGTGGGTGTGTGCGTGCTTGGACTAGAATTAAGGCTGTGTGTGTGTGTGTGTGTGTGTGTGTGTGTGAGCGCACGCAGGCTAAGGATGTGGGGGAGCTAAAGGTACTTGGGCTAAAGGTCTGCGGGTGTGTGTGTGCACACTTGGGCTAAGGGTGTAGGGTGGGTGGGCAGGTGTGCATGGCATGGGGGGGTGTGCGTGCATACTTGGGCATGAGGGGGTGTGTGTGTGTGCGTGCATGCATGCTTGGGCATGAGGGGGTGTGTATGTGTGTGTGTGCATGGCATGAGGGTGTGTGTGTGCGCGCATGCTTGGGCATGAGGGGGGTGTGTGTGTGCATGGCATGAGGGTGTGTGTGTGTGTGTGTGCATGCTTGGGCATGAGGGTGTGTTTGTGTGTGTGTGTGCATGGCATGAGGGTGTGTGTGTGTGCGCGCGCATGCTTGGGCATGAGGGTGTGTGTGTGTGCATGGCATTAGGGTGTGTGTGTGTGTGTGCATGCTTGGGCATGAGGGTGTGTTTGTGTGTGTGTGTGTGTGTGTGTGCATGGCATGAGGGTGTGTGTGTGTGTGTGTGCATGGCATGAGGGTGTGTGTGTGTGTGTGTGCATGCTTGGGCATGAGGGGGTGTGTGTGCATGCTTGGGCATGAGGGGGTGTGTGTGTGTGTGTGTGTGTGCATGCTTGGGCATGAGGGGGTGTGTGTGTGTGTGTGTGCATGCTTGGGCATGAGGGGGTGTGTGTGTGTGTGTGTGTGCATGCTTGGGCATGAGGGGGTGTGTGTGTGTGTGTGTGCATGCTTGGGCATGAGGGGGTGTGTGTGTGTGTGTGTGTGTGTGCATGCTTGGGCATGAGGGTGTGTGTGTGTGTGTGTGTACATGCATGCTTGGGCATGAGGGTGTGTGTGGGGGAGGGGGTGTGTCTGTGCATGGGCTAAGGGTTCCTGGGGGGGGGGGGGTGTCTGTGCATGGGCTAAGGGTTCCTGCGGGGGGTGTCTGTGCATGGGCTAAGGGTTCCTGGGGAGGGGGTGTGCCTGTGCATGGGCTAAGGGTTCCTGGGGGGGGGTGTCTGTGTATGGGCTAAGGGTTCCTGGGGGAGGGGGTGTCTGTGCATGGGCTAAGGGTTCCTGGGGGGGTGTCTGTGCATGGGCTAAGGGTTCCTGGGGGGGGGTGTCTGTGCATGGGCTAAGGGTTCCTGGGGGGGGGGTGTCTGTGCATGGGCTAAGGGTTCCTGGGGGGTGTCTGTGCATGGGCTAAGGGTTCCTGGGGGGGGGGTGTCTGTGTATGGGCTAAGGGTTCCTGGGGGGGGTGTCTGTGCATGGGCTAAGGGTTCCTGCGGGGGGTGTCTGTGCATGGGCTAAGGGTTCCTGGGGGGGGGGTGTCTGTGCATGGGCTAAGGGTTCCTGGGGGGGGGGTGTCTGTGCATGGGCTAAGGGTTCCTGGGGGGGGGTGTCTGTGTATGGGCTAAGGGTTCCTGGGGGGGGGTGTCTGTGCATGGGCTAAGGGTTCCTGGGGGGGGGTGTCTGTGCATGGGCTAAGGGTTCCTGGGGGGGGGGTGTCTGTGCATGGGCTAAGGGTTCCTGGGGGGGGGTGTCTGTGCATGGGCTAAGGGTTCCTGGGGGGGGGGGTGTCTGTGTATGGGCTAAGGGTTCCTGGGGGGGGGGGTGTCTGTGCATGGGCTAAGGGTTCCTGGGGGGGGGGGTGTCTGTGTATGGGCTAAGGGTTCCTGGGGGGGGGGTGTCTGTGCATGGGCTAAGGGTTCCGGGGGGGGGTGTCTGTGCATGGGCTAAGGGTTCCGGGGGGGGGTGTCTGTGCATGGGCTAAGGGTTCCTGGGGGGTGTCTGTGCATGGGCTAAGGGTTCCGGGGGGGGGTGTCTGTGCATGGGCTAAGGGTTCCTGGGGGGGGGGTGTCTGTGTATGGGCTAAGGGTTCCTGGGGGGGGGGGGTGTCTGTGCATGGGCTAAGGGTTCCTGGGGGGGGGGGTGTCTGTGTATGGGCTAAGGGTTCCTGGGGGGGGGGGGTGTCTGTGTATGGGCTAAGGGTTCCTGGGGGGGGGGGGTGTCTGTGCATGGGCTAAGGGTTCCTGGGGGGGGGGGGGTGTCTGTGTATGGGCTAAGGGTTCCTGGGGGGGGGGGTGTCTGTGTATGGGCTAAGGGTTCCTGGGGGGGGGGGGCTGTGTATCTGGGCACGCCGGCAGCCATTTGGAAGCGACCGTGTTGGCTGCATTCACAGCCTCTCCGCCGCCACAGCTGCCTGGTCGCCGTCATGCCAACGCTCTGCCCCGCTGGGAGGCTAATCCCTGCTCCTGCTGCCTGCCCTCGTTAGCAAGGCCAGGGAGACATGCACACGCTGCCCCTCGCTACGCCCTCGGAGCCGGTGCTGCTCCTGCTTCCCTGACCGCCTTGCGTCGGAGAGAGCTGCTCTTCCGCTAGCCCCTAAACCCTGGTTTGCTGAGAGCCCTCTAGCCAGGCAGGGAGGCATCGCTACCCCCACGCTACTGAGCAAGGAAACTGAGGCACAGAAAGGGGACGTGCCTGTGATGCTGGCAGAGCCGGTGCCAGCTCCTGCCAGAGTCCCCGTGTCTCCGCTGAACCCTGGTGAAGCTCGCTGGGACCTGTCCGGTGCCCATCGGGATTAGAGGTGTTTCACGGGTAGACACTAGTGAATGCTTGTGAGCTGCAGCCTGCATTCATCTCCTGGAGAACCTCGGCACCCCAGCTAGGAAGGCAAAAGCCGAGCCGTTGTCTTGGGAGCCCCTGTGCTTAGGGCGATTCAGAGGCAGGACAGAAATATTCATTAGCCGAGGGGCTGCGTGCCGACGGGTCCTTTTGTCCGTCCCCTCGGGATCCAGCGCGTTAGAGGAG